>NC_073229.2:106330625-106643750 GCF_029281585.2 Gorilla gorilla gorilla
GTCTGATGTATTTAATTTCTTATAAAAAATAAAAATAAATTTTAAATCACTTTAGCAAGAAAATCTAATTAGAATATCAAGAAGAAATTATATCTATATATGAAAAATATATCCACATTTTGATGTGTATGATGATGTGTGTCATCATGACGTGTATGTCAAAACACCCCAAATTAAAAGAAAATAAACAACAACAAAAAAAGTGTTTGTTTCCCAAGTTCCAATTTTTAACTTGAAAACAGAATGGGACATAAAATACTTGGAAAGACTTTAGAAACACTGGAAGTGGGAAGGAACTCCAAAGTCAAGTACTACCTTAAAAGCAAATGCACAAATCTATATTATTTTTAATAAAAATAAGAGCATACCATGCATTCACTGGTTTGGGGGCTTTTGAAGGAGTGGATAAAACTGTTTCCATGCTATTCATTCCTGAATTGTTTTCCTTGGTAGTCAATGCAATCATTTTTCGTTGCTTCTGAGAAAGTTTAACTCCATGAGAAACTGTTTTGCTACAAATTAAACCAATTAGTTTCAGTGGTTTCTTCTGACAAAGTTTAATTCCATGAGAAATCATTTTGCTAGAAATTATATCAATTAACATTAATTTCTGCTTAATAAAGGTTACTGTTAATAATAATGTTTTCTATTTATTTGATGTTATTTTACCATTATTGGATCAAAATGCTCACAAGTTTCAACAATGAAAATATCAGTTTATACTAACAATGATCAAGTAATAGCTACATATGAGCCCTCCAACATATCACAAATTTCAAAAAGAACTTGCATCACAAGCCTTAACTCTTTGGCTTTTGTAGCCAATAGTCCACAATGATCATTTTAGAGTCAAGTTTCTGGGATGTAATACTGTATTCTACAAGAGCGGGATTATCAACTCAACTCTATCTTTAGCACATATTTAAGAAATAATATTATGGAGGCTAAATTGCCCAGAAAAGGATGTATAATTAACTATAACATCAAATGCAGAAAAATAATAAGAAAGATGCAGTAAGTCTGTCCAATTCTTAGGGCAGAAATACAACATGAAATGATCTTTTGTAATGTTTTCAACCAACCCTAAATGTGACTTTGGTGTAGCTCCACATTTTTGTCTACTTTCTTCTATTTCCATGATAGTTCTGAGATCCACAACAGGAGGGCTGACAGGACTAAAAGACATAAAAGGTTACTTTGCAAAGCATTCATTTACCTATAAAGCCCAACCCCCAACTTCACTGAAATGATAAGTGATATGTGAGATTAATAATCAGAGTATAATTTAGATTTATCAGCTGTGAGCCAGCTTCATAAAGGATATTTTGAATAAAAGCTACTTTTATATACACATATATAAATATTAACTAATATATATCCAAAATGTTAAGTGATATAGCACATATACAAATAACAACTAATATGTATCCAAAGTCATAATGTTGTGATACAACTGAAATTCCTATATTTAAAAAAACATTTTTTAAAAAAAGCGAAGCAATAGAAAGTTTCTTAACTAAATTAGGCAGAAAAACTCACCAAAGTTCTAATTAAATTCTTACCTTTAGGTTAAATGAAGCTTGAAAACTACATTCTTTCCTTTCTATTTTTAACAAACAAAACTCATTCTACTGTTTAATATTAACAAAAACAAACATTTAATAGAAAAACTTGGGGATACCAAACAATATTGGAGACCCACCAGAGGAAGTTATACCATAATGACAAAATTCTACAATCATTAGAAATAGATGATTTCTGGCCAGGTGTGGTGGCTTAAGCCTGTAATCCCAGTACTTTGGGAGGCTGAGGCGGGTGGATCACCTGAGGTCAGGAGTTCGAGACCAGCCTGGCCTACGTGGTGGAATCCCGTCACTACTAAAAATATAAACATTAGTCAGGGGTGGTGGCAGGCACCTGTAATCCCAGCTACTAGGGAGGCTGAGGCAGGAGAACCGCTTGAACCTGGGAGGCAGAGGTTGCAGTGAGCTGAGATCATACCACTGCACTACGGCCTGGGCAATGAGGGCGAAACTCTGTCTCAAAAAAAAAAAAAAAAAAAAAAAGAAATAGATGATTTTCGACCTAAATGAAATCTACACTACAGATAAAAATAAGTCAGTCAGGCACAGTGGCTCACACCTGAAATCCCAGCACTTTGGGAGGCCGAGGTGGGCGGATCACAAGATCAGGAATTCAAGACCAGTCTGGTCAACATGGTGAACCCTCATCTCTACTAAAAATACAAAAATTGGCTGAGCATGGTGGCACGCGCCTGTAGTCCCAGCTACTCGGGAGGTTGAGGCAGGAGAATCGTCTGAACCCAGGAGGCGGAGGTTGCGGTGAGCCGAGATCGTGCCACCGCACTCCAGCCTGGGCAACAGAGCAAGACTGTCTCAAAAAAAAAAAAAAAAGTCATATTATTTCATATTAAAGGGAACCTGTTTCCTGTACTTTTTTTCTTTCATCAAAAACAAATTCTACTTATTATTTACACTAGGCAATACTACAAAATGAATGTAGAAATGTTTGTGTATATGTCAATATTGAGAATGTTTATTGCCTATTGCTATGCATTTTGTCAATGAGCATAGTACTGAAATAGCCTAATCTATCTTGTAGACCAGGGTATTTTTAAAACATGTTTAACAAAATATCCTAACATTAGCAATCAGAAGATGTTTCCAGATGTTCTCACATATTAAATATTTACCAATTTGTGTACTTATGCAAAAAAAAAAAATTGAAACTAATTTCTGAACTAAAGTTTAAACCATGAAGCACATAAAATGGAACATCATAATCTTTGTTCCAACTCTGCAAAATATAGCCTATTTCAAAAGAATTAAATAGTCCAGATGATAATATGTCAATTAACAGTTTTAGACTTTATCAACCATTGTAGGCATATAAACATGAAGCACAAGCTCAATTAACATTTTGAAAGAATACTACATTCTAATTACATCTGCTCCTTCATTTAACTTTTCTTTTTCTTTTTTTTGAGATGGAGTCTTGCTCTGTTGCCCAGGCTGGAGTGCAGTGGTGCGATCTGGGCTCACTGTAACCTCCGCCTCCCAGGTTCAAACGATTCTCCCACCTCAGCCTCCCAAGTAGCTCGGATTACAAGAGCGTACCACCACGCCTGGCTAATTTTTTGTATTTTAGTAGAGATGGGGTTTCACCATGTTGCCCAGGCTAGTGTCAAACTCCTGAGCTCAGGTAATCCACCCACCTCGGCCTCCCAAAGTGCTAGGATTACAGGCATGAGCCACCATGCCCAGCCTTCACTTGACTTTTCTAAATAAAGGAAAAAATATATATATAATATAGGCAAGTTAAAAGGATAGTATAACATTAAATTAATATCCTCTGAAAATTAACTGAATAGTTACACATTTTGTGAAATTTTAAATACCCCTTCACATGCTCTGAGAGATAAAGTCTATGATTGACAAAATTGTCTTCCTGTGCAGCATTTTTAACCAATACATATTATCTAAGAAATAACTGCTGATACTAAGTTTCTCTCTATATACATAAAACATAGTATTTGCTACTATTCACTGATGATAATACAAAGGCAACTAAATTTTGCCTGGGGTTGGTTGCGGGGGAAGCCTATTATAGCTGGTTAGCAATTTGTAGGTATTTAGGCAATTTTCTGTGCATTAGAAATTTATATTAATATTTCTTAAATGTTCATCATTAAAAAATTAAATTGCATTAAAAATGAATGACATTTCTCAAACTAACAGTTATAGAATAAAATAAAAATCCTACCTGAAAGAACCAGCAACCCAACTGGCAGAGCTGGTAGTATCAATTCTGTTACTGGGAATGGGCTGTGGAGCAGATATTTTAAGTATTGGTGACTTTTCCCATGGTTTTAAATCTTCCCTAGAATACACAGGAGATGTACCATTAACATACGGTTTGACTTTCGCCTGGGGAGAGAAAAAAAATAAAAAAAGTTAACAGGCACCTAGAACAGTAACTAACACATAGCTGGTACTTAATAAATATTAGTTACATTATAATGAAGAATAAAATCTTATGACAATAAGCCATCTAGTATTTTCAAATCATGTTCTACAGTTTTGTGCCTTAGCCAACTCTCAAATCACATTATTGACTATAACTGAATTATTATGAGCTTTGAAAATAATTTTTAGGGAAACTAGTTTGCATATTAAATCTCTACACAAATAGTTAACATGCAATATATAAAAGTTGTACAAATAAGACATGAAGCAGTAATTTTAAAATTAATATCCATGGCTTGAATATGAAACAAAATGAACGTTTTGTATAAATGTCATATAATTCACTCTGATGTAAAGTACTGTGAATAAAATTAAAGTCAAATAATACTGACACCTTGAAAGGAACCCTAAAACTATTGCTATTGTAATATGTCAAGGAAGTTATTAAAATGATACGTCTACTTCCAGGATAGATTCTTCTGTTATTGTAAATCACTCACAATATACCCTGAGCCTTCCTTTAAACCTCAATTGTCTTACAGACCAACCTTAGTGTGAAAATATAAATTGCCCCCAAACTTCTATCCTATATTTTAAAAAAAATCAATCCTGGCAGGGCACAGTTGCTCACATCTGTAATGCCAGGACTCTAGGAGGCTGAAGTGGGTGGATTGCTTGAGTCCAGGAGTTCGAGACCAGCCTGAGCAACATGGCAAAAACCCATCTCTACTAAAAATATAAAAAAATTAGCTGGACGTGATGGTGCGTGCCTATAATCCCAGTTACTCTGCCGGCTTAGGTGGGAGAATCACCTAAGCCCGGGAAATCAAAGCTGCAGTGAGCTGATACTATACCACTGCACTCCAGCCTAGGCAACCAGAGTGAGAGACCCTGTCTCAAAAAAAAAAAAAAAAATCAAATCAATCCTTGAGGCCTAAAAGACTCTAAGAAGAAAGGGTAAACTTCTGTTGTCTTTTGAATTCCTAGAAGTTCCGATACGTTTTGTGGATGTGTAGTGGTTACAGAAAAGTGACTCTATCTCTATTCAGTTACACATTTTTCTCTAATAGGTTAACAGCTATGGAATCAAATGTTAAGGAGTGTCTAAGAAATGCCCTCCCCAGAGCTGATTAGGCTAGGAATCCTGCAGCTTAATGTGCTAGATTAGGAGAAGAACTCAAATCATTTCCAAATTGTTTTACTCCAGTTAATACCCTGGAGGAAAGAGACTGCGAACTTTGAAAGTAGGCTTATTTTCGAAATCATTTGCCTTGACAATTTTTAACTGATGTTAATTGACATTTCACAAGATAAATTTCAATAATTTAGCTACAAATATATTTTTTCAACATGTCTACAGTGTTATTATATTTTACATCAACATTATATTTTAGTTGCACAAAGATTAGAAATAACATCATAAAGGGCTCAAAACTGCCATTACAATCTCTAAAACTAGAAATGTTGTGCAAATTTAAGAAAACTAACACTATATTTGTGATTCTTATATACCAACCTGGAAACTGTTTTAAAATTAGGGCAAAAATAAGGAAATATTAAAGATAAACCATCTATAAATCTAAAATCTGAAGGTAAGGAGGTAGTGCTTCAAAAAACAAACCTCAATCTTATCTGAATGAAATCCTGTTGTGAAATCAGGGGACTGTAAATCTCTAGGACTACCCACTCCTGCATAGCTTCCTTCAGAGTCTGATGTCAACAGTTCTGGAAGAGATTCCACAGAATTGGTCTTACCAGATTTTAATAATCCTAAAACATGAAATTAAAAAAAATTAAACACATATGCATTAAACATATATGCATTACATTCCATGAACCAGAGAGCTAAAAGCTTTCATTTATCCAGATTTAGTAACATTCAAATTATATTTATGGTATAAAAATCTTAACAATTCAAGTTAACTGGAGAAAGAAATCAGTTTAAGTGAAAAACTGAAATGGAAGAGATTCTAAAACAATAATTTTATTCATTACAATCACACACCAATTGTGTAATGAACCTGAGGAAGATAGTTCTTTGGGATCTGCTCTAAAAAGTGATTGAAAATATTTTTGTCCGCATAAGAGACAAAGGAGAAAGGGAAAATAATTAAAATCCAGACCTCTTTTCCCTTTCTCATCTGTCTCTTGATACAGTGGTCTCCGCACCCAAGCAAGGGGGTATGTGGGAGGAACCCTGTGGCCTTTTTGCCTCTCACTTAGCCAGCTGACTGACCCCATAGCAGAGGCTCCCGCAGAAGACGACTGTGGCCTGTTTGAAGTGTGTTTTTCCCTGAAATCTCTGGCTATTGAGAGCTCGCTTGAAGCAAGAGGGTTGTTGTGAAATGTATATATCATTTCTTCTCTTAGGCAAGCTAAATGCCTGGCCTCATGCCACACCTGGTATCCAGGTTCAAACTTTTGCTTAGATTCACATGTCCATTTCCACACATTTCAAATTTCTTAGAATCTAAATGAAGTACCAAAATAAGCTATAAAATAAAGATGTTATCTAACTTGTAACTAAAAGCTGTATAATTGATTTAAAAATAAAACCTACCATCTCTTATACATTGTTCTCTTTAAAGTAAATCACCTTAACAAGCTAAATGTTTCTTTTATTGTTATCACTACAATTTGGAAAGAACATTTAAACATTTTTTTTGCCACACAATCTTTTTGAATTTTTTTTTTTTTTTTTTTTTTTTTTGAGATGGAGTCTTACTCTATCGCCCAGGCTGGAGTGCAGTGGCGTGATCTCAGCTCACTGCAACCTCCACCTCCAGGTTCAAGTGTTTCTCCTGCCTCAGCCTTCCAAGTAGCTAGGATTACAGGCATGCACCACCATGCCCGGCTAATTTTTTTTGTATTTTTACTAGAGACAGGGTTTCACCATATTGGCCAGGCTGGTCTGGAACTCCTGATTTTGTGGTCCGCCCGCCTTGGCCTCCCAAAGTGCTGGGATTACAGGCGGGAGCCACTGCGTCTTGCCTCTTTTTGAATATTTTTAAGGCTGGCAAATCTTCATCGAAGAGAATACATCTAATATTAGAACACTCTCAAAAGTCAGTTAGAAATAAATCCAGAAAAAAAGAGGACAATTAATGTGGCCAACAATTACTTCTGGTCAAAAACAGTTTTGCTGAATGCCGTTTGTCTAACTTTAAGATCGACACAGATGTTAAGCTTTTACGCAACTGTCTTTGATGAAATTGGCCTCATACTCAAATTTTCTTCCTTAACAGGTCTTTTTGGCCTCCAGTTAAATCTGACCTTTTAGTTATCTTTGACTACAGATATCTTGGCCACAGAAAGAACAGTACACCAGTAAAATACGGACCTGGAATCAAGAGAACAAATTTTATTTCTTTTGGTCACTACTTCAAATCACTTATGTTTTTTGAGCTTCTTTCCTTAGGTTTAAAGTAAGGGACATAAATTATTTCATTACTAATGTCTCTTCTAGCTCTGAAATTCTAAGATTCTAACACATATGGTAACAATAACATTATTTAAAACAAACCAAATATCTGCTTTTCCATAAGTCATTTAGGTGACTGGAAAGTCATTACTTTCAAGACTGTCTATCCATTATTCATCCTTCCATCAATCCACCCCTGCCTCCTTCTAAACACTAATGGTAATTCATACAACACAGAGAACACAGAGTCACAGAATTTTAAATTTAGAAAAGTCCTAAGATAATAGCTTTCCCATTTACTAGGTCTCCTGATTCCTATTTTCATTGCTTCATAAATAAATTTTAGGCATATTATCTATCCTTTTTTTATCTTTATGTTATCTAAAACTATTCTTGACATTATTCCTTTGAGCTTTAGTGAACATATCAAGCACCTAATTTGAAGCATCTCAGTAAACATAAAAAAAAAAAATCCTTCTTCTTTGCCCTGCCTAACAAGCTTTTTTTTCCAAAGGGACACAAAACAATGTACTCTTCTATTTTTCAAAGTTGTTTGTATACAGCTGATTGACTATGAAGTACTGTTAGTAGAAACTGTACTAGGTTATGCCTTAGTGCTATAGACAAGAGTAACCTACCATTTCTGAAAGCCATAGTGTAGTCTCATTATTTTATAGTCACAATTCATGTTTTATCTAAAGAAACTACTAAAACGTATATAGTTTAATCTAGATCAGATGAATCTAGAATGTGAGACAGTCTATAACACAATTGGACTGACCTTTTGGAAAAGAGAAAACAAAAAACAAAAAAGTACAGCAGTGCTACACTAGTTAGAAGAGACTAAAGAGATACTAATAAGCAAAGATAATATGAACCTTGATAGAATACTAGTTTTTTTGTTAATGTTAAAAAAAAAAGACTATAAAAACATTTGTCAACAATTAGGAAAATGTGGATATGAAGTATAATACTAATTAACACTAATTAATCTCAATTGTCTCAGGTATGATAATGGTATTGTGGTTGTGTAGAAGAGTATTCCCATCTTAAAGGATTCATATTCAAGTATTCGGGGGAAAAGTATCATGTCTACAACTTATTCCAAGTGGAACAATTTTTTTTTAAGTCTCTGTATTGTGTGTGTGTGTGTGTGTGTGTGTGTGTGTTTGTGTGTGTGTGTGTAACACATGGAGGAAAGAGGAGACAGTAAGCAACAGAGTCTGCAAGAAAATGCAAATGTGACGATAAGTTAACAATAAATCTGGATAAAATGTACATAGGTGTTCACGGTATTTTTCTTTCATCTTTTCAGTAAGTTAAATATTCTCAAAAGAAAAAACTGGGGAAAAATATTTTAGAAAAACTACATAACCTGACCTTTACTTTCAAACAGGCTCACATAATGCCTAAATACATTTTATATTCTACTACCAGATTACAACCCCCTTATGCATACGAATGGCATCTTACTTGGAGTACTGACATATTTAAATTGAATCGACATGATAATAGTTATCTCTGTCATGTTTTGCCAACCTCTAAACCCCTATGCCACTGGAAAGAGTAGTCTTTCTAAAAACAAATCTCATCCAGTCACATCCTGTTTCAAATCATCAACAGCCACCCATAGCCTTTAGAATAAAACACAAATTCCTTAGTTTGGCATATAAGAGCCTCCAAAATCTGACCCTATCCAACCTATCTCCTATACTGAACTACATGCACAAGAAATGTGCAACTCTTTCTCTTGCTGCTAAGCTTGGGAACACATTGCCCCCTTTGCTTAATATACCTATCTGCCTCCTTTTCTTAGATAACTTCATTCTTCAAGACTCAGCTCAGCATTGCTTTCCTCTAAGAGGACTTCCCTGATCTCAGATTAGTTTGAGTACCTCTTTTGTGCTCCCAGAGCAAACTTCAACTGGAGTACTTACAATAAACTATCACTTTTGGTACCTCCACAAGGACTGTTTATTTCAGTAGCCCCGGCAGATGACATACGTGAATAGAGACATAGAAGATTAGAACTGGAAATACATGCTCACTTTCCACGAACCTGTAGATGATGGACTCTGAATAATATCTGAAAGGTTATAACCTCCAGAACTATCTGAACGTTTACGTGGCTTCTTTTTAGCTTTTGTTTTTGCTTTCTTGAACATAGTTTCCCTAGGAAAAAGCAAACATAATTTCAGCAGTGTTTAGGGAGGCAACTAAGATAAATGCACTTATTTAACCCAACATGTTTAACCTGAAGGCTACTTTTTTAAATATTTACACTTTCAATTTGTTATACCTACAGATAGTAATTATGTATTTACTTTGTATTATACCAAGGTTAAGAATGAGCATAACTACCTATTTCTTTTGTCAGAATTTCTCAATTTCATCTTCCAATACCAACACAAAAGTGTCATATGTCCAAGATGAGAGTGAAGGGACACAGTGGAGAAAAGAAGGAAGAAAAGGAGGAAAAGAAAAAAAAAAAAGAAAACAGCTTACGAATGATTTTGTTCCATATTTATTTCTTCTTTCAAGAAGATATCTCCATCTTCTACTTCCAAATAGCTAATATCTGGTCCATCTTGATATGGTGTAATGACTCTTCTATCCATTGCTGGAATCTGCAGAATTGAAGATATCACTTTTCAAATACAAAATCTGTGAAGTTTTTTTTTTTTTTTTTTTTTTTGTGCACACGTGGCTCTTGCCATGTTGGCCAGGCTGTTTGGAACACCTGGCCCCAAGCAAACCTCCCATCTTGGCCTCCCAAAATGCTAGGATTATAGGCATAAGCCACCACACCCAGCCTAAAGATGTTTTTTAAATTATGTAAGATATTCCATTTTTAATATGTGGTGACATTAACTAGAACAGCCTTGAATACTCAATAACTTCCTAAATTTACAAGAGGGGGTTAAATTTTGATTCAATTCAATAAAAACTTTATTCCATAAACCTGCCAAAAAAAGAAACTTGAGAAAAAGCTCCGCTTTATTATTAAAGACAGATTTATTCATTTCTTAGGGATCATATGAATTCATGTTTTTGCACTGTCCTGACCTCTGGTAAATAACAAAAGACTTACTCTGAAGCTTTCAGTAACTTTCATTTATAAAGAAATTAATAAATATTAACTTTATTATTAAGTATCTTGAATTTTGACTATCATATGTATCTGTGAGATCTGTAAAGGAATCCTATATCATCAGTTTTAAAAGATCCTAATGTACTAGAAGTCATTAGGAAACTATTCCATTAATAAGTCTGATCTAATATACTGCTTAAGCTGGTAATATTATAGCCGCGAAAATCTTAAAACATAAACCTTACCATTTTCCGGTAAAACTCAGAAAGATCCTTCAAAACACCATCGCTTAAAACATCAAGAGACCTAAAATATAGGAACAAAATTCTATCTTAAGATTCAAGTGACTTGACAACTGTCAAGTTGCTCACATACGTAGATATTTCATATTGCTAGATAAGTAACAAAGTTATTTTTTAAGCATTATATATAGCAGTTGCTACAAATTCCTTTTGGAAATAGATGTGGTTGTATATTACATATTTCAAATAAACAGCAAAGCAAACATATTACACAAATATCTTGAATAAAACTCAAGCAACTCTTTTTTTTTTCTTTTTTTGAGATGGAGTCTCACTCTGTCACCCAGGCTGGAGTGCAGTGGTGCAATCTCAGCTCACTGCAACTGCTGCCTCCTGGGTTCAAGTGATTCTCCTGCCTCACACCCTCCCAAGTGGCTGAGACTACCAGGCACACACAACCACGCCCGGCTAATTTTTGTATTTTTATTAGAGATAGGGTTTCACCATCTTGGCCAGGCCGGTCTTGAACTCCTGACCTCAGGCGATCCACCTGCCTTAGCCTCCCAAAGTGCTGGGATTACAAGCATGAGCCACCACACCCAGCCTCAAGCAACTATTATAAATAAATGTACAAAGAATCTTCTCTACTTCATAAGAGTTTCATAAAAATTAACTAAATGAATCTATGTAATGCTTTTAGAACACCGTCTAGCACATAGTTAATAGTCATTACTACTGAAGTAAAATATAAAAATAAACTAAATAATGAAGCTTTAAAATAAAAACTGACACCAGGAACTCTAATCTCAAATTTCTGTGTTCTCATATTCTCACCAATGACTTTATAGGAAGTAAAATATTTTGACCTTATATTTTTAAAAAAGTATACATTTATTTCATTTCAAAAAGATCACTGTTAAAAACATTCAAAAGTTTTCAAGAGCTCTCTAATTCTAAAATGTACATAACTTCTAAATCATCAGCATTGATCAAATTCTTTCCATCCAGGTAAACATCATTATTCACATTTAAATCACTAATAATATCTGCTATTATATATAAATATCTCCTTTTGCAACAATCATACAACATATGCACCTCACCTACCTTGCTTCAAGTAAAGCTGCCATATTCAATCCTATAAACTGTAAACAAGACAGTTTCAACTGTTTTGCACTATACATTGCTGCAAATTCCAGTAGCATAGCAGCATTCTTCAGGGTAACTACAAAGAAAGAAAAGATTTGCAAAATTAGATAAAAGGCACATTACCACAGCAAAATAAAATACATTTATGTCTAAAGCTGTACGATTTGAACATTTGGAATAAAGAAAAAAAAATTTCTTGCCAAAAATAAGTTAATACTGGGGCAAATATGTAACTCTTCCATCCCAATATGCCAAAGTAATTTCAAAAGATTGGCTATGAGGAAAAATAAGCTCACACACAAGCATATTCTAAGCAAAACAGAATACAGAAGGGGCATAGTGCCACCCAAAAGCAAACACATAAGAACTGACAATCTTCCACCTAACATTTTCTGAATATTTTTAAAAAGCTTTCATTAATGAACAACTTTCCTTTCCATTTACATAGCAGTTATTCCCTCTTCCATAAAACTAAAAAAGATATAAAACTAAGAAAAACTGATGAAATAATTCTATTAAATATATTGAGTTATCTATCAGAATTCATGTGGCTGTATATATATACATGTAAGTATATAAATATATACATATTTTGAAAATATGTACATCACAATCTTACCATAATATTCTTCACACCAGTGAAAAATCTGGTATACTGCGCAAAAGATTCTGGATTTAGTTACAATTGTAGTAACATTATATATAAAGTACCCATTTTCCTAGAGACTCTCCCAGAATATTCTACCTACATAACAGGTAACTTTCAGCTTCCTGTTCCCTCCACTATTTTTCTTAATTACTCTATCAGTACCAGCCAATAGGGAAACACAGTTGTTTCCTACATCTGGCTTCTTGCATTTATTTTTCTTTCTCACCTGTAATTCTATCAAAAGTTGCAACTGCAGTCAATAATGGTCTCTGTCTCACTCCTGACTAATCTACATTTTCAACTAATGATGAACAGAGAAATGGAAGAAATGATAAAATTAGATCATATAAAAACTTCTTTAGAGTTGTTCACATGGGAACAAGTATCCACATATTCCTAATAATCAGAGACCAAAGGGGGTGGTAGCCTCCTTTTCCTAGGTTCTAGGAACATCAAGGAATTAATAAAGGCAACTGTGCAGCCAGAGCCATGAAAGAACACTGAGGAAGAAGACCAGCAAAGGCAACTGTACAAGTGTAAAATATCACTTATATGTATGTCTTATACCTGTTGTATGCTGTGTCCTTTATTTTAGAATATTTTTCTTTTCTTGCTTAAAAGGAGATCAGGGCTGTTGTTCTCTATTTAATAACCAAGGAGTAGACAGTCTACAGTGCTCAAGAAAAGTGAGAACTAAAATGCCAAAGCCAAGACAAACTCCTAGCAAGTATGAACTAGAAAAAATGGACAGGAATTCCCTTCACACTTCTTGAAGTAGCAATAAAGCAGAACAGATATAAGATTAGAAAGTCAAAAAGGCTGTCAGATGGAAGCTAAGGAAAGTTAACCTTTATTCTAGAGTAAGCAATTATAAATATGTAAACGGGGGAAGATGTAACTACTTCCTACAGAAAGCTTAAAGAAACAGAAGTAGACAGGAGAAAGAGCATTTAAAACACTACTGTGACACTACCCAGAAGGAACAGATAACAGTGGCCTCAACTGCATAGTAACAGTGAGAACCCAAAGGTAGGTGAAATGTGACCAACATAGTTAAAAGGAATAAGTTTTGACAGCTGAATGAATTTGAGTGTCAGGGCCAAAATAATAAAGAAAAACTCATTTTGGATTTCAAAGTACAGTGTTCAGGAGGATAGCCATGAAATTAACTAAGATAATGAAGAGAGCAAAAAAGAAGAGTTCGAGAAAAAAAGAGATGTGCTTTGTTCAGATATATAATGGGAAAGTTAAATTTTTAAAATTGCTGCAAATAGTAGAAAATGGGTAGCTAAAAACACCTAAAGCCAACATCAGGGCAAGAGTACAAAAATTTCACTTTTAAACTCTCACCCATGAAATTAGCAAATAAATCTGACACCATCTTTATTCTTCAAGGTTTTATGACATTTCAATAAAAAATATTACATTTCATTTCTAAGTCATATATATTTTCACATATTTCTAAAACAAGAATTCACTTACAAATGATGGCATGTAATAATTTACATATTTTGGCAGGTTTTCATGGTACCAAAGAAAGGTCTATTTTACCATAAGTGGAATCATAAAGTCAATAAAGTACAGTAATCCTTGATGAACCTGAAAACATATTAATACTCAAACTCAAAATTACTCACGTTTTTCAGTTAATGCTACTTCACAAATCTCTTTCAACCGGGTTATGAGAAGCTGATCAGCCACCACAAGAACACTACAAATAAAATCTACATTTTGAGATTCTAAAAAAAGAAAGAAAACAAGCATCACTTTTTCTTTGTATACATTATACCTAGAAAAAAAATTTTGAAGTAATTAGTACACTAGAAAAGAGATTTAAGATTATTTTCTAAATGTTGAAAGGGTAACCATAATAAAAAGTAAGTACATCAAAATATATTTCTATTTTTTAGGTAGAAAGCTGACAAAATTACACCAAAATGTCTTGATCTCACACTAGGACCATAAAATGGCCAACTTAAATTGATCACTTCAGTCTAGAAGGCTACTAGAATGCCTGACTTGTTTATAATCTGCCATGTTGTTAGAAAAACACTTCTCAAGCTAATACAAAGAGGGAAAAGTCAAATCTCAGCATCACACTTAATATATACAGGGTGGAGAAATAATGCTCTTATGCTTTCTTATTTAAACCAAAATTTGTCATCTAAGAGTGCTTTTTTGTAACTATTGGACTTCCTTAATTTAAAACAACTTTCTTGGGCCAGGTGTGGTGGCTCACGCCTGTAATCCCAGCACTATGGGAGGTGGAGGCAGACGGACCACTTAAGACCAGGAGTTTGAGACCAGCCTGGCCAACATGGTGAACATATCTCTACTAAAAATACACACATTAGCAGGGCGTGGTGGCACATGCCTGTAGTCCCAGTTACTGGGGAGGCTGAGGCACGAGAATTGCTTGAACATGGGAGGCAGAGGTTGCAATGAGACGAGATCACGCCACTGCACTCCAGCCTGGGCAACAGAGTGAGACTCCACCTCAAAAAAATAAAAAATAAAACAACTTTCTTGGACCTAAGTACTACTAATGGCTTTTTGCCCCTGAGCCACTGCCAAAATAACAACATAAATTGAAAGAAAAAAATAACAGAGGAAGAGAGGAAAGGGAAAAAAAGATTAAGAAGAAAAAAACACGACATAGAAAACAGCTTTAAAATACGAGACAAAGATGAAGTCACTAGGAATGACAGACTAAGAGCTTCTAATCCTCTCCCCTAAAAAAAAACAGACAACTGTGGAAAATTGTCATAATCAACTTTTCCAGAATTCTGGAAATCAGCCAAAAGCTTATAATAATCTAGGAAGTGTTTACTTAAGAAAAGCAGTTTAATCTTGTTAAGAACAGTGGGATTCAGGACACTGCAGCCTTTCCTGTTCAGATCTTCCTCTCCCCTCCTCCACAGTAGTACTGAAAACCAACAGCTCCATAATCATAGGGAATCACACTGACAGCCTAGTAGCCACAGAAGGAGACAGAACAGTTGTAGAGCAATAGTATCCTTATTTGACCTGTCTGCTAGTTCTCTGAAAATCCCACTAGAATGCTTATCTTTATTTGACCTGACATAAAGCTTGCCCAGTGACAACAGCCTTTTATATGGGGGCAAACAATTAGCAATAAGTAAAGTAAAGATATTGAATTAGTGATCAAAAAACTTCCTACAAAGAAGAGTCCAGGACCAGATGGCTTAATTGGTTAATCTGACTGAATATTTAAAGATGAATAATACAATTGATGAATTAATACAAGATAAATTAATACAATTCTCCACAAACTCTTCAAAAAGTAGAAGATGAAGAACACTTCCCAACTCAGACAAGGAGGCCAATATTATGCTGATTCTAAAAACAGACAGGGACATCACAGGAAAACTAAACCAATATCCCTTACAATTAAAGATGCAAAAATCCTCAAAAAACGCTAAGAAACTAAATCCAGTAACATATAAAAAGGAATTATACAACATGACCTAACAGAATAAATCCAAAACGAAAGGATGATTCAACATATGAAAAATCAATCAATATAATACACACAAATAAAGTATAATAAACACACGGCCATCTTAAGAAACAGAAAAACATTTGACAAAAATCCCACACCCTTTCATGATAAAAACACTCAATAAACCAGGAATAGAAATAATCTTCCTCAACCTGATAAATGGCAACTACAAAAAACCCACAAGTAACATCCTAATTAATGGTAAAAAGGCTGAATGCTTTTTCCTAACATCAGAAACAAGACAAGGATGACCACTGTTGCCACTTCTATTCAACAGAGTACTAGAGATTCATCTAATCAGGGCAATTAAGCAAGAAAAAGAAATAAAGCACACCCAAATTGGAAAGGCATAAGTAAAACCATCTCTATTTGCAGATGACATGATCTTGCATATGGAAAATCCTAAGGAATCCACTAAAAAAACTACTAGAATTAGTGAACAAGTTCAGCAAGGTTGCAGGATATAAGATCAATATACAAAAATCAATTGTAATGCTAAACACTAGCAAAGGACAATCCAAAAATAAAATTTAAAAAATTTCCATTTAAAATAGCACTAAAAATTCTTAATAATTTTTAACTAAGAAAGAGCAAGGCTTGTACACTGAAAACTACAAAAATCATTGAAAGAAATTAAAGACTTAAATATATAGACTTAAATAAATGGAAAGACAGCTGGTGTTAATGGATTACAAGATTTAAATATTAAAATGACAATAATCCTCAAGCTGATCTACAAATTAAATGTGATTTGTATTAAAATCCCAGCTGCCTTTATTGCAGAAATTGGCAAACTAATCCTAAAATTCACAGGAAAATGCAAGAAACCCAAAATAGCCAATACAGTCTTGAAATAGCAGAACACAGTAGGAAAACTCACATTTCCCAATTTCACAACTTACAACAAAGCAATGGTAATCAAGACACTGCTGTACTGGCATAAAGAGAGTTCAGTGAAATAGAACTGAAGAGTACAGAAATAAAACTTTAAATTTATTGTCAGTTGATTTTTGACAAAGGTGCTAAAACAATTCAATGGGAAAACAAATGTCTTTTCAACAAATGGTACTCAAAAAATAGGACATACAGATGTAAAAGAATAAACGTGGACCCATACCTCACAACAAATACAAAAAAATAACTTAATAAGAATGGTGGTTACTAGAGGTTAGGGAATTAGGGTAATGGGGAGATATTGGTCAGAGAGTACAAAATTACAGTTATAAGATGAATGAATAAGATCTAGAGACCTTATATACAGCATGGCCACTACACTGATAATAATGTACTGCATACTTGAGATTTGCTGAAGGACTAGATCTCAAGTACTCTCACCACAAAAAAAAAAAGGTAATTATGTGAGGTGATGGATATGTTAATTAGCTTGATTGTGGTAATTATCTCTCTCTATATATATAAATATAGATATTATATATATATATCTCAAAGCATCATGTTATACACTATGACTACATATAATTTTTACTTGTTAATTACACCTTAATAAGACTGGGGGGGAAATTAATTCAAAATGGATCAAAGACCTACAAGTGAGAGACAGAACTATAAAACTCTTAGAAGAAAACATATAGGGTAATCATCATGACCTTGGATTTGACAAACGAATTCCCAGATATGACACCAAAAACACAAGTAACAAGTCAACATAGACAATTTGGACATCATGAAATGCCTGTAATCCCAGCACTTTGGGAGGCTGAGGCAGGAGGATCACTTGAGCCCAGGAGTTCCAGACCAGCCTGGGCAATATAGGGAGGCTCTGTCTCTAAAAAAATTTTTACAAATTAACCAGGCATGGTGGTGCACAGCTGTAGTCCCAGTTACTTGGGAGGCTGAGGTGGGAAGGATCACTTGAGCTCAGGACGCCGAGGCTGCAGTGAGCCATGACCATGCCACTGCACTCCAGCTTGCCCAATGGAACAAGACCCTGTCTCAAAAATAAAAAAAAAATTAAAAGTTTTTGTTTTAAAGGACACTTCATCAAGGAAGTGAAAACAACTCAGAGAAGGAGAGAAAATACTTGCAAATCATATATCCCATAAGGGACTAATATCCAGAATATATAAAGAACTCTTGCAACATCATAAAAAAACAAATAATTGAGAAAAAAAGTGTCCAAAGGATTTGAGTATGTATTCAAAGAAGATATACAAATGACCAAAAAGCATATGAAAAGACATTCAACATCATTAGTCATTAGTGAAATACAAATCAAAACCACAATGTTGCATAACTTCACACCCGTTAGGATGGCTATAATAAAAAAGGTTGATATTAGTAAGTGCTTGCAAGGATGTGGAGAAACTGGAACCCTCACACTGTTAGTGGTAAAGTTAAATGGTACAGCTAGCCACTGTGCAGTTTGGCAGTTCCTAAAAAATTAAACAGATGACCCAGCATTTCCGCTTCTAGGTATATGCCCAAGAAAAATGAAAACATAGGCCCACGCAAAAACTTAGGCATCAGTGTTCACAGCAGCATGATTCCTAATAGACAAGAGGTAAAAACAACCCCAACATCCATCAACTGATGAATAAATGTGTTATATCCATACAATAAATATTATTTGGCAATAAAAAAGAATGAAGTGTTGGTACCTGCTACAACACGGATAAATTTTTAAAACATCGTACTTAAGTAAAATAAGTTAAATATAAAAGGTCACATGTTGTTTGATTGTATTTATACAAAATGTCCAGAAGAGGCAAATCCATAGAGACAGAAAACATAATAGGGGTTTTCCAGGGACTGGGGATAAGAGAGAGTGGGAAGTGTCTGCTAATGGGTACAAGGTATCTTTCTGGGGTGATGAAAATGTTCTAGAATTATACAGTGATGATAGTTGCACAAATTCATACACATACTAAAAACTACTTATTGTATGCTTTAAAAGTATAAGTTTTATCATGCAAATAATTTCTCGATTTTTAAAAAGAATGAAAGTAGAGAAAAACATACCATGTCTCAGTTATCTTACTCTCAAGTATACAAATCTTCAGAAATCTTGTCCTCAGTTAAACTCTATCTCCTTACAAGACCACCCAGATTTCCTAGGCAGACTCAGAGGCTAGCTTCTTAAAAATGCATCTGCTTTTTAGAGAATTACTCTGTTGGATTATATTTGTTTTCTTATACATTTGTCTTCTCCACTAGATTGAGTTTCTTGAATATAGAAAAAGGTCTATTCACTTTTTTTTATCCCCAGTATACAGCTGGGGTTAAAAAAAACTAATGGAATATGACAGAACATCCAGTACCATTCCAATGAGTAAACATATCTTGTAACTAAAAGTTACTGTTTTGCCTAACAAAGTACATAAATGACCTCTCTTCATAAATTTTGGTACAATTTTTAATCTGTTTCTTTCAAGATGTGTAACCACAAAGGGGAAAAACAGGTAAGAAAGAACTTATGTAAGTATTTGTCAAAACTATCCCTGTTGTCAACTCATTCATCTCCATCATAGAAGTAGCTGGAAATTGAACTGCTGAATCTAATTTCAACCATTACCTACAATTCCTTTTTTTTTTTTAATGAAACGCTTCACAAATTTGCATGTCATCCTTGTACAGGGGCCATGTAATCTCTGTATCATTCCAGTTTTAGTATACTTGCTGCCGAAGCAAGCACTAATTCTCAAAGAGTTCATTTTCACATGGGTAATGAAAACCTTTTTCTGCTCCTTTACTATTAGCAATCATTCCTATTGCTTATTCTAAATTAAGCCTTTATTGGCCAGGCATAGTGGCTCACGCTATAATCCTAGCACTTTGGAAGGCCGAGGTGGAATAATCCCTTGAGCCTAGGAGTTTGAGACCAGCCTGGGCAACATAGTAAGACCCCGGTCTCCATAAATAATAAAAAATAAATTAAATATTTTAAAAATAAAATAAATATTTTAAAAATAAAATAAATTAAGCCTTTATTGATGGTTTTTTTCTATTAGAAATTAAGATTCATGTTGATTTTACCATTATTCCATTATATGTGAAGTATCTACAACGTCCTAACTCTTATTAATACCTTTTATCACCACAGCTTCATCAGTATAGAGGTAGTCCAAAATAACTTTTAATATATCAGAATGTATTGGCATTTCCAGAGCTGCACAACTGGAAGCCTAAATAAAATAAGACAAAATAAAGTAAAATAATTCATTCTAAACAATAAAATATTACATTCTAATTTGGGTTATTGGTACAAAACACTCTGAACAGGAAATCACATCAAATGCAAAACATAAAATTTACAAAACACATGGCTAAAATAATATTAAATTTAATTTTAAAACATAACATGAAAAAGGAACAAAAAAATTCAGAAAACAAGAAACACGGTGGTGTTCCTAATACATTTCTAAATAATAGCGGGGAAATTTTTATTTAAGTAGCTTCTTGGCAATAATTTTAAATTCTAAGTGTTGCTATTTTCCAGCAGCCTCAAGCATAAAGTTTAATATAAATGAAAAACTGAGCTAAAATATCGAGTTCTGATTTTGAATTTCTTTACTACATACTTTGCACAAAATATAAAGAAACATAGTTACCAACCTAGGCGCTTTTTACTTAAATCTTACCTCAATCCATGAGCTACTCAGCATACTACGAAAATATTCTAAAAGAAAAAAAAGTTCAATGCAATAAGAATAGTGAAACAATACTACAGCAAATAAATCAGCAGCTTTAAAAAGTGCACCTACCAAGTCTAGCACAAAGAACACATTTATGACAAGGAAATTCCTTTCCATCCACTGATTTCATGGTCACGTCACACAGAAATGAACTGCAAGAAAATGTTTAATTGAAGCAAGAGCAATTTCTTTACATATTTAATGAAAAAGATTATAGGATTTGGCTTAACTTTCAATTTCCTCTTAAAGGTGGCAGAGAATAAATAACTTGCAGGAATACATACAATAAAATACTTCATCTTCTTCCACCACAGGGAAGATAAGGGCCTTAGAGTAAAGACAATATTTGAAAAGGGAGCCGAATACAAATATTCAAAAAGTATTTTTCTGATTTTCCTTTTTTTTATTCTAGACAAACTGTTAATAATATAATACTAAGTGATATCATATTTAAGTCTCTGTAATTCACTTATTTGTAGTAGCTAATCTGGGCCAAGCACAGTTGAAACAACTCCACAGTTTATCCTTCTCCAAAACCTTTTCACTTACAGAGGAAGTATGAATAGCTAAAAACAAAACTTTTTTTTTCTTTGAAACGGGGTCTCGTTCTGCCACCCAGGCTGGAGTGCAATGGTGCAATCTTGTCTCACTGCAACCTCCGCCTCCCGAGTACAAGTGATTCTCCTGCCTCAGCCTCCCAAGTAGCTGGGATCACAGGCACCCGCCACTATGCCCGGCTAATTTTTGTATTTTCTTCGTAGAGACAGGATTTCACCATGTTAATCAGGCTCTTGACCTCAGGTGATCCACCCGCCTCGGCCCCCCAAAGTGCTGAGATTACAGGCGTGAGTCACCACACCAGGCCCTAAAAACAAAACTTCTTAACAATATATTTAGAATAGTATATTTATTATTAAGAATTTTTTATACTAAAGGCAATAATCATAACAATGATAAAGAGGTATAATTAATTGGTTTGGGGGTTAATAACATTTCCTAATTATAACAAGGCACAAAATTCAGGCCAGAAAAAATAAAAATTAAAAGTTCCACTCTCTATTAGAAAGTCATCGGAAAGAAAAAACTCCTTTGATGTCTTCAGCAGTTAATATTTTATCAATTTACTTCAACAGCTCCCCAACATTTCCAGAAATGCAGAATACTAGAAAAGGTAAGAGGGTATCTACCTATACATTTTGCTTCATATGTGGGTAAGCAGAGATCTATTTCCACACTTAAGTGCCAAAATCTAGACATGAAATGTTAATCTTCCTTTCCTTACTTACCATTTTTTCTGACTTAGCTTCAGTTTATTACCAGTGTTCTTGGCAATAACATTAATTTTTTCATTTTCAAATATGACTCCATCTAACCTATCAAGGATAGATAAAAATTAACAATTGATATTCCCCTACAAAAATAAACATACAACAAAAAATCCAACAAATTAGCTTACATCTAAATATAATACTGTATCCTAGAAAAGTATCTCAACAAACTCCTACTCTGAGATAAAGAAATATCATACTTTTTCTTCCATTTTAGTTAGAATTCAAAATAGATTAAACATTACTGACAAAAGACAAATCAAAGCCATAGCGCAAAGTTTTTCCTTTTTTTTTTGAGACGAAGTCTCGCTCTGTCGCCCAGGCTAGAGTGTGGTGGCATGATCTTAGTTCACTGCAACCTCCACCTCCCAGGTTCACATGAATCTCCTGCCTCAGCCAACCCAGTAACTGGGACTACAGGCATTCACCACCATTCCCGGCTAATTTTTGTAATTTTTTGTAGAGACAGGGTTTCGCCATGTTGGCCAGGTTGGTCTCAAACTCCTGACCTCAGGAGATCTGCCCACCTCAGCCTCCCAAAGTGCTGGGATTACAGGCGTGAGCCACTGTGCCCGGCCCCTTCATTATTTTTAAACAGGAAACACGATACACACCCCTCCTCTCTTCCCACCCTACAACGAAGGTTTAACTGACACAAGCAACATTAACACCTTAAAAAAAGAAAGAATTTCAAATAATCTGATTCGTAATATGATACTATGGTGTTAGGCAATTTACATATGACAAAACCATACCAACAATATGAGGCAAATATTATCTTTCCCATTTCTTATATTGAGAAACTGAGGTAAGAAGGATCGCTTGAGCCCAGGAGTTCGAGAAACTGAGGTAAAAGAAAGAAAATTGTCCCAGCCAGGAATAGTAAAGCTAAGAGATATGTATGTCTTTCTAACTTGAAAGACCTTTCCAGCATACCACATTGCCTGCCACTCCAGATCCCTGTTACATACACAAACCAGAGTTCAAACCCACCAACAGCTTTCCTATCCATTAATGTAATCCAAGAAGTCCCAGAGATAGCTCTGTCCGCAAATGGAGGAAAGACATATCCATGTACCTCCCCAAAAAAAGGATGGGTAGGGAGAAAGGGCGACAGAGGAAGAGGAGGGGAAGGAGAAAGAGAAGGGGATGGAACAAGTGGGAGGAGACTTGGGGAGGGGAAAGAAAAGCAAAGCAAGGCAAAAAGGGTGGGAATTTTTTTTTTTTTTTTTTTTTTTTTTTTTTGTGACACAGTCTCGCTCTGTCGCCCAGGCTGGAATGCAGTGGTGCAATCTCGGCTCACTGTGAGCTCCGCCTCCCGGGTTCACGCCATTCTCCTGCCTCAGCCTCCTGAGTAGCTGGGACTACAGGCGCCCGCCACCACACCCGGCTAATTTTTTGTATTTTTAGTAGAGATGGGGTTTCACAGTAAGGTTGGGAAATTTTTTAAAGGAGGACTGAATGAGGTACAGGAACAGATATAAAAGAGAAATCATACCTACTACTCAAATTACTGAAGCCGAATTTCTTTGCAACAGTTTGCAACATTCTTACAGGATCATCTTCCCTAATATTTTTTCCTTTTTTACAAGATTTAGGTTTGCTCTTCTGCCTCTCACTAACTGTTTGAGCTTGATTACTTTTGTAAACTTCAAATGCAGACTTCTGGTTATCATCTTCATGGAAATTCACTTTATTCAAATGAGAATTCAGAGTTCCCTGATATTCTTCTGGGTTTTTGTTTAAGTGTATTCTTGGTTTGAAGCCATGAGTTAAAAAGTCACAAGTATCTGTGTATATAAATTGTAAAAGGTATTCAAACATGTCAGGATGAACCTTCTCTACCACAAAGAGATGGCACCCTGCAGAATCTTCATCTTTCTGGTAAATATCTGTAAATTCTGAAGTATTACCATCTGAAAGAAACAATTTCTGAAAAAAATCAGAATGCACTGCCAAAATATATTTATGTGCAGGGAAGAGTCTATTGCCAACTTGAAATGTCACATCATGAATGCTGTCCATTTCATCTGCTTCCCTCAACAGTTTGCCAAACTCTTCAAAAAAGGATGATGAGGACACAGCTGGAATTTCATAAAGGCTAGAAAGAAGACAAAAACAAATTATGCTTCAAAAAATATGAAGGAAATCCTTTTTCATACCTAGCCAATTTTCCTTTAAAATGCAATTTTTTAAACAGTATTTAGAAAATTTTAAATTTGGCATTTCCTAAAATACAAGAATATTGCACAAAGTCCTAGATGCTATATCATCCTTTAATTTTTTTCTATTCCTTTTTATATTTATATTCTATTCTTCTCTCAAATTAAAATGATAAGAACTAAGTTGTCCATATCCCTGGTTCTTACAGTACTGTGGGAATGTAATTACACCTTCCCAACCAACATTTCACCCTTCTCAGTAGGAAGACCAACCCTCCTGTGGTTTGTCTTGGATTGATGAGTTTCTCAGATGAGACTTTCAATGTTAAAACTGGGGCAGGCCTGGGCAAACCAGGATGGATGATGACCCTACTTGCAGAATTTCCTCCCTCTTCAGCAGTACCCTTGATGTTTATCTTAATCTGATACCTCTCTGCTAATGTGACTTAGGAGATTTGCATTGGGATTTACAGATGGCGCCACAACACTTATTTTGCCAATTCTCATCATATTCAAGGGTCAGAAATCTTTGCAAACTGCCTAAGAAATATTTATAATACATTTTTCAGAATCTGAGAACCCAGGGTACATCATAAAGTATGAAAGACAAATAAGGCAGGGTGCGGTGGCTCATGCCTGTAATCCTAGCACTTTGGGAGGCCGAGGCTGGCGGATCACCTGAGGTCAGGTGGTCAAGACCAGCCTGGCCAACAGGGCAAAACCCCATCTCTACTAAAAATACAAAAATTAGCTGGGTGTGGTGGCAGGCACCTGTAATCCCAACTACTTGGGAGGCTGAGGCAAGAGAATCGCTTCAACCTGGGAGGTGGAGGTTAGAGTGAGCCGAGATTTTGCCACTTAGCCTGGGCAATAGAGCAATCTCAAAAAAAAAAAAAAAAAAAGAAGAAAGACAATAAACTTTGTGAGTGCATGTATAGATATTTTCAATATTTTCAATAAATGTCAGTTTACAAACCAAAGGAAACATTCATCACTCCAAGTATAACAAATTCTACCTCTGGATTATCCTGTAAACATGATTATGTCTAAGGTCTCTATAGGTCTTGACAACAGCTCTTCAATTAAATTTGCACCAGCAGCTACTGAAAACAAGAAAATCCAGTGATTGTTCCTTCTAAAAAATGAAATTTAATATATACAAGTATACCTTGTTTTAGGATCTGACTGCAGGATTGCAAAGTTGCATCCACTTGGATCTGTGCTGACACTAACAGCTCTATGTGCAAAGGTAAGTTTCTCAAGTCGAATTCTTTCATACACACTATTTATATCAGAGACATAAGACACATCTGATGAGGAATTGTGAAGGTTTGATAAAATCTCTGTTAAAAAAAAAATAAACTACCATTAATCAAGGCTTTACTGAAACTACTAAAATGATTGAGAAGTAAATGGAATAGAAAAGGAGTTAGAAAAATATGGAAATCTTTTTCACATATATTCAGTGTTTTTGAAGAACTACATCCTCTCTTCAACACATTTTCCACTGAATATATTGGCTGTATTATACAGGAAATTTTTGGTGGATGGATTCTCAATTATCCATGATTCCATCTCTTTCAACAAACACATCCTCCATACTGCAACCAAAGTTCCCTTTCTAAAAAGCAAATCTAGTGTCATACTAGCTTTTAAAACTTTTCAACTTATACTTCCTGTTGCCCAAAGGGAAAAAAATTCTTCAACTTGGATTAAAAATATATAAATCTACTGTCTTCATAATCTGCTTGTTTATTTGCTTCCTCCCTTTCTCTTCCCCCTTTCTTGCATGTATTCAGAAAATATGTGAGTAACCAAACTGGGCTACTATGATATCATCAGTCTGGTGATACAGTAGTGAAGAAGACAGACATGTGCCTGCTCTCCTCGAGTACACAATCTAGCAGGGAAGACAGACATTACACAAATGATTATATCATTACAAGTAAAATCAAGGCTATGAAGGTAAAGGATATAGTGCTTCCACAAAGATATGAAATTTACATGAATGAAATGATTCTGGCTGTAGTGTGAAGAATGTTTAAGGTAAACAAAGAATAGATAAAAAGAGGCCATTTAAGGAATTACTGTAAATCCAGGAAAAGAATTAAAAGATGATATCGACTAGGTTGTAGCAATGAATCTGGAAAAAAGTGGAAAGATATAAGAAACATTTGAGAAAGAGAACAAAACTTGATGACTGATTAATTCTAGTGTAAGGGAATCTGAGTGTCAAAGATAATAATTTACAGAAATAGAAAACACTGAGAAGCAGAAGTTGGAGCATGAAATCATGAATTCAGTTTCAGATCACTAAATATGACTAAGACACACTTCTAAAGACTTCCATAAGTTGAACCTATGTTCTAGTTACTCCCACAAATTAACTCTATTTTAGTCTTATGAGGCTTTACTAATCTTCTCTGACACTCAGTCATTCCAATTTCTATGCTCTCAAGAAACTTATTATGTGGATATTAACATTAGTCTCAGTGAACTGCAAATATTTACATACATGTCTATTGCCCCTACAAGCCTATGAGTGCCTCAGTATAGAGGCCCATTTTATATATTCTTGCATCTTTAAAACTTTCCCCTATATCTGGCACATAGTAAATATATATTAAATGTTTACAGACTTGAATAATCTATAAAGAAATAAAAGAAATACAAGTAAATCATTAAATTTTACAAAAGTCATTTATCTGTGGCTTTATGATTTTGAAGAATACGTTTATAATTTTCTGAGTAATTATAAACATTCTTGATTTTGTTCTGGCACACAATAACTGAGTTATTCATACAACAGGTGATTTAATGAGTGACTACAATGTGCCAGGAAATATGCCAAAGGCTAAGGATATAGACGAATATTCATGGCCCTTGCCATCACTAACCTTACACTCTAATAGGAAACAGGCATTAAAAAACTAATCACAAAGATAAATACATAAAAGTAAAACCTAATAATACTTGTCAGTTGAACCTAATACTTGTCAAATTAAAGGATAATTGAAAGGTACTTTTACGTATCGTTCAATATATGAACTGACCTTTCTTTTCAGAACTCTTTCTTTTCTCTTCAAACCATCTCCCTCTAAATCCTTCTCCATCTTGCGTAACAAATAGAATTTCATTTCTATTTAAAGCAATATCAGAAATGAAGACCTGACGTGGATAGGCCCATCGACACTGCTTCAGAGAACTGTTGACTGATCTCCAGCAAAACACCTAAAACAAAACCAAATCACGCTGAAATATAAAGCAAGTAGCATTTGAACAACCAAAACCTTAAATCAAGATATCAAGAGACAATGCTGTTAAAATAAAAGCTCTCATTAGTATGTTTCAATGTTCATTCTTCCACAGAAAAAGATAGATACTATAATAAAAATCAAGATGATTTTAAAGAAGTATCTTTCAGAAAAGAATATTAAGCAAGCCTGAAGCATTAGAAATTATTTCAAAGGCACTCCTCTTAAGAAGTAGCAATTTCCAGTATTACCTGTTTAGGGCAAACAGATCTGCTACAATGCTAAAGAAAAACAAAATCTTAAAGCTACAACTTACAAGTCAGGCTTCTTGTAATACTATCTCTTTACAAGAAGAATGATCCCCCTATGAAAATCCAAACTTTACTCTCAAGAAAAAAGTAAATGTATGCATAACTCAATTATATAACTAAAACAAAATCTTAGAAAAGTCATTACAGAATTCAATGGTTGTAAATGGTTCTGCAAACCTCAGAGTCCCTGAAAAGTAGCTCCAGGGGACCTTGCTAAGGGATGGAGAATGATGAGAGATGGGGTGTCAGGCTTCCCAATCCACAGCAGCAATTGTTTTATCTGTTTCATATACCAGTATTCCAAGCACAATTTCATTTGAAAAACTGGCTGATTTTTAAAAGTCCAATTCCCTCATAACCAAGTTAAGAAAACTAGAACACAAAATGGTTATCTGACAAGGTCGCTAAAAAGTTATTCACACAAAAAGACTATACTGATTGAGACTGACTGATGCTTTCAGAGCTTGGTTTTCTTAATGAGACTCTATTTTGCAGGAAGTAAATATCCAGAAGTATAAGCTATATCCATTTCAATGTAAGTGATACACATCCCAAAATCAAATATAAGTTTTTATACTCAACTCTTTTATGTAACCCCATTTGTTTCCTTCCACTAGTACAAACTGGAGCTCTAATTCTTTTTTTTTCCTTCAACTTTTAAGTTCAGGGGTACATGTGCAGGATGTGTAGGTTTGTTACACAGGTAAACGTGTGCCATGGTGGTTTGCTGCACAGAGCATCACATCACCCAAGTATTACACCCACCATCCAACAGCTATTCTTCCTGATGTAGAGCTCTAATATTTAAACCTAGTTACTACTATTAAAATCATCTTCATTCTCCATCCCTACAATGTATGCCTATAATGACCCAGTATGTGGAGCTTTATGAATAATTCCTCAATTTCTGAAATGTCAAACTTTACAGAACATTATAAACCTCGGAAAACATTATTTTAATTTTATAAGTAAAACCAGAAAGTTATCTGTGTTCTTCTACCCATACTGTGTGTTTTTCAGTATCATTAGTGTATGATATATACTTTTAAATATAATTTTTAAAATCTAAATATATTATTTAGAGATGGCTCCCACCCTCCCACCCTTCAAAAAACAATTTAGAGATGTATTTTATATAATATATAAATACATTAATTGAAGCATATATTTCAGAAAATAATCTTTTTAAATATTTTAAATTAATAATTTTATTAGAGAAATGTACTGATATGTTTGCATAAGGAACTAAAATTAGAACTTTTTATTTAAGAGATAAGAAATTCCTTACACACTAGTGATCCGGAAATCTTTCATATATAATGTGGATAGTTATAATGTATACATATATTATAATGCATACATTTGTATAAAACTAAATATGGAAAAAAATTTCCAACTATGCACCAAATTTATCATATTGCCTGATCTTTACTTTTTTAACAGTTACATGAGGCCAGGCGCAGTGGCTCACGCCTGTAATCCCAGTACTTTGTGGGGCTGAGGAGGGCAGATCACTTGAGGCCAGGAGTTTGAGACCAGCCTGGCTAACATGGCGAAACCCCGTCTCTACTAAAAATACAAAAATAAGCCAGGCATAGTGGCACACGCTTGTAATCCCTGCTACTCAGGAGGCTGAGACATGAGAATCGCCTGAACCCAGGAGGTGGAGGTTGCAATGAGCCGACATCATGACACTGCACTCTAGCCTGGCCAATAGAGCGAGACTGTCTCAAAAAAAATAAATAAATAAAATTATAGTTACATTACATATCTTATATTTACGCAATTCAGTGTCATTTATCAGTATTCAGTGTATACACCAAATAACATCAAAATCTCTTTTCATTTTAAGCACAATAAAATTTTTGATTACAGTTTAACAAATCAGTATTGTGCAACATTAGATTAAAAGCTGTCTGTCATACTTTCTCTAAATCCCACCTCCATACTAATTAGTAATGGATGTCTAAAACATACTTATTTTGGCACCCAATACTAATCATCAAAGATAATAGGAATTGTCACTAACATAGCAATACATTTTCATGTTACCAGGTCTGCTACAGCTATCAACTGAGAGTAAGATTACACTTTTACATAAATATATACTTACCCTTCCAGCTCCATCCATTGCAAGAATGCAAATTTTTTGACCCCCATTTTCTTTCAAATGTTCAGGATCAACCTTGTATTCCATATGACCCCCAGACACAAGAACTTTTTTCAAGTTCAATTGTCTAGATGAAAAAAAAAAAAATCCTAGATTAATATGTTCTCTAAACTACACATGCCTAAACTTCAAAGAAGTTAGTATTCAAACAACAATCTATAGGGAATTATTGTGAAAGGTGAAGTAAAATGATTTGGTCTTTGGTATCTCTAGCCTTCCATTCTGTAAATTTCCCCTACAAGGGGGCTGTTCCTTTCTATATCAAGTCTTTTTCTCTTAAATGCCTTTACCCCCTCCCACACACACACATTAAATGCCTGAAGTTCCACCTGCTAATTCAAACATTCACTCTGGAGTTAAAATAACTGGTATGGGCTGGGTGCAGTGGCTCACACCTGTAATCCCAGCACTTTGGAAGGCCAAGGCCGGTGGATCATTTGAGGCCAGAAGTTCGAGACCAGCCTGGCCAAAATAGCAAAACCCTAGCTCTACTAAGACAAAAATCAGCCGGGCATGGTGATGTGCGCCTGTAGTCCCAGCTACTCGGGAGGGTGAGGCAGAAGAATCACTTGAACCTAGGAGGCAGAGGTTGCAGTGAGCAGAGATCGCACCAGTGCACTCCAGCCTGGGTGATAGAGAGAGACTCTGTCTTAAAAAAGTAAATAAATAATAAATAAATAACTGGTATGGCTATAAGCTCCTAAGTGCATCTCTATTTTAACAGAAAAGACAAATTTTAAACCTCAAAATTAAATAGAAATGCTTAATTTAAAAAATAGCTAATCCTAAACAGATATTGCTACCATGAAAATCATCTGTACTGCTATTCAGTAACTCATTCATTAGCTACACATTTCATTATATCTGCACATTTGATGTGCATAGCATTATGTGAAATCTGCCTGCTGCTACTCCAATGACTGTCCTCCCTTTTAAATTAAAGGAAAAAAAATTTTTCAAAATTACTATATTGTATAACTTAATCTGTAACAAAATAATTTCCTTAATGTACTCTTGGATATAACATATTTATGTGATTTAATGTTATATAGGCAAGTTTTATAAATGTTAACTAAAAATACAACTCAACATCTTACATATCACCTCAAACTCAGGAAAAAACCTAGTCAGTTTTAAGAAACATATTCACATTTTTATGTTTCTATCACTAAAATATAACCTAAAATTGAAGTCAAAAGTAACTTTCTGCCAGGTGCAGTGGCTCACGCCTGTAATCCAAGCATTTTGGGAGGCCAAGGTGGGCGAATCACCTGAGGTCAGGAGTTCGAGACCAACCTGGCCAAAATGGAGAAACCCCATCTCTACTAAAAATACAAAAAAATTAGCTGGGCATGATGGCAGATGCCTGTAATTCCAGCTAATCGGGAGGCTGAGGCAGAAGAATTGCTTGAACCTGGGAGGCGGGGGTTGCAGTGAGCATAGGTCACATCACTGTACTCCAGCCTGGGCAACAGAGCAAGACAATGTCTCAAAAAAAAAAAAAAAAAAAAGTAATTGTTACTCAAAGAAGGTAAGTTTTTACAAATTGATAGACATTTTCTGCTCATGAGTAACTTCATGGATGGTACCTGTTTTACATTATCAAAAGCATTTTGTTGCATTTAAATTTAAATCCCCAATTGTTTTAAAAGTTAGATAGCTATTCTCTAGAATTCCTGTACACAACTGCTCCCACTAGTTGAGCTATCCACTTTCAAGAATCATTTATATTTGTACAAAGACCTATTTAAGTACTTGTATTTATTTAAACTAATAATGTATATATTTATAATGAATTTATCACAGTAAAATACTATATAAATGGTAACATATTAGTCTGAAACCTGTCTATAAAAGTTGAATACTTTGGAATGGCACAATAAATATGAGCAGCAAGAAACTGTCAAATTAATTAATCAATTATAAAAGATTCAAAATGTATTAAAAATGTACAATTCTGCACTTACATTACTTCACAATTGTTTTTAAGCACTGGTTCCTTAAATCATTCAAAATGAAATGACAGGTGACACATTATGAGTATGGTTTATATGAAAAGACAGGGAATTCCAATTGGTGCACCCACCCATACTTAAAACTTTATGAGGCTGGGCGCAGTGGCTCATATCTGTAATCCCAGCACTTTGGGAGGCTGAGACAGGAGGGACGCTTGAACCCAGGAGTTCAAGACTAGCCTGGGCTACAGAGCAAGAACCTGTCTCAATTAAAAAAAAAAAAAAACAAAAACTTTATGATTCTTTGCTTTGACTTGACTAGTTAACCAACTGCTACTTTACTGCATTCTATAATAACATGTTTTTTTAAAAAATATACTTATCAGTTATAAACACTAAGCCTGGTTAGAGGACTCATATGATTATATTCTAAAGATAAATAAATGTATAATGTAAACAAGGCTATACAGGAACCAATGATGAGAGTGTCACGAATCAAGAATTATGATTAATCTATTTCTGTGCACCTAAAATACAAAAAAAGAAAAAATATATAGCTCATATTTAACTACATATTAAACATAATTCAGAAATACCACTTTACAATTTACACAGAAATTTTATATATATTCACTGGATCCATGCCAAAAGACAAAAATCAAAGACAAAAATTCCTGATGTTTTTCCTCATTCAATTTTTTCCATTTGACATTTATAGAACATAGCATAAAGCTAACACTCAGATATTTGCTGGAAGAGTTGAATTATTATTAAAATTATGTTTCTTTCACAGAAATACACATACTTAGAAGCCATCTTCTTGCACTGATAGTCTGCAAGTAAGTAAATATCTCCCCTTGTGGTAACACAGACTGTAGCTCCATCACTTGCAGCAACCAAAGACAGAGCAATGTCTTTATGGTGAAGGGCAGAGACCTGACGAGGAGCAGTTACACACTTTTCTCCATTGGGATCTAGCAAACAACCTAAAAAATGATACAAATAAGCAAATCACAAAATAGCTCTTTTAAGAGTCCTATTTAGCCAAGCACAGTGTCTCATGCCTATAATCCCAGCACTTGGGGAGGCCAAGGTTGGCACATCCCTTGAGCCCTGGAGCTCAAGACCAGCCTGTGCAACATGGTGAAACCCCATCTCTACAAAAAATAGCCCAGCATGGTGGTAGGGGCCTCTGGTCCCAGCTACTCGGGGGGCTGAGATGGGAGGATGGTTTGAGCCCAGGAGGTCAAGGTTTCAGTGAGCCGTGATCGCACCCTGAACTCCAGCTAGGATGACAGAGTGAGACTTTGTCTCAAACAAACAAACAAAAAATCACTCATAATCTCATTCTAATCAATAAAAATTAAAAAGAAAAGATAATTTTTTAAAGAGTCCAATTTAATTTCCAGATATTGTCATTAAGGATTTCTTACCCAGTTGTCCACCATTTAGTCCCATAGTGTAAACAGCTTCTCTAGTCCATAGGACTGTATGAAACCTGCCTGCTGCAACGCCAATGATTGTCCTTCCTTTCAGATATTTTGCCTGTATCTATTTAAAGACAAATAAAACTGCAATTTACTATATATTTACGACCTAGTACAATTTTTTAAAGATCCAGCAGACCAGCAAATATATGGTATACTTGCTGTTAGTGGTCCACTCAAGTGCAATTGGCAGTTGTCACTAACAGATCTCAGCACTCATACTAAGACCTGAATCCTTCTCGGAACACAAAACATTGTGGTGCAGCCACTTTCAGTCAGCAGTTTTAATATATAGAAAATTGACATGGTGTAAGTATCAAATTATTAAACTTTTAGCTATTTTTCTTTTTCTAACAAGCAATATGCAAAGCAGCAGCCAGTCTCATTCTTAATAGAAAACACAGTGCTTCTAAATTAGATATTTCCATGGTCTCTCAATAGTGGCATTATTGACATTTTGGGCTAGATGTTTTTTTGTCGTGCGATTGTCCTGTGCACTACTGTGCACCTTCTGGAGATGGCTGTGCACATGAGAGTAAAAAAGTAGAATAAAGAATACTGGTTTTTGGACCCATGTCCCCTAACATCAACTTGTCACGTGTGATATCTGTGCAGAGGCAGATTTACTGAAGCAAATAAAACTTAAGTCTCTGAGTTCCTCACTTGCATGAACCCAGTTGGTATCGATAAATTTCATATTTTTTCTTAAGGAGGGCCTAAAAAGTGTTTAAGTTTCAAATCCAAAATATCTGGACCTCCCTTTGCTTATGAATACTTAAAAGATGCAGTTTGGTGGCTAATCTCCCAAGTGCAGAATTTCCCAAGTGCTTTCTTTCTTACTCCAAACAAATGCTAATACGTACTATGCTTAATTTCTCCTGTTAAAAATAAAGACAACAGGCTGGGTGCAGTGGCTCACACCTGTAATCCCAGCACTTTGGGAGGCCGAGGTGGGCAGATCACCTGAGGTCAGGAGTTTGAGACCAGCCTGGTCAACATGACAAAACCCTCTCTACTAAAAAATACTCAAAAAAAAAAAAAAAATTAGCCAGGCATGGTGGTGTGTGCCTGTAATCCCAGCTCCTCAGAAGGCTGAGGCAAGACAATCGCTTGAACCCGAGGGGCAGAGGTTGCAGTCAGCTGAGATCGCACCACTGCACTCCAGCCTGGGTGACAGAGGAAGACTCTGTCTCAAAAAATAATAATAATAATAATAATAAATAATAAAGACAGTATATATCACTGAAGATAAAGTTAAATAACAGAAATAAAATAAGTTGCTCTGTCAATAACTTACATTTTTTTGTTCATACAGGTTTTATTGCAAATGTAAAACCTTATTATTTAAAAGAGTAAAGCTTACCTGTCTGGGTACATTACAACTGGAAGGCGGTGGAATAATTCCTAATTGATGAAAAATGTTTAGACCAAATGTATAAACACATCCATCTTCAGTTAATACAACAGTATGATCCTTAGCAGCTGCCACTTGGGAACAATTATGACCATTCAGTCCTTCCACAAGCCGAGGGACCTACAAAATAAAATTAACTTTAGTATACTACATTAACCATTTATACAGATATGCAAATAGAATTTGATGATACTACATCTAAAATGACATGAAATGACATGACCGATACATGGCTGTATCTATCATAGGTAAATTCTACATTTCAGCAAAGGGTAGATGAGTTTAAAAGGATATGGTTGTAAGTTTATGAGCAAAATACATAAGCCCAGTAAGACATTCCAGTGAAATAATTCAATTCAACAAATGATTTTTGAGCCCTTACCAAGTGCAAATTTGTTTGGTATGAATAAAGGGAACTCATCAAAGTGTACACTGGTACATTGAAAAAGAAACAAAAATACAGAATCAATGTTTCCCTTCAGGGAGTAGCCAAACATATAGTATCATATTCCTTTGGAGTCATTTATCTGTCCTGGGTTCAAATCTTACTTCTGTCACTACCTATTTGATCTCAATCAAATTTCTTAACCTCTCTGTACCTCATTTTCTTCATCTGAAAACAGTAATCAGTCAATAAATGATTGCTATTATTAGTGTCATCATCATGCATAAAATGAAGATAATACCTGTGCCTCACAGGGCTGTTGTGAGGCTTAAGGTAATAATTATATATGAAAAGCATAAACAATGCTTGGAACAAAATAAACCCTCAAAAATGGAAGTTATTATCATTATAGCTTTCCCTCTTTTTAAAAGCACCATTTAATAGATAAGTATACCAGAAGTCCCCACAAAAAACATCTTAAAATAACCTAGTGAACCAATTTTCTGATAGGTAATATACTAGGTCTCTTCTAATTAGCACTAAGTTTCAGTAGCACAAATATAAATTTTGTGACTATATAATGAAAATACTGGCTCAATTTTTAGACCACAGAAATCTTAATGAGAAGTTAAAAACAAAAACCAGAACTACTTCAGGAAAAGTGTTTTACAATTAGTGTGCCTTCTTTTATGTTTTTTTTTTTCTTTTTGAGACGGAGTTTCACTCTTGTTGCCCAGGCTGGAGTGCAATGGCACAATCTCGGCTCACCACAACCTCCGCCTCCCAGGTTCAAGCAATTCTCCTGCCTCAGTCTCCCAAGTAGCTGGGATTACAGGCATGTGCCACCATGCCCAGCTAATTTTGTATTTTTAATAGAGACAGGGTTTCTCCATGTTGGCCTGGCCGGTCTCGAACTCCCAACCTCAGGTGATCCGCCTGCTTCAGCCTCCTAAAGTGCTGGGATTGCGTGAGCCACTGCGCCCGGCCTAGTCTGCCTTCTTTTATTTCAACTCTAGAAACATTTTAAAGCTTATGTAACGCTCCTGACTCAGTATTTGCTATAAGCAAAGTATTACTTTTTTAAATCCTTTTGCATTGTATGTAAATCCTTAATTTGAACATGATATATCAGGAAACAGATTTTTTAAAATCTATTATCAATTGATGTATTATTTCGTCCTTACAGTTGAAAAAAAAATTTAGTTAATTAAATCTTTCAGCTTATCAGCATTTTTCTAAAGTTACCTAAATAGTGTAATGACATTTCAATTACCAAGCATGTCTGTTCATCTCCATGTCCTAATCGCCCTCCAGGACCATGACCACAGGTATAAACCTGCCCTTTCTGAGACAGAAACACGGAGTGAAATTTACAAAGCACCACCTAAGGGAAAACAAGAGAATATTATTAAACTTCTCTGAATAAAATATCCTTTATTTTATGAAAAAGAAATAGAATATTGTTAATTGTTTAAACAGGATAATGGATACAAGGGGAATTTATAAGACTTTAATTTCCACATTTTAAGTTTTCTGTAATAAAAATAAAAGATACATATGCTTTGTTTTAAAATTATGTCTAAAAACATTGACACGAAAAAAAAGAACAAAGAAAGAATTAAGCATGTGTTACCCACAGAAGAGATTACCCAAAGGAAAATATAATTTTAAACCTTCAATTCCAAAAATTAGTAACCAGTTGTTTTCCAGTTTCATGAAATATCAAACAGTAACAAATGAGCAAAGTGCAACAGGAAGCATAAAGATTGCCAAATAGTGATATATGGTACTAATAAAAATAATAGAAACATCTTCAGAGTGTTTTTAAAAAACAATAAAGCTATTTATACATGGCGTGGGGGGCAGTATGTCCTTTTCTTTATCTCTGGTTTTATCAACATGTCTTTAATATATGTTTATAATTATTTTAATAAATAATTTTATATTTATTTTCAAGTTTTTCTCTTTCCTTTCCCACTTCCTTTTTCCTTATCTGCTCAATCTCAGTACCCTCCCTTGCCCCTGATACACAGACTTACTATTCACATACTACAGAAGACAAAGATGCTGAAACAGTTGAATTGCCTCAGCAGAACACAATAACAGGAAACCATCAGCAGTTTCAAATATATATATATTTACATATCTAACCCTGGGCCACATTTTGCTATTTTCCAAGCTCTGATATTCATTATACTCACTTTACCTTAATAATATTTTTAAAATCTTCTCATTTTTAAAGATTGTTTGCATTTATATTTCTTACAACATCTGCAAATATTTCTAACTTAGGATATAAAAAGATGAGTAAGAAATAAAGAAACCCTAAAATCATTTCCAGAAAGTCAAGGTCCTTTGGAAAACAAAAAAATTATAAGCTAGACAAGCTCTAAATATTTACACATACCCTAGACCGCTCGGAATTTTGTAAGCACAATATAGCTATCAAATAAAAAAAGTAATGCAAAGATTATTATCTCATTTAGCTGTACCACAAATACCTAAAAAGTTTAAAAATAAAATCCAAATTTGTATTTTAAATTTACAAGTTGTCAGTGAAATTCATTTTATGAAATAAGAATACATTTCATTCAATTTTATATTAAATATTAGAATGCCATCCTACAACTGCTGACTTCTACTACTAAACAACAGTTGCAATACTAGACAGTTTTAAGTTATCCAACTTTAAAAACCCCAGACTTTTTTTTTTTTTTGAGACAGAGTCTCGCTCTGTCGCCCAGGCTGGAGTGCAGTGGCGCAATCTCGGTTCACTGCAAGCTCTGCCTCCCGGGTTCACGCTATTCTCCTGCCTCAGCCTCCCGAGTAGCTGGGACTACAGGTGCCCGCCACCAAGCCTGGCTAATTTTTTATATTTTTGGTAGAGATGGGGTTTCACTGTGTTAGCCAGGATGGTCTCGATCTCCTGACCTCATGATCTGCCCGCCTCAGCCTCCCAAAGTGCTGGGATTACAGGTATGAGCCACTGCGCCCAGCCTAAAACCCTTGAATTTTTAAATGAGAACTGAGCATGGATTTTCACTTTTAATTATCTGGAATACATAATACTAACATTAATAATCTCTGTCTCATGGTAGTTAATTAATTTGGTACTGTATAATATAGAATCAGCCCCTTTTCAATAACAAATGGGGCTCTCTATATAACTGGTACTCAGTTAATATTCCCATACTTGCTTTCTCTTCCCTGACTGAAATTTATACTGATTTCTTTCCTTCAAACCTACCCACTGTGCTTGCTTCACCCTCATTCTGTGGTAAATAAAATCCCTTAGATCCTTAATACCCTCACAAAACATGCCCACTGCCTTGCCTTACCTGAAATGTGGCTTTCTCTTTCAGTACACTAGTTCACTCACAACCCTGGCAAATGGAATATGCTCAAATATTCCAAACTATATATTTCTTTGGATCAGACATTTCAATCACCCTCTGATTTCCTAATGCCATCATGATTCCCTCACTCTTGTCTTTAAAATCCCTGCTCCGTAACAGCTCATGAAATAAAGGTATATCATGTACTACTTCAGAAAAGGAAAAACAGGTGTCTTTCTTGTGCCACAATTCCAATCAATCATTAGTGGCTGCTAATGGTTGGATTATCATTTTAAGGAGGAGTCTGAGGACCCACTCAAGCTCAGCATGAGAAAAAAAAAAATTGACTAGCATGTCTGCAAAAAGCTCTAGACTAGGTGTGAGCAGCTTGTACACTTGCTGCCCCTGCTCTGATTTCTCACCATCTTGCTCACCCCTCTCACATTCACTAAAGACTTGGACACCAAGCTTGATTCTCGCCCATCACAAGTCCTTTCATTATCCTAAGTTCCCTCCACATCTACAGAGAAGACCCACAAGAATATTAGCTTTCATGATACCATTCTACTCTCTACTTCTCTAGCCACTTTTCATTCCTATATGGGCTTCTATTCCTGTTCTCTCAAAATTTAATATTCTCTAGAGTTTAAGGATTCTATTGCTTTTTTTGCTCAATTGCTGGTTGTGATGCATTAGGTTGTGACTTTTAGTTTAAAAAATAGTGTTCTACGGAGCCCTAAATATAGTGGTCATATTATTTATCATGCAAACATTTTTGAGAATGAAAGGGGATACTAACAATTACACTAGGAAAATAATCATAAACCAGAACTGTCCTGGGCAAACTAGGGATATGCTGTCAAAGTAGCTCTAAAAACTGTCTAAGAATTCAACCTCAGGATATAAACTAAGTGTTGTTATGTATGTCATATATAAATATAAGGTGAAAGTTGGAAAGAGCCAGTACTATAATGATAAAAACACTCCAAGCTCATATTCTGGATCAAAGAAGTTTTATGAACTTCAAAATGCAGAAAGAATATAACTAGGAAGTTGTAGGAAATGTAAGTTGAAATGGCAATTTAGGAAGACTGAAAAAGTTCTTACATTCCAAGTCACAGGGTTTGGACTTTATCCAAAGGTGACTTAGTAGATAAACACATAATTAGCTCTTTTTTAAGACAAATAATTCTGGAGAAGAATATTATTGGGGTTGAAATGAATGGAGCCAAAAAGTCAAATTAGGACACTGTTGTCACTGTCCAAAAAAAGAGCTTGAAAAGGACATGGCACCTAGGTTCATGAGACAGAAAAGAACTAAATAGACATGCTCTGAGGTATCATCTTCAGGATTTAGAAATTGAGATTTATAACATTAAAAATTGAATAGGGTAGTTTAGGAGTGGCAAAAATAACACTTTAGACATTCTAAATTTAAATATCTTGAAAGAATACCCACAGTACAACTGAAATAAAGTTCAAGAGAAAGACTGGGGCTAGAGATACACATACATACACACATATACACAATGTAATACAGAAAGATTTGTCAACAGTAGCTGTATCTGGGGAAGTAGAAGATATCATGCATTATAAGGATATAAGACCACAGACCAAATCTTTACAATTGTATCTATTAAAATTTTACAATTACTTACATTTAAGAACTCAGGTTCACAAAAAGCATCACTCGTGCCTAAGCATCTAAGGGCAAATTTTTGAACCCCACACTTCCAAAACATTGCTTATCTCTCTCCATAAGTGATGAAATTTTAGTTCTATCTACTATCCAAACTGAGAACTGAGACTTAGACATTTAATTATTTATTGCTTGTGTGAATACAAATAATCAAGTAGAATGACTGGCAGTTTACCAGACCCTCAGTTAAAAAACTCTATAGCCTTTCCAGACTGCTGTCATCCAACTTCACATCAGATTAAACATATTCTCTTCATGATAAATAGCTTGGAACCTAAAAACATTATTTCATTACAAAAAATTGCAAGAAGTGTGTTGTTTTCTAAATTGAAATTATTTTATGTTTTAATGCCACCAAAAAAAAAAAGAACTGTTGTTCACTTATCAAAAATAACACTGAGCTTCAACAACAAATTCACTTGAGAAACAGCTTACAGAATTGTAATGTTTGTTAAATAGAAAAGCTAGAAAATCAAGAGAAGCTCTACCCTCTTAAATTAAACTACTATCTGTATAACATTTTCTAATTTCTAACACTAATTGCACAAATATCTTATATTTTAGGGTATTTTACAAAGTCTAAATATAATTAAGGCTAACAATATCTAAAATAAAATTAGCAAAGTTCTATTGATTGATTTCCTCATTAAAATGTTACTGTACCTCAAACAAAGTTATGTAATCCACATGAAAAGCTGAACAATCAAATACAAAAGTTCTTTCTCATCTCTAAAAGTATATAGATTGTACTTGAAAATACCTGCTTGATATAAATCCCACTCCTGGAGAACAGATCCACCAACTCTGGATGATGTTTGCTATTCTGGCTTCCATGACCCAGGGTAAAATTTGTATTATCGCCCCAAGTATAAACATCTGTAGGATCTAAAATAAAAATTAGTTTTTATACTTTTTTATATTTTAAAACACATATAAGAACTAATTTAACTACAATATTTAGAAAGATGCCAATGCTCTTCTGTGAATGAATATATTAATATGATATTAGGTAATTCTAGAAATAGAAAATCCAAATCATAGTACAGGCCTGTCTCAATGCAAGCAATCAAACATTTGTTCCTTGCTTCTTTTCTTTTTTCTTTTTTTTTTTTTTTTCAATAATTGAGACAAGGTCTCACTATGTTGCCCAGGCTGGTCTTCACCTCACGGGCTCAAGTGATCCTCCCACCTCGGCCCCCCAAAGTGCTAGGATTACAGGCATGAGCCACTCTGCCCAGGGTGTTTCTTGTTTCTTTAGCAGCTAAAGTTTAACTGCCAAATGAGTAAAACACCATCGGCCATATCTACTTAGTTTCCATGAAAATAATATACAGAACTGTATCAAATGTAAGATATTATTAATCCACACATACAAAGGTTCTAAATGTTGCAAATGTGATATTACTCTTTGTACAGGAACACTAACTTTCAATACTTTGTTTTTCATAGACACAAAATCACACTAGTGATTAGGGTAAAGCCCATTAAACTGGAATACAAATCACAGCTAAGTTCATGATATAAATCTTCATTTTTATTTTAGAAGACGAATAAAGTCTTAGAATGGAATTATCACTGTTACCTGCAATGCAGTATCCAGGGTAGAAACAGAAATACAGAATGTGTCCTTACTCAGCTTGCTTACTAGTTAAATGCAAACTATACAGTGCCCCAATTAAATCTTTTCTTTTCTGCCAATTCCCACTTCCAAATCTCAAAGAGCAAACAAACTGGAGGGATAAGTGAAACTGAGAATGTGCGAATAAAAAAATAATTGGAGCCAGGCACAGTGGCTCACGCCTGTAATCCCAGCACTTTGAGAGGCCGAGGAGGATGACTGGAGTCCAGGAGTTCCAGATTACCCTGGTCAACATGGCAAAACCTCATCTCTATAAAAAAGTATAAAAATTGGCCGCACGCAGTGGTTCATGCCTGTAATCCCAGCACTTTGGGAGACCGAGGCAGACGGATCACCTGAGGTCAGGAGTTCGAGACCAACCTGACCAACATGAAGAAACTGCATCTCTACTAAAAATACAAAATTAGCTGGGCATGGTGGCTCATGCCTGTAATCCCAGCTACTCAGGAGGCTGAGAGAAGAGAGCCTCTCAGCTTGAACCCGGGAGGCGGAGGTTGCGGTGAGCCAAGATCGCGCCATTGCACGCCAGCCTGGGAAACAAGAGCGAAACTGTCTCAAAAAAAAAAAAAAAAAAAAAAATTAATTGGGCATGGTGGCATGGGTCTATATTCCCAGCTACTTGGAGGGCTGAAGTGAGAGGATGGCTTAAGCTCAGAAGGTTGAAGCTGCAATGAGCCGTGTTCTTGCCACTGCACTCCAGCCTGACTGACAAAGCGAGACCCTATCTCAACAACAACCACAAAAATAATGATAATTTCCAGAGACCCTATCTCAAAAATAACAAAAGGAATAAAAATTTCCATTCCTTTTTCCTTCTACCTCAATGCTGATGTTACTTTCTGAGTATATATCAATTACTTTACAGTAGCTACAATTATAACAGTCCTCCCATTTTAGATTGTACTTTTATATAGACATAAATATGGATTGAAATTTTAAAATGCAAAATAAAATTGTTCTGAATATGAAACAAAAAATATCCAACATATACCAAAGTAAAATTTCTTTGCAGATAGCCACACACAAATAAATTTCCCCACTACTTTAAGAAGAATAAAATTTCATTAAAATTTTCTAAGCTAAGCTGCACCTTAATGGAATACATTTGTAAAGTTTTTTTTTTTTTTTTTTTTTGAGACGAAGTCTGGCTCTATCATCCAGCCTGGAGTGCAGTGGCAAGATCTCAACTCACTGCAACCTCCACCTCCCAGGTTCAAGCAATACTCCTGCCTCAGCCTCTAAGATTGCCTAGAGGAGCTAGGATTGCATGTAACTAGGATTGCCTGCCACCATGCCCAGCTAATTTTTGTATTTTTAGTAGAGACGGGGTTGTACCATGTTGGTCAGGCTCGAACTCCTGACCTCAAGTGATCCGCCTGCCTCGGTCTACCAAACTGCTGGGATTACAGGTGTGAGCCGCAGCGCCCAGCCCATTTGTGAAATTTTCTTACCAGTATTCTCGAACTCCTGACCTGAAGTGATCCGCCTGCCTCAGCCTACCAAATTGCTGGGATTACAGGTGTGAGCCGCAGCGCCCAGCCCATTTGTGAAATTTTCTTACCAGTATTCTTGAATACTACATGAGTTGGTCTATCCTTCATTACAAGATCCAAAGCTGACAAGCCTTCTTTATCTTGAATATACAGACTAACACCATGCTAAAACAAACAAACAAACAAATACATAAATATATATATATTATTAATTACCTATAATCAGTAACTTCCTATTTTATTTATTTTTTTTTTTTGAGACAGAATTTCGCTCTTGTTGCCCAGGCTGGAGTGGTGCAATGGCACAATCTCGGCTCACCGCAACCTCCACCTCCCAGGTTCAAGCAATTCTCTTGCCTCAGCCTCCCAAGTAGCTGGGATTACAGGCATCCACCACCACGCCCAGCTAATTTTGTATTTTTAGTAGAGACGGGCTTTCTCCATGTTGGTCAGGATGGTCTCAACCTCTGACCTCAGGTGATCCACCTGCTTTGGCCTCCCAAAGTGCTGGGATTACAGGCTGAGCCACCACACCTGGCCGACTTCCTATTCTTACGTATCAAAAAGTCAGATAATCAACCCCATAAATACACTGAAAAAAAAATTTAATACCGATTATCTCTCATATTCACACACATTTTTCTCTCACATACTGCAGAGAATAATTAAGAAAAATCACATATCCGACTCTTGCTGGAATAAGGAAGAATCAGAAAATGTGAAGAAATAAAAAATTAACATTTTAAATAAAAATTAACTACATGTGAACCTTTTTTTTTGCAGGGGGGACGGAATCTCGCCTTTGTCGCCCAGGCTGGAGTGCAAAGGCACAATCTCAGTTCACAGTAACCTCTGCCTCCCAGGTTCAAACAATTCTCCTGACTCAGCCTCCCGAGTAGCTGGGATTACAGGTGCCCACCACCATACCCGGCTAATTTTTGTATTTTTAGTAGAGATGGGGTTTCACCATGTTGGCCAGGCTGGCCTCGAACTCCTGACCTTGTGATCAGCCCGCCTCAGTCTCCCAAAGTGCTGGGATTACAGGTGTGAGCCACCGTTCCCGGCCATGTGAACATTTTTGATGATAAAGCATTTCTGATACCCCTTTAATACCCCATAAATACACTGTCCCTACAAGTCCCTAGCTCTGGGTTTGTGTCTGTGTGGGAGTGCATGTGAACATAAACATTTAACTCTTTTCGCATTTGAGGAGCCACACTCTGCCGGGCGCAGTGGCTCATGACTATAATCCCAGCACTTTGGGAGGTGGGCGGATGAATCACCTGAGGTCAGGAGTTCAACGTCAGCCTGGCCAACACGGTGAAACCCCATGTGTAGTAAAAATACAAAAATTAGTCAGGTGTGGTGGTGCATGCCTATAATCCCAGCTACCTGGGAGGCTGAGGCAGGAGAATCACTTGAACCTGGGACACAGAGGTTGCAGTGAGCCGAGATCACGCCACTGCACTCCAGCCTGGGCAACAAGAGCGAAACTCCGTCTCAAAAAAACAAAAAAAAATTATCTGGGGAAGGAGAGACATAAAATTTCAAATCAGTTTATTTAGTTTATACTCACTCTATTTTAGTTTGAGGAATTTTTTCTTATTTATAATTTGACAGTTAATTGTTGATGACCTGTTTATTCTGCGAGGTATCTGATATCCCTTCAGTATATTTTGTTTATGTTACCATAGTTGGTTCCAGTTGCATGCAAAAAGAACTCTAATACATCAATATTTATCAAGCATGTTCCTATTTGCTCATTAATTTTTGTTGTTTTTTTTTTTTGGTGTTTTTGAGACGGAGTCTTGCTCTGTCACCCAGGCTGGAGTGCAGTGGCGTGACCTTGGCTCACTGCAACCTCCATCTCCTGGGTTCAAGCGATTCTCCTGCCGCAGCCTCCCCAGTAGCTGGGATTACAGGCATGTGCCACCACGCCCAGCTACTTTTTGTATTTTTAGTAGAGATGAGGTTTTGCCATGTTGCCCAGGCTGGTTTCGAACTCCTGACCTCAGGTGATCTGCCCACCTTGGCCTCCCAAAGTGCTGCAATTACAGTTGTGAGCCACCATGCCCGGCCATTGTTCATTAATTTAATTGCTTGGTTTTGGTTTTGGTCTGTCTCCCCCTAGTAGAATAAAAACTTAAACAAAGAAGGGATTCTGTCTTGTTCACTGCAATATCCCTAGCACCTGGATTAGTGCCTGGCACATATCAGGCACTCAAAAAATATTTGTTCCAAATACCTCACAGACAGTATATTATTTAATCCATATAACCTATGATTCTGTGAAGTCTTCTGTTTACAAATGGGAAAAATTAAAGCAAGTTCTTCCAGAATAGTAAGTAAACCACCAGTATAAAAGAGCAATGGTTTAGCAACAATAGATACAGCAGGACTCCACAAGCATAAACAGTCTTTACCAGCCATGCATCCTGTCATGGAATCAAGAAGCCCCAAAAAAGCTGCATAAGATAATCTGTCTCTATTCCAGCTTTTTGTAGGCAACAAGTTTCTGCTAAGGTTTTATATCTTTGGCAATAAGAAACTGACAATTTACTGTGCAATTTACAAATGTTATAGCTGTGAAGTTTTATTAAATGTAAATTCATTAAAATGTGTGTGGTTTCTTCCTGATAATCCATAATACCTGAAGTGCTACAGCTGACATCAGAGACAGAACTGACATGAAGACACCTATCAGTGCACCCCTTCCAATTAAAGAAGTGTTGGAAGGTCAAAGTAAAAAAATATGCTGAACAAAAGCAGACAACCTACCAACATGAGAATGCTGAATGGTTAATACAGGATTTAGGGGAAAACCATCAGTGGAATACATCCACTGTTATATATCTATCACTGATCAGCAGGGCTCTGATGCCAATAAGACAGTCAAGCTAAGGGCAAGGTGACAACGGCACAATTTCCTGGCTTCTATTAGCCAAGGTGGTTAGAGTGACTGAGGATTTCAATGGGGCAATAAAATCTCACAGGGAGGAAAGGACCAAAATTCAGTCCAGACCATAACTATTTCAAACTGTAGCCCTAAATGCTAACACCTAAATGGCAACCCCTAGGATGGCAGGAAACCCAAACGCAGGGACCTTCTCAAACTCAACAGGGTTGGCAGTCATCCAACTTTCCAGCAGAAACTGAAAAAAAAAAAAAGCCAAGGTTTTACAGATGGAAAAGGGTAAGAATGGAGCTGACAGATGCTTTAACTCTTACTAACCTAGCTTTCCCTATAATGACAATAAGGGAATTAAACAGATACCCCAAGGTTTCAGATATAAGAGGAATCTGCTCTACCATTAACAAACTTAAAAATGCTTTACTTCATGGATAGTCCCTGGGGAAAAAAAAAAAAAGGAAAGTGCTATTATTACTCTCTTTTTATAGATAAAACTGAAGTTCAAGATTTAATAATTTGTCCACGATGATTCAGTAAGTAGTAGTAGTAGCAGCAGCAGCAGCAGCAGTAGTAGTAGTAGTAGTGGTGGTGGTAGTAGTACTAGAAGATAGTAGTAGTAGTAGCAGTAGTAGTAGTAGCAGTAGTAGTAGTAGTAGAAGATAGTAGTAGTAGTAGTAGTAGTAGTAGTAGTAGTAGTAGTAGTAGTAGTAGTGGCGGCAGTAATAGTAGAAGATCAGTAGGGAGTTTAACTCCACAAAACAATATTTTACTATTACTATATAATAAAAATCATTCTTATCAGTAAATGTTACTACATAAAAGCCACTACAGAAATATTTTTTAAGTCAAAATTAAATGAAAACACTGAAGGTACGCTTCTGAATTTGACCAGAAGTTCCTTAAGGACCAGAACTGTTTTTTTCTTTTCCAGGTCCTCCACAAACATGACAAAATCCCTATACAAAAAAAATTGTTAAATTTAAGGCCAGACATGGTGGCTCACGCCTGTAATCCCTGCACTTTGGGAGGCTGAGGCAGGTGGATCGCTTGAGATCAGGAGTTCAAGACTAGCCTGGCCAACATGGGGAAACCCCGTCTCTACTAAAAATACAAAAATAAGCCGGGCACGGTGGCACATGCCTGTAATCTCAGGTATTGGGAAGGCTGGGGCAGGAGAATCACTTGAACCTGGGAGGTGGAGGTTGCAGTGAGCGGAGATCACACCACTGCACTCCAGCCTGGGTAACAAAGCAAGACTCCGTCGCAAAAAAAAATAATAAAAAATAAAATAAAATAAAATTGTTAAATTTAAAACTCATGACTTCTGACAGTGAGTTTCTAATTTGCATTCATTAGTGAAATGACATTGGGGTGTATCTCAAAACGCTTTATTATTTGCCTATTCAATACAACACACCTAATCTACTAGAAAGAAAATTTTATATAAATTAAACAATTTTAATGATTTTTTTTTTTGAGATGGAGTCATCCTCGGTTGCCCAGGCTGAAGTACAATGGTGTGATCTCAGCTTACAGCAACCGCCGCCTCCCGGGTTCAAGTGATTCTCCTGCCTCAGCCTCCCAAGTAGCTAGGATTACAGGCATGTGCCACCACACCCAGGTAATAATTTTTATATTTTTAGAAGAGACAGGGCTTCACCATGTTGGCCAGGCTAGTCTTGAACTCCTGATCTCAGGTGATCCACCTGCCTTTGCCTCCAAGAGTGCTGAGATTACAGGCGTGAGCCACTGCGCCTGGCCATCAATTTCTTTTTTTGAGACAGAGTCTCACTCTGTCGCCTAGGCTGGAGTGCAGTGACACAATCTTGGCAAACTGCAACCTCTGCCTCCTGGGCTTAGCTGATTCTCATGCCTCAGTCTCCCAAGTAGCTAAGACTACAAGCACACGCCACTACACCCGGCTAATTTTTGTATTTTTAGTAGAGATGGCATTTTACTATGTTGGCCAGGCTTGTCTCGAACTCATAACCTCAAGTGATCGGCCCACCTCGGCCTCCAAAGTGCTAGGATTACAGCATGAGCCACCACACCTGGCCTCATCAGTTTCTTTAGAGCTTATAAACACCGTATGCTAACTAAACAAGAAATGAAACATACTACTCAAAAACACAATTCCTAAATAATGTTCAACAACTAGTGCCCTTTTAAAGTTAATAATAGGCTGGGCATGGTGGCTCACGCCTGTAATCCCAGCACTTTGGGAGGCCGAGGTGGGTGGATCATGAGGTCAGGAGATCGAGACCATCCTGGCTAACACGGTGAAACCCCATCTCTACTAAAAAAATACAAAAAATTAGCCGGGCGTGGTGGTGGGTGCCTGAGTCCCAGCTACTTGGGAGGCTGAGGCAGGAGAATGGTGTGAACCCGGGAGGCGGAGCTTGCCATGAGCCGAGATCAGGGGCCACAGCACTCCAGCCTCAGCGACAGAGCGAAACTCCATCTCAAAAAAATAAATAAATAAAATAAAGTTAATAATATAGTGATTTAAGAATAAATCATTTTAAAATACTAAAAGATATTGTTACAAAAATACTAATTGAGATGCCATTAGACTGGGGCAACTCTAGCACTTTAAGTTTATCCGTAAGTAAACACACAGCCAGTAAACAGTAAAATGAAACTAGAGTCTTTACCAATCAGAAACCACCAACTAACCTCTAACTACGGTCTTTCCACTCTAACCAATTAAATATATTTTCTTTGTCTTTATTCTGCATCGGCCTATAAAAGCTCACTGCTCAGGCTGCAGCACAGCTCTCTGAGCCTCTTCTGGTTCTGAATGCTGCCCGATTCATAAATCATTCTTTGTGCAAATAAATTGTGCTTACTTAATGTAAAGTATTTCTTTTAATAATGTATAACACTCATTAAATGATGTATGGGATTTAGTTCAAAATATTATGAGATGTACAAATAACACAAAATTGGCCAACAGTTCATTATATATAGTAAGCTTTCATAAATGTTTAAAATTTTACATCACAAAAAAGTTAAGTAAAAGGATATATGGAGTTTTAATTCCAAAGATCAGTTACAGCAGTAAGAGATAGCAAACAAGCAAGAAAAAATGCAAATATTTTCCAAAAAGCATGTAGGATGTATGAAAATGATTAAGAAAAACATATTCTGGACTAAATACATTTAAAATAAACAAATGACAATTACCTTCAATAGAGACCAAACACAATCAATATGTCCATAAAAAATGCTTCTGTGCAATGCTGTCCATCCAGACTCTTTGTCTTTCACCAACAGATCCACTCCTTTCTGAATAAGCCAATCTAACACTCCTTTCTTTCCACAGGAGGAAACAAGGTGGAGGGCATTCCTGCCAAAAACATCCTTGATAGTTGCAGCATTGTAACAATGACTGGAGAGAAAGGCCTTAATCTGGTTTTCGCTCCCCTTTGTTACCACAGAAAGGACATCCAAAGCATGCTTCAGGGATCGACACTTTGATGTGCAGTCAGGCATGGGTGAATTCATCCTAATTGTTTTTATACCACTTACTTCGGAATCGTGAAAACTAATTTTAAAAAATGAAAAAGCCAGGACACAAAGGTGCTATTGAGGAAGTTACAGAGAATAAATTACCTTTTTAGGATAATTTAAATCCTCCTGACAATAGTATAAAACTATATATCTTTATACAATTTTTTGGCACTTAAATCAAAAAAATTATAAATAGCTCTATAAAGTTCATATCAAATACAAGTTCTTCATTTAAAAAAATTCCACAGTTTATAAATTATTCCTGGAGTCAAGCACCAAGGGGGAGTGAGGAGGGGAACTCCCCCTCCACACTGTCTGACCCTTTTAAATATCCATAATTGCAAGGGTGACCTATAAGAGAAAGAGAAGAGAAAATAAAAATTCAAAATCTGTCTCTCGCTCTCCTTGAGTACTTTAGAACACAACTACCTCCACATTTAGATGCCCTTAACCCATTTATGCTTAGTGTTCCATTACTGGAACACTAAGCTTGCGGGAGTTATTTATATCCTAATGCTCAAGGTCATCGCCAAGATCTGATTTTTCACAAAAAACATTTGCAACCTCTGGCATAAACGGGTTAATTCCTTTTTTTTCTTAAATCTATCGACCTTTCATATTTATGGTACCTATATTTTTATCAGTCATCCTTACTCCATTTTTCCACTCTCATGTTTAAAGTTAACCCACATTGGTTGTACTCTGGAGTTTCTCTCTTTCTTTCCAGTCCTTCATTCCTTCCATGCTGTATTTTTACACTCTACTAGTTATGTCCCCACAAGCTATGAATATGCTTAAATCTACCATCTTTCTAAGAATCCCATCCCAAACCTATACCCCCTAAAACTGTATCATCACCACCAACACAACAATAACCAACAATCTCATCAGTTATTCCGTTTTTACTAAGTACCCAGGCACTGTGTTAATATTGTTACCTCTGCCTGAAAAGTCCTTCATCACATGAAGAGATAATTAAACAAAGGTATTAAAACAACTGGATAGCTATCTTTAAAAAACAACTTTAGATACTGTACTTACTTTATATCTTATACCAATATAAATTCTAGATGGTTCAAAGGCAAACAAAAAAACGAAACTACAAAAGCACTGGATGAAAATACAAAAGACTCTTTTTATAATCACAAAGTACAAAACACCTTTCTAAGCAGGATCTGAAATCCGAAAGTCATAAAAGATTAATTCAATAGTTTAAAAATTACATTAAAAAGTTTAAAGACAAAAGGAGAAAAATTTGCCTCAATATATATGGTCTTTTAGATCTTCCTTAATGTGTAGTCTTTGGGAGCAGAGAAAATTGGCTATAAGAAGACTATTTAGAAGGACATACATGAGTTTACTATATGTATAGGGAAAACTTCTATGCATCAGAGAGAAGTATGAAATATTCTAAATCTGTATTTTTCCACTCCCACTTCATACCACACCAAAGAGTCAGAAATCTGAGATCTAACTAGTTTTCTGATCTTAACTACTTTGATTTCTCCACCTGGAAACTAGATGATTATAATCCTCTCTATTAGGTTGGTACAAAAGTAGTTGCAGATTTTGCTAGTAAAAGTAATGGCAATGGCCAGGCACAGTGGCTCACGCCTGTAATCCCAGCACTTTGGGAGGCCGAGGCGGGCAGATCACCTGAGGTCGGGAGTTTGAGACCAGCCTGACCAACATGGAGAAACCCTATCTCTATTAAAAATACAAAATTAGCCAGGCGTGGTGGCACATGCCTGTAATCTCAGCTACTCGAGAAGCTGAGGCAGGAGAATCGCTTGAACCCGGGAGGCAGAGTTTGTGGTGAACCAAGATCACACCATTGCACTCCAGCCTGGGCAACAAGAGCAAAACTCTGTATCAAAAAAAAAAAAAAAAAAAATTAATGGCAATTACTTTTAAGAATCCAATCCCAAACCTATACCCCCTAAAACTATATCACCACCACCAACACAACAACCAACCCTCTAAAAGTAATGGCGATTATTTTTAATGGCAAAACCCGCAATTACTTTTGCACCAACTTAATAGCTCCAGATCTGTTCTACTAATCTATACATTCTGTAATTTGATATAGTCCTCATAAAAATCATCTCCCCCTTAAAACACTAATTTGAACAACAACAACAAAAAGAACAAGATAAAACAAATAAAAATGTGTTTGGGGGCCGAGCACGGTGGCTCACGTCTGTAATCCCAGCACTTTGGGAGGCCGGGGTGGGCGGACCATGAAGTCAAGAGATCAAGACAATCCTGGCCAAGACGGTGAAACCCCATCTCTACTAAAAATACAAAAATTAGCTGGCCACACTCCTGTAATCCCAGCTACTTGGGAGGCTGAGGCAGGAGAAATGCTTGAACCCAGGAGGTGGAGGCTGCAGTGAGCCGAGATCCCGCCACCGCACTCCAGTCTGGTGACAAAGCGAGACTCTGTCTCAAAAACAAAACAAAACAAAAGACGGGCACGGTGGCTCATGCCTGTAAACCCAGCACTTTGGGAGGCCAAGGCAGGCGGATCACGAGGTCAGGAGATCGAGACCATCCTGGCTAACACGGTGAAACCCCGTCTCTACTAAAAATACAAAAAATTAGCTGGGTGTGGTGGCGGGCGCCTGTAGTCCCAGCTACTCGGGAGGCTGAGGCAGGAGAACGGCATGAACCTGGGAGGCAGAGCTTGCAGTGAGCCGAGATCGTGCCACTGCACTCCAGCCTGGGCGACAGAGAGACTCTGTCTCAAAAAAAAAAAAAAAAGTGTTTGGTAGCAAAGAGAAAAAAAGGTACCAATCGTCAAGTACTTTAAAAGGTTAAAAATGGAAAGCATGACACAGTAGTTCTCCATTATCCATTTGCTTTCTATGGTTTCTATTACCCACAATCAACCATAGTCCAAAAATATTAAATGAAAATTTTGGAAATAAACAATTTATGTTTTAAATTGCATACTATTCTGAGCAGTATGATGAAATCTCATAGTGTCCCACTCCAAACCACTCCACCTCACCTGAGACATGAATCATACATTTGTCCAGCGTTGCCATACTGTACATGCTACCAACTCGATAGTCACTGAGTAGCCCTCTTGGTTAGCAAATTGTAAAAACATAGCATATATAGGGTTCAGTACTCTCTGCAGTTTCAGGCATCCACTGGGGGTTTTAGAATGTGTCCTTGGATAAGTAGGGACTATTTATTGTATGTGGCAAAATAGTTCATCCAGTTAATTTCATTCTTTTAAAGCTCTAAAATCCCACCATGTTTGTATTTTCACTGTATGCATAATACCTGGAAGGAACTACTTATTGGTGAATCACTCAAACCTTACATTAAAGAATTAAGATACAACAGAAAAGAATTCCCTAATTCATTAGTATATATAATGTAAACATTTAAAGGGGGAAAAAAGAATGTTAAAAAGTCATTCCATACTATCATATAGAGAAAGCGGCACCTACAGAATACTATGAACATAAACGTGGAAGCGATTAAGAGCTAGGATTTCTTAGAGTTTTACATACATAGATTCAAATATAGCAATGTCAGCTGTTATCAGTTATATAACTAAAAAATGACATAATCTCTCCAAGTCGTTTCTTCATCTGAAAATAGAAACAATCCATGGACTTCACATGGTTACTATAATGATAAATGAAACTACCTAACATGGTACCTGGCACTAAATATGCATTTGACAAATAATAGTTTTCATTACTATTGTTTCTTCAGTCATAAAAAGGTAATAAATTTTAACTCCAAAATTCATGTTTGAGCTTCATTATCACTTGTTACCACTTCTCCAAAGAAACCATTATTGCTAAAGTTACTAATGACTTCCAAATTACCAAACACTTTTAGATATTTTCAATTCTTACTTGCCTTTCCTGCTTTTATGTCTTTAAAACCTCATTCCCTTAAGGAGTCTAAAAGAGATCCAGGAAGGGCAGGAAGTCGCAGAAACATTTAAGCATGGGCTCTCTCTCTTAACCACTTCTTCCTAGGGCATTATCGCTTCCCCTGTCCTTCAAACTGGGCTTCTCTGAAATAATCCTCAGTCCTCTACTTCATATTGTCCCTGATAGTTTCAATCCTTTTCATGCTTTTAACTCTACCGTACACATGATTATAAATCCCCAAATCTGTCTCTTGCTCATATATTTGCCCTAAACTCCAGGCCCATATTTCCAATGCCTATTGTACTTCTTATCTATGCATTCAAAAACTGCTTAAAGAAGGGGAAGATAGCAAAGGAAATAAGCATTTAAAGACCTAATACATACGGAATGCTTTACATCAGACCAGTCAAGTAAACCACCTAAATCATACCACCAAGAAAAGAGGGAGTCAGACTTCAAATACAGATCTGTTTAATGATGAGGTCCATGCTATTTCTGCTACGCTACACTGTCTTCTTCAGCGCATCCATAGTAGGTCACAAGGCATTGGGAATACAAAAATAATTAGGACCTAAATATTTTAGATAAAATAAAATACAGGTTCATGGATAATACTCAGGTGGATGCATAGCTAGTTTAACATATGTACTGACTGAACAAAACTTACGATCTATTACACAGTTCCTATTATCAAAGGGTCACAGTTTGGTAGAAGAGAGTAATTTTATTTAGGTTAATAACTAAAACATATCATAATTATAAACCTATGGTCAAGATAAAACAAGTGACACGTAGGAACGGGGAGTGCAGAAGAGGGGTCCAGGTAAGACTTTCTACAGGAGATATATAAACTACGTATAAACTAAGACTTAAAATTTGAGTACTGGCCAGGCACAGTGGCTCATGCCTGTAGTCCCAACACTTTGTTAGGCTGAGGCAGGCAAATCACTTGAGCCCAAGACTTTGAAATCAGCCTGGGCAACATGGTGAAAGCCATTGCTACAAAAAAAAATACAAAAATTAGGCGTAGTGGCACATCCCTGTAGTCCCAACTACTCTGGAGGCTGAGGTGGGAGGATCACTTAAAACTGGTCAGTCAAGGCTGCAGAGAGCCAAGATCATGCAACTGCACTCCAGCCTGAGCGACTGAGCGAGACTCCTTCTAAAAAAAAAAAAGAGTACCATATGCGTTGGCCTGATAAATTCTGGGTGAGAGCACATTTGAAGCAGAAGGGATAATAAATATAAAAGAACTAGAATCATCTTGGTCCATTCCAAAATTTCTAAATAATTCAGAAGACAGAAAGAAGTGAGGCCTAACATACACACAAGGATAGACAGGATTTTGAACAGCCTTATGTGCCTTTTCTTAGAGATTAAAAAAAAAAAGGGCAGGCAATCCAAAGACATACTTAGGATCTTGAATTGACAAGATGTGGTGGTAATTCCCAGGTTTCTGGCTTGGAGAACAGATAGGGAAACTAGAAAGAAGAGTAAGGGGTCAATACTTTGGAAGTGAGTAAAGCAAAACAAAATTAAACAACGGAAAAAACACACAAAAATTATAGGTGAAATTTTGTTTTATACATTATACATAGTGCTCTACATAAATATAATCCTTATTATTGCCCCTGTAAATATGATCACTTTCATTTTCTGATGAGGAAATTCATGTGAAAGTTTAAAAGGCCTACCTAAAATAATACCGACAGAAAAGTACTCTTGATCCCACCTATTCTATGCTACCAAACTGCTCTCCCAAAAGGCAGTTAGAAAAATTTCAATGAAAGTAGTATAGTGTAGTAGAAAAAAGTACCATGGAATTCAATTCAAAATAATTGAATTCAAAAGCAGTTTGGTAGGGCAGCTGGAGACTCAAGCGATTCTGCCTCAGCCTCCCGAGTAGCTGGGATTACAGGCACACATCACCATGCCTGGCTGATTTTTTTGTATTTTTGGTAGAGACGGGGTTTCACCAAGTTGGCCTTGAACTCCTGACCTCAAGTGATCCGCCCACCTTGGCTTCCCAGACTGCTGGGATTACAGGCATCTTTTTTTTTTTTTTTTTTTTTTTTTTTTTTTGAGATGGTGCCACACTCAGTCGCCCAGGATGGAGTGCAGTGGCGCGATCTCGGCTTACTGCAACCTCCACCTCCCGGGTTCAAGCAATTCTCAGCCTCCCCAGTAGCTGGGATTACAGGTGTGAGCCACCGCGCCCGGCCTAAAAAATTTCTTGAAGTAAACTCTGGTTTGACTAAAGTTCTGCAAATATTTGCAAATGTAATTATTTTTAGAAACCAGTTTTGTCCTCATCTACCTTGCCTCAATTTCTAAAACAAATAAAAGTTAAGGAATTCAAAATACAAAAAGAGAAATGATCAAGAGGGGGCTAGCAAGCCTGTGAATTTACACCACTTTATGGGCACTGAAACACTACTACTCATAAAAGTCATATCCTTTCAGTATTTCTGATAAATTTCAAATGGCCTACTTCGAGGCATAAGTTAAAAGGTGCTACATGAATCTCTGGCTAACACAGTCAAGTTTTATGAACTACGTTGGAAAACAGGAGTCAAGGACGGCCTATGTTACCTAATTCGCAGCTGAACTAAAACTCTTTCAGCCAGACAGCTCTGCCTGTTACAAAAACAAAGGGCCTGTCTTCTCTGTCTCTCTCAACCCCCCACCCTCCAAAAAGAATCAGTTCCTTTTTACATAGCAATCAATGTCCACTTATCAGATTTCACGACCTGCTTCCCGAGAGTCAGTATCCCCAGGGTGGACTCAAACTTGTGACTCCAGGAAGGGGATAAGGAACATGAGCGCCCACAGGAATGGCTTCAAATCCAAGACTCGAAGGAAAGTGACACTACACAACTATCACAACTAGGAATGCAATGTCGCTGGAGGGCGTGTCCGGCAGGACGGGAGCGTAGCGCATCGCCGGGACAGGCCATTCATTAGCCGAGGGGGGCGGTAGGGACCCCGGCCACTCGGCCCTCTCCGCGCCGCCTCGCGCGAAGCCCGGCAGCCTCGGGGCCACACAGTCCCCTCCCCACGGTCCCCCCGCGCCGCCGTCCGCAGCCACCCGCACCCTCCAGAAGGCGAATGCTCTCCCCCTGCCCCCGGGCTGAAGGGAAGCCGCACCGCACGGTCGAGCAGCGCCAAGCCCTCCCTCACCAGTCGCTAGATGAAACTGCGCCGGTGGATTCCGCAGGGTCCACATAGAGCCACAAAGGGACTCATCCTCAGTGAAGGCAATAAGAGAAACCGAACGGCGCCAGAGGGGCCAGTCCCCAGACCCGGGTCAGTTCGGCAGGCGGCTGCAATACAGCCGCTACTACAGGAATCGTGAACGGGGATGTAGAGGAAGGGCCCGAGCGGGCGGTTCCCAGTAATAAGGCGGGCGCTGGTTGGCTGGGGCTCCTGTATGTCTCTTGATGATTGGCTGGTGCCTGCCCAGAAGGTTTCGCGTGGCAGCACCTCTGCCATGGCCTTTTCCCTGGCGCCCCAAAGGAGCTTGACCTCGCCGGCCTTGGGGCCGCTGACTCAGGCCAGGGGCGGGGAAAAGAAAAAGGCCGCAGCGGGGAACTCTAGGCCAACAACGGTGATGGGAGTGTCCCTTTCAGGCCAGCCATCTCCTAGTTAGAAACGTCTCTCTAGGCAGCTGGAGACTCGGGGGGGAGGCTAAACCCGAGTGGAGAAGGAGACCTGGCAGGATGCCTTGGACACCCGGTCGCTACGCAGCAGAAGCCAAGTGCATAGGCGTCCTGCACAGAAGAGTTTCCTCCCATGGCCTTAGCAGTGGGGTTACTGCAAAGCCAAAGGTGTAGTCTCCGTAAACCCAGCCTCACCCCTCTCTGGATCTCCATACACCCGGATTATCTGGCAGTCACTCCCTTGGTCAGAAGGCGTCACTGCCCTCTTAGATCACCACCGTAGGACTAGCTGCCGACCCGGGTCACGCCACTCACTGCCTGACACCAGGCTTACACTAGGCTTTTTCCACTTGAACTCTGAATCTAAAGGCCATTTAGAAAGTGGTCGAGTGAAAAATGCTAGGAGGGACAGTAGCCAATAATCAATACTAGGTTACTGAATGGGAAACACACAGCTGCTGAATGCCTAATACGGTAAGCACTCAGTAAATGATTGTTCAAGGAGGGGTAGTGTGACTCAAAACAAACGACACTAGGAATCATGAGTTGGCTGTACAGCTCTGCCACGTTGAGTTTTACAAGCCACTGAGTCGACCTCATCTAATCTCTAAAAGAAAGGAGTTGCGCATGTCTTAATGCCCACTGAGCTCTGCTTGCTCTCTTTTGAAGCTTTTTTTGTGGGAGGGTAGGTTACTAGCCCAAAGCCACAAAGCTGCTTAGCGAAAGAGAAAGGGAGACTAGGACCCAGCCCTCCTACTGCCCTTCCCAGCACATAATTGTTTCTTTGCTCTTTATTCTGAATGCCCTTCTACAAAACAAAAACCAGTTTGTAATGTCAAAATTGAGTGGTTTTGAAAATAAGCTTAAGTTGGCCGGGCGCTGTGGCTCACGCCTGTAATCCCAGCAATTTGGGAGGCCGAGGCGGGCGGATCACGAGGTCAGGAGATCGAGACCATCCTGGCTAACACGGTAAAACCCCACCTCTACTAAAAAAATGCAAAAAATTAGCTGGGCGTGGTGGCAAGCGCCTGTAGTCCCAGCTGCTGGGGAGGCTGAGGCAGGAGAATGGCGTGAACCCGGGAGGCGGAGCTTGCAGTGAGCCCAGATCGCGCCACTGCACTCCAGCCTGCGTGACAGTGAGACTCCGTCTCAAAAAAAAAAAAAACAAAATAAGCTTAAGTTGTATCTCCAGATGTTTAAAAAAAGAAGCTACATATAATGACTTTCATATTCATGAACAAAGAAGCCAATAATGGCAAATAAAGCTGCTAGTGTAAATAAATGCATTGACCTGAGTTCGTAACTTCTCTCTCTTGTATCTGGGCAAGTTAATTCACTTTTCTGAAGCCTCAGTTTCCTCATTTGCAAAATGGGAGAAATAATGTATTTTGGGGTTGTGAAAATGTAATGATAGAGACATATAGCACTTAGCAAAGAGCCTTAGTCACACACAATAATACTTCATAAATAGTGCTAATAAATAAAGTATTTCCTTAGTGGCTGAATTAGTCCAAGCAGGCATTCATTAATCTAAAAGTTACGGCCAGGCAAGGTGAGTCACACCTGTAATACCAGCACTTTGGGAGGCAGAGGCAGGTGGATCATTTGAGCCCAGGAGTTCAAGACCAGCCTGGGCAACATGGTGAAACCCCGCCTTTACTAAAAATTAAAAAAAAAATTAGGCATGGTGGTGCACGCCTGTGATTCCAGCTACTCAGGAAGCTGAAGTGGGAGAATACCCTGAGCCCTGGGAGATCAAGGCTGCAGTGAGTCAAGATCACGCCGCTGCAATGAGTCAAGATAACGCCACTGCACTCCAGCCTAGGCAACCGGAGTGAGACCCTGTCTCAAAAAATAGTAATAAATAAAAGTTAAAATTACCAGGTCTCGGACAATTTGTGGTAAGCATTGGGGATCCAACAGTGAACAAAAATACATGTAGACCCAGATATTCCCAAGCATAATAAATTGCAACGTTTATAAGTATTAATCTGACAGATTTATCTGACTTCCAAAAGATGTGACACATGAACTAAAGAATGAGCAGAAGATAACTCAGATAACTAGATAACGAGGAGATAAGTAGATGAAGCAGGAAAGAAATAACATTCCAGTCAAAGGGATGTAGAATTGCTCCCCTTTTCCCAGGAAAGTTAGATGCTTTCAAAAGTACTTACTGGTTATTTGCAAGACAAAATATTAAAATAATTAGGAAATAGTACAAATGAAATACAATTCAATGAAAAATATATTGTAGATGTGGTTAAGGGAGGAAGAAATCAAAATGAGCCATTTTGTTTGATTTTTAAAAAAATTTTGTGTTTACACATGAAAGAATAGGTCAAAATATATCTGCAATGATTGTTTCTATGGTGGGATTATGGGTGATTCTTAATTTCTATCATTTTGACTTTTGTAATTTTCATTGCAATAATTTAAATATTACTTGAATGATTAAAAAAATCAAAGTTTGGAAAAATAATTGACTAGAGTTTCTAAAGTAGTTTTATTTTTTAAAGTAAAAAATAAAAAAACCAGAGATGGCTTTAAAAGATTGCAGTGATGGGCCAGGCGCAGTGGCTCATGCCTGTAATCCCAGGAGGCCGAGGCAGGCAGATCACGAGGTCAGCAGATCGAGACCATCCTGGCTAACACGGTGAAACCCCATCTCTACTAAAGAATACAAAAAAAATTAGCCGGGGGCAGTGGCGGGCACCTGTAGTCCCAGCTACTCGGGAGGCTGAGGCAGGAGAATGGCGTGAACCTGGGAGGTGGAGATTGCAGTGGGCCAAGATAGCGCCACTGCACTCCGGCCTGGGCGAAAGAGAGAGACTCTGTCTCAAAAAATAAATAAATAAATAAAAAGATTGCAGTGATGGGCGGAAGGAGTAGAAAAAGAATAGTACAGGCATCAAGAGTGGAGCACTGCAGAAATATTTCTAAGCCACATGGCATCTATAATAAACTCCCTAAATACCATTTTTCCAAAATAAATTGGTAGTACTATCCCTTATAATTAAAAGTACTGACATCATTATGTGTATTTTGCTGTCTTTCAAGTTGTATAGGAGTAGGAAATGACAGTGCAGGTGGCAGAAGAGAAAACACTAGAATTTGATTAGAAACCCAAACCTGATTAGGTTCTACAAGAATGATTTTTAGAGGAAGATCAATAGTGCAGCTGGCCTAGAGATGACTGGAACCTTATTGTTTAGCCTCATTCTCTTCTACTCCACACCATCTTCTACAGGACATCACTGGTTGACTACAACTTTCTGGCACATAAATTAAGTACCTCACATAAATCACATATCTCACCTCAGGTTTGCCATTAGGGAAGATAGCACTGAGCCTATTATTTCAAGCACAAAAGTTCTAGGCACCTGACAGACTCATGTCGGCTTGGATTAGGTGAGGAATCAAGGATAACATGATTGACATCCTCTATTAGAGTCATGGTTAAAGCAGAGTGAAGAGTAGTTCCCCAAAAGAAAGCAGGGTGAGGCAGACAAAACAATAGGCCACATAGGGTGTTTGTGTTCTTCTGGATTCAGGTGTATGGTCCCAGCTGCGTTCTTCCTATAGAATCATTATCTCTCCAATCCTTACTTACAGAGGGCCACCTCCCCACATATCTGTGAAGACTTTCCGGATGGCCTTTCCTAGCAATTATTCCCTTTATACTGCTTCTATCACTTAGTTATATAATGTATCACACTGTTTTATTTTTAGATTTGTTAGTTTTACTCCTGGAGACAAGGGTTCTAGAGGCAAGGTGCCCAGATATAAAGTTTTACTCCTATGCTTACTATCTGTGAGATGTCAGGCAAGTCACATAAACCCTCTAAGCCTAGTTTCCTCATCTCTGAAACAGGGTTAATAGTATTGCTTTCATAAAGTTCTTAAGAAGTTTAAATGAGATTTTATATATATATATAATATAATGTATATATTATATATATGAAGCTCTTAGTACAACTCTTAGCAACTTAATTGACATAACCTGAAGTGAACTGCCCGGATCAATCTGTTTCCACCAAATTAAAGGGTGGGATGGGGAAACAAAGAATAACCCACAAGGTGGCAGTATTTGAATGTAACTTTAGAATCTTATGTTTAAAAGCATAGTCCACCAAAAAAATCTCTGAAATTCAAGGCAAATACTGGAGAAATTCAAGGTAAATTCAAAGCCTAGATGAAATAAGCAGAACTTTGAGATAAGTCAAACTTATAAACTTAGCAGGCTTAGCATTCTATTACAATCAGAACACTGAACTCCTAAAATTCTTCCCTTTACGACGACTGAAAAATGTATCATTTTCCTTTCTCAGCCCATCTTACTGAGAATTGCTCCTATTCCTTTTCTACTTAGCTAAATAATTAAATCTGTGTTGTCACTATTAGAAAGAGAGAGAGAGAAGAAAGAAAAAGAGTGAGTTTCATACATAGTGGGTGGAGCCTTCTCTTCATGCCATAAATCCCTAGGACTGATAGAAAAGACATACTTAGGCCGGGTGTGGGGGCTCACACCTGTAATCCTAGCATTTTGGGAGGCCAAGGCAGGCAGATCACCTAAGGTCAGGAGTTTGAGACCAGCCTGGCCAACATGGTACAACCCCATCTCTACTAAAAATACAAAAATTAGCCGGGCATGGTGGCAGGCGCCTATAATCCAGCTACTCAGGAGGTTGAGGCAGGAGAATCACTTCAACCAGGGAGATGGAGGTTGCAATGAGCCAAGATCACACCACTGTACTCCAGCCTGGGCGACAAGAGCAAAACTCTGTCTCAAAAAAAAAAAAAAGAAAAGAAAACATACTTAACATACTTAAACTTATCAGTGCATTGGAAAACAAGAACCTTGGCCATTGAAGGTCCAGAACTTATGAAGAGTCCTTGAAAAGTGGATAAGAGGCTAGATTGGAAAAAGTAACAGCCTGTGGTGTTGTGATATATATATAGGTTTTCATCCACAGCTCTTGGCTCATAACTCCCATAGCCCTTGTTACAGTCATTTGTTATAAAGTTGGGTATGTTAGACCTCAGGAACGGGCCTCTGACCTTCTCCTGCCCTTCTTCCATAGTTTCCCCACCTTTCTGACTCTGGGTCTTAAGACCCTCCCACGAGAGAGTCCCACCCTATACCCTGCGGGAAGGAATGCTGATGTCCTAAAGCTTCCATAAAAATCCAAGAGGACAGAGTTCATGAGCTTCCAGATAGGTGAACACATGGAAATTCCTGGAGGGTGGCACACACAGGGAGGGCATGGAAACTCCACGTCCCTTCCCTCATACCTCACCCTACGCGTCTCTTCATCTGTATCCTTTGCAATATCCTTTTTAATAAACCAATAGGCCAGGCGCAGTGGCTCACGTCTGTAATCCCAGCACTTTGGGAGGCCGATGCAGGCGGATCACCTGATGTCGGGAGTTCGAGACCAGCCTCACCACCATGGAGAAACTCCGTCTCTACTAAAAATACAAAATTAGCCAGGCATGGTGGCAAAAGCCTGTAATCCCAGCTACTTGGGAGGCTGAGGCAGGAGAATCGCTTGAATCCAGGAGGCAGAGGTTGCAATGAGCAGAGATCATGCCATTGCACTCCAGCCTGGGCAACAAGAGCAAAACTCTGTCTCAAAACAAACAAACAAACAAACAAACAAAAAACAGTAAATATAACTATTTCCTGAGTTCTTTGAGCCACTCCAGCAAATTAATAGAACTCAAAGAGGGAGTCATGGGAACCCAACTTGAAGCCAATCAGTCAGGAGTTCCAGAGGTCTGAACTTCTGACTGGTGTAGGGAGATGTCAAAGGTATTTGAAGCATAGTGACTCCATCTTGAATAGGGGCTGGGTAAAATGAGGCTGAGATCTGTTGGGCTGCATCCCCAGAAGGTTAGGCAAGAATAGTCACAGGATGAGATAGGAGACTGGCACAAGATACAGGAAGAACCTGCTGATAAAAGAGGATGCAGAGTCGGGGAAAAGCAGCTCATGCTTGTAATCCCAGGGATGGGAGGCGGAGGCAGGCAGATCAACTGAGGTCAGGAGGTCAAGACCATCCCAGCCAACATGGTGAAACCCCGTTGCTACTAAAAATACAAAAAAATTAGCCTGGCATGGTGGCAGGTGCCTGTAATTCAGCTACTTAGGAGGCAGAGGCCCACGGAGGTTGTAGTGAGCCAAGATTGTGCCATTGCACTCCATCTCAAAAAAATAAAATAAAATAAAATAAAATACAAAAAATTAGCTGGGTGTGGTGGTGCGCTCCATCTCAAAAAATAAAATAAAATAAAACAAAATACAAAAAATTAGCTGGGTGTGGCGACACACTCCTATAATCCCAGCTACTCAGGAGGCTGAAGCATGAGAATTGCTTGAGCCTGGGAGGTGGAGGTTGCAGTGAGCCAAGACCGCACTCCAGCTTGGACAACAGAGCAAGATTCCGTCTCAAAAAAAGAATAGAAAAGAAATGCATGGAAAAAGATATAAGCACAATAAAGCTGGAGTGGCTATTATAATAGCAGAAAAGCAGATTTGAGACAAAAATTGTTGCCAGTAGCTGGGCGTGGTGGCTCACGCCTGTAATCCCAGCACTTTGGGAGGCTGAGGTGGGTGGATCACCTGAGGTTGGGAGTTCAAGACCAGCCTGACCAACATGGAGAAACCCTGCCTCTACTAAAAATTCAAAATTAGCTAGGCATGGTGGTGCATGTCTATAATCTCAGCTACTCAGGAGGCTGAGGCAGAAGAATCACTTGAACCCGGGAGGCGGAGGTTGTGGTGAGCCAAGATTGTGCCATTGCACTCCAGCCTGGGCAACAAGAGCAAAACTCTGTCTCAAAATAAATAAATAAATAAATAAATAAAGATAAGTAAATAAATTAATTAATTAAATAAAATTTTAAAATTGTTGCCAGAGATAGAGGGCTATTTGATAATAATAAAAGGGTCAGTTCTCAGCAGGGTGCAGTGGCTCATGCCTGTAATCCCAGCACTTTGGGAAGCTGAGGCAGGCAGATCACAAGGTCAGGAGATTGAGACCATCCTGGCCAACATGGTGAAACCCTGTCTCTACTAAAAATACAAAAATTAGCTGGGCGTGGTAGCACGTGCCTGTAGTCTCAGCTACTCGGGAAGCTGAGGCAGGAGAATCGCTTGAACCCAGGAAGCGGAGTTGCAGTAAACCGAGATGGTGCCACTGCACTCCAGCCTGGGTGGCAGAGCCAGACTCTGTCTCAAAAAAAAAAAAAAAAAAAAAAAAGAAGGGTCAATTCTTCAGAAGAAATAATGTGTATGCAGTTTTGCTACAGATGTAGTAAAAGAAAAAAAAAGAATAATTTGTATATACCTAATCATAAAGATTTACATTCCTGATAACAGAACTTCCAAATACATGAAGTGAAAATCAACTGAGCTAAAAGGAGAAATAGACAATTTCATGATCTCAGCAGGAGATTTAAACACTCTGCTCTCAGCAATAGATAGAACAGTTAAACAAAAAAAAATCAAGAAATTCGTAGGTGTTTTGAACAATACTATAAACCACCTTGACTTCTGTGATGGTTAATGTTATGTGTCAACTTGACTAGGCCACAGAGTGTCCAGACATTTGGTCAAATATTATTCTGTGTGTGTCTGTGAGGGTATTTCTGGGTTCAAGTAACATTTGCATTGGTAGGCTGAGTAAAACAGACTGCCTTCTTTAATGTGAATGAGCCCCATCCAATCAGTAGAAGACCTGAATAGAACAAAAGGGAACTCCTCCTACTTGATTGCTTTAGAGCTGCGACATCAGGTTTTTTCCTGCTTTTAGGCTTAGACTTAAACATGGGCTTTTCTTGGGTCTTGAGCCTGCTGGCTTTCATTCTGATACTACAACATCAGCTCTTCTACTTCTTGGGCCTTTGGACCAGGACTGGAACTATGCCATTTGCTCTCCTAGATCTCCAGCCTGCTGACTGCAGATCTCAGACTTATCAGCCTCCACAATTACATGCCCCAATTATTTATAATAAACCTCTCGCTCTCTCTTTCTCTCTCTCTCTCTCCCTCCCTCTCTCTCATCTACACATCCTACTGGTTCTGTTTCTCTGGTGATCTCTGACTGATACAACCTCATTGATGTTTATAAAGCACCACATCCAACAACTCCAGAATACATTTTGTTTTCAAGTGCATGTGGTATGTTCAGCAAGATAGACCATATAGTGGATCTTAAAATGTCTTAATAAATTTTTAAAAATTGGAATCATACAGAGTATGTTCTCTGATCACAATGGAACTACATTAGAAATCAATAAAACTAAGATCTAGGGAAACTTCGAATATGTGTAAATAAACAAGATATTTAAAATAATCCATTGGTCAAAGAAGAAATCACATAGGAAGTTAGATAGTATTTCACACTGAATGAATAAAAATACAACATATCAAAATTTGTATGACACATCCAAAGCAATGCCTATTCAGAAATATATAGCTTTAAATGCTTATGTTGGTGAAGAAGAGATGTCTAAAAATCAATGACCAAAAGTTCCACATAAATAAGCTAGGGAAAAAAAGAGCAAAGTAAATCCCAAAGTAAGTGGGAGGAAATAAAGATAACAACAGAAATCAATTAACTAAAACATAGGAAAGTAATAGAAAAAATTAGAAAAGCTGAAAATTGTTCTTTGAAAAGATCAGCAAAATTGATAAACTCCTTGCTAGAATTAGTTATTTAAAAAAAAAAAAAAAAAAAAAAAAAAAGGCTGAGCGCAGTGGCTCATGCCTGTAATCCCAACAGGGGATTACAAAGAGGCTGAGGTGGGCGGATCACCTGAGGTCAGGAGTTCGAGACAAGCCTGGCCAACACGGTGAAACCCCGTCTCTACTAAAAATACAAAAAAATTACCCGCGCATGGTGGCAGGTGCCTGTAATCTCAGCTACTTGGGAGGCTAAGGCAGAAGAATCACTGCTTGTACCTGGGAGGTGGAGGCTGCAGTGAGCCGAGACCGCACCATTGCATTCCAGCCTAGGCAACAAGAGTGAAACTCCATCTAGAAGGAAAGAAAAAGAAAGAGAGAGAGAGAGAAGGAAGAAAGGAAGGAAGACAAACATCAAGAATTTCAAGAGTCTGAGATTGTACCCTCCTGTTAAAGCTAACAAGTTAATCTGCCAGAGTTTCACGGAATCTGGCCTGCTAAATGAGATTCCTAAGCCAGAGACTAGCACTTTACCACTCACAGCCAGCAAGCAGCATGAGCTTCACATTTGCATTAGTTCTTTTAGACCCTCAAGTCCTATGAGAAAGACACAGAGTGGCCCAGGTAGGTGTTATAGGTGTTATAAATGTAGTGGGTTGGCATCTCAGTTAAGGAAACCCAGGCTTAGTAACTCAATCCTTTATAGTAGACTGCAAGCAAACCTGCCTGACTTTTACCCCTGAGGTAGAAATTATCTTTATTGTACCAGAGACTTAAAAAAAAAAAACAAACCTGTCCCTGCTCTAGAGGGCTCCACTGTCACTATTTACCAAGTGATTTGCAATACAAACATCTTTAAAAGATAACCCAGAACAAAGGCTGTCAGTGCCTCTACTCACAGGACCTGCAGAAACGTGAAGGAACCCATAGGAAATTTGTTCCCAACAAGAGCACCAATTGCCAATATCAGGAATGAAAAAGTAGTTATCACCACAGATACCACAGACATTAGAACAAAAAACAAAATAAAATAAAGTAAGAGAACACTGTGAACAACATTAGGTTAAAAAAAAGTTGCCTTTGAGAAGTTGAGGGTAGGGATTGACTGAAAAGGAGAATGAGGAAACTCTCTGAGGTTGTAGAAATATTCCATATCTTGATGGAGGTGTAGGTTACATAGGGTACATGCATTTATCGTAACTCCACAAATATACACTTAAAATTTGTGCATTTCGTTGTTGCAAATTTTACCTCAAAAGGAAAAAGTGGGCCGGGCGCAGTGGCTCATGCCGGTAATCCCAGCATTTTGAAAGGCCGAGGCGGGCAGATCACGAGGTCAGAAGATGGAGACCATCCTGGCTAACGCGGTGAAACCCCGTCTCTACTAAAAATACAAAAAATTACAAAAAAAAAAAAGAAAAAAATACAAAAAATTAGCCGGGCGTGGTGGCACACACCTGTAGTCGCAGCTACTCGGGAAGCTGAGGCAGGAGAATCACTTGAACCCAGGAGGTGGAGGTTGCAGAGATCATGCCACTGCACTCCAGCCTGGGTGACGGAGTGAGACTCCGTCTCAAAAAAAAAAATAAATAAAAAATATAAACCTTAGTAATGATTTTTATACTAAAGTGTTTCAGGGTAAAAGTATTTAGGGATAAATGATCAATATGCAATTTACTCTGAAATGCATAAAGAAATATAAAATGTATAAAGGGATGAACAAATGGGTAGATACGTGATAAGGCAAATATATTTAAAATGTTAATGGTTTAATCTCGATAAACATATATTTGTTCACAATAATATTCTTCTAAGTTTGTTGTATGCTTCAAAATTTCTAAATAAAAAAATGGAAAGAAAAAGAGACTTAAAAAACATGTACAGTCATGCATCACTTAACAATGGAGACACATTCTGAGAAATGTGTTGTTAGACAATTTTGTCATTGTGCCACATAATAGAGTATCCTTACACAAACCTAGATGGTATAGCCTACTACACACCTAGGCCATGTGGGATAGCCTATTGTTCCTTGATTACAAACTTGTACAGTATGTTACTGTACTGAATATTGTCAGCAGTTGTAACCCAGTGGTAAGTATTTGTGTGAGGAAACATAACTAAACATAGAAAAAGTACAGTAAAAATATGGATTATAATCTTTTGGGACCACTGTTGTATTATGTGCTGTCTTTGACCAAAATGTTGTTTTACAGCATGTGATGGTAAATCAGTTACAATAAATGGACCTTATTTGGATAATGATTTGGACACATAAGCTGTAAAATCAAATAGTATGACATACTAGGGATAATTTGAACACTGGCTTGTTACTTGTTTATTGTTTTTATTTTATTTTATTTTATTTTTTTAGACAGAGTCTTGCTCTGTTGCCCAGGTTGGAGTGCAATAGTGCCATCACAGCTCACTGCAACCTCTGCCTCCAGGGTTCAAGCAATTATCCTATCTCAGCCTCCCAAGTAGCTGGGATTACAGGCACACACCACCACACCCGGCTAATTTTTTGTATTTTTAGTAGACATGGGTTTTCACCATGTTGGCCAGGGTGGTCTCGAACTCCTGACCTCACGTGATCCACCCACCTTGGCCTCCCAAAGTACTGGGATTACAGTTGTGAGCCACTGCGCCCAGGCTGTTTATTGTTTTTAAGCCTGTGTAAGAGAAGCTGTTGGCCCTGGGCTCCACAGTCTCTCACCCTTACCACTTCAGGGCATGCTACCCTGAATTTAGCAGCCAACAACTGCATTTCTTTGCCTGAAGACTTTGCCTCCTGAAGTCTTGTTGGCCTGCCCCTGTGGCTTTCTGCAAGTGCTGAGGAGGTAATGCTTGCCCAACTCAGATTCAGCCATCTGCGAAAGTCTTACTTAGAACCTTCCTTTTTCTGTCTCACTCCCTCCACTTCCCCACTGGTGTTTCCCTCTCTCAGATGACTTGCACTTAAATTTTTGTCTTTGTTTCAGCTTCTGGAGGAACCCAAAGTGTGACATTGGGATAATGGCATTTCAGTTATTTAAAAACAAACAAACAAACAAACAAAAAGACTTTTTAAGTTTGGGAGATATTTACTGAAATATTACAGATAAAATTATATTACTTGGGATTTGTTTCAAAACACAAGTATTAGTGGGGAGAGTGGATAAAAATATAGATGAAAAAAATGTTGGCCAGGCTTAGTGGCTTACGCCTGTAATCCCAGCACTTTGGGAGGCCAAGGTGGGTGGATCACCTGAGGTCAGGAGTTTGAAACCAGCCTGGCAAGCATGGTGAAACCCCATCTCTACTAAAAATACAAAAATTAGCCAGCTGTGGTGGCGGGCACCTGTAATCCCAGCTATTCGGGAAGCTGAGGCAGGAGTATTGCTTGAACCCGGGAGGCAGAGGTTGCAGTGAGCCGAGATCATGCCATTGCACTCTAGCCTGGGCAACAGAACAAGATTCCATCTCAAAAAAAAAAAAAAAAGAAAGAAAGAAACAGAAAAAAATGTCAGGATGATAATTATTGAAATGCAGTGCTAAACATGGTTGTTCATTATACACTTCTGTCTACTTTTTGTATATGTTAGACATTGTATTGCAAATGATCTGTAGGAGCTAAAAAAAAAGGAGATATGTTTGGAGGCTTGGGCACAAATTGTTGCCTGGGCTCTGCCAAGCAGCCTCACCTGAGGAAGACATTAGTTTAAAAGCTGACCAAAGAATCCACGCGGGAATATTCAGAACTACGTCATATTTGTAATAGCCCTAAACTGGAAACTGCTGGAATGTCCTTCAATGGGTGAATGATTAAATAAGCTACGGCATATCTGCACCATGGAATGCTACTTAACAATAAAAAGGAACTAATTATTGATACACCAACCTGGATGGACCTCAAGAGCAACATACTGAGTGAAAAAAAAAAAAACTAATCTCAAAAGATCATGTGATTCCATTTATATATATACATATATGTATAAATATTTTTATATTTTATATTTTTATATTTAATATAAATTTGTATATATTTTTATATTTTATATATATTATATATGTATATGTATATATACATATATGTAATATATATGTATATGTATATATACATATATGTAATATATATGTATAAATATATATACATATATAATATATACGTATACATATATATACATATATATATAATATATACGTATATATATTTTTTTAGATGGAGTTTTGCTCTTGTTGCCCAGGCTGGAGTGCAATGGTGCAGTCTTGTCTCACTGCAACCTCCGCCTCCTGGGTTCAAGCAATTCTCCTGCCTCAGTCTCGCTAGTAGCTGGGAATACAGGCAGATGCCATGACGCCCAGCTAATTTTTCTAGAGACGAGGTTTCACCATGTTGGTCAAGGCTGGTTTTGAACTCCTGATCACAGGTGAACCACTCACCTTGGCTTCCCAAAGTGCTGAATTAAAGGCGTGAGCCACAACACCTGGCCCATTTATATCTTCTTGAAATGACATGACAAAGTATACAGATGGAGATAGATTCATGGTTGCCAGGGGTTCGGGAAGCAAGAGGCATATATGACTGTATACGGGTAGCATGAAGGAGATAATTTGTGGTAAGGATCTTGTGCAGTATTTTTTTTTTTTTTTTTTTTGAGATGGAGTCTCACTTTGTCACCCAGGCTGGAGTGCAGTGGCAGGATCTTGGCTCACTGCAACCTCCACCTCCTGGGTTCAAGCAATCCTCCATCTTCAGCCTCCCAAGTAGCTGGAATTGCAGGCATGAGTCACCATACCTAGCTACTTTTTTGTATTTTTAGTAGAGACAGGGTTTCACCATGTTGGCCAGCTGGTCATGAACTCCTGCCTCAAGTGATTCACCTGCCTTGGCCTCCCAAAGTGCTGGGATTATAGGCATGAGCCACTGCACCTGGCCAAGGACTACTGCTTGTGCATTTTCTTGATTATGGTGGTGGTTATATGATTCTACACAATTGCATAGAACTGTACACACACACAAACACACACACACACACAATGAGTGCCTATAGAGGAAAATCTGAATGAAGTCAATAGATTGTACCAATATAAATTTATGTGTTTAGGCTGGGCCCAGTGGCTCATGCCTGTAATCCCAACACTTTGGTAGGCTGAGGTGGGTGGATCCCTTGAGCCCAGGAGTACAAGAACAGTCTGGGCAACATAAAGAGACCCCATCGCTACTAAAAATACAAAATTAATCAAGTGTGGTGGCACACACCTATAGTCCCAGCTACTGGAGAGACTGAGTTGGTGAGAGGATCACCTGAGCCTGGTGAGTTCGAGGCTGTGGTGAGCAGCGATCGTGCCACTGCATTCCAGCCTGGGCAACAGTGAGACCTTGTCTCAAAAAAAAAAAAAAAAAATTCTGTGTTTTTAATTTATACTATATGTAAGATGTAACCATTGAGGGAATGTGGGTGCACGGTACAAGGGACCTCTGTAAACGATTTTTTGCAACTTTCTAAGAATCTACAATTATTTCAAAACTAAACATCTTTTTAAAAGTAAAGAAATGGAAATAAAATTTTTTTTCTGATGAAAATATGTATATATATTTAGGATTCATCCTCTAGACTCAATTTAGATAGTCTCAATCTTGTTGGCAACACCCAAAGCATGGTAATCAGGAACCAGTCAAACATATGCCTTCTTCTCTCCATCAGGCCTAATCAGGGTGTTCACCTTGACCTCATCAGTGTCATAGAGCTTCTTCACAGCCTGTTTGATCTGGTGCTTGTTGGCTTTAACATCTTCAATGAACACGAGTGTGTTGCTGTAACTGCCCAATGGGTTCATCTTGCCTGCTGCCTAGACAAAGCCAATTTACCAATACAGGGGAATTGCAATAGAGAAAGAGTAATTCATGCAGAGCTGGCTGTGCAGGAGACCAGAGTTTATTATTGCTCAAATCAGTCTCCCTGAGCATTTGGGGATGAGAGTTTTTAAGGATTACTTGGTGGGTGGGGGGCAGCCAGTGAGTCAGGAGTGTGGATTGGTCAGGTCGGAGATGAAATCATGGGAAGTTGAAGCTGTCCTCTTGGGCTGAGTCAGTTCCTGGGTGGGGGTCACAAGATCAGATGAACCCGTTTATCTGGGTAGTATCAGCTGATCCATCAAGTGCAGGGTCTACAAAATATCTCAAGCTCTGATCTTAGGCTTTACAACAATGATGTTATACACAGGAGCAAATTTAGGAAGGGTCAGAATCTCGTAGCCTCCAGCTGCACGACTCCTAGACTATAATTTCTAATATTTTGGCTAATTTGTTAGTCCCACAAAGGCAGTCTAGTCCCCAGGCAAGAAGGGGTTTGCCTTGGGAGAGGCCTGTTATCACTTTGTTTTTTCTTTCTTCTGTTTCTTTTTTTTTTTTTGAGATGGAGTTTCGTTCTTGTTGCCCAGGCTGGAGTGCAATGTCGCGATCTCCGCTCACCTCAACCTCTGCCTCCCGGGTTCAAGAGACTCTCCTGTCTCAGCCTCCTGAGTAGCTGGGTTTACAGGCATGTGCCATCATGCCCGGCTAATTTTGAATTTTAGTGGAGAACAGGGTTTCTCCATGTTGGTCAGGCTGGTCTCGAACTCTTGACCTCAGGTGATCTGCCTGCCTCTGCCTCCCAGAGTGCTGGGATTACAGGCGTGAACCACTGTGCCTGGCTTCATCTTTGTTTTAAACTATCAACTAAGTTCCTCCCAAAGTTAGTTCAGCCTATGCCCAGGAATGAACAAGGAGAGCTTGGAGGTTAGAAGCCAGCTAGAGCTGGTTAGGTCAGATCTCTTTCACTATCTCAGTTATAATTTGGTAATGGTGGTTTCATTGTTGTCTTCTATCTTCTTCATGGCGGACTCAGTGGTCAGAGGAAACTTGATGATAGCATAGTGGTCAAGCTTGTTTCTCCTGGGGGTGCTCTTCGAGAGATATTTGGTCAGTTTCCCGAGTTGCAGTGTCTTGAGCCGCCAGAAGGTGGGTGACGTGCGGATCTTCTTTTTTTTTTTTTTGTGGTTGTGGACACCTCTCAGCACTACCTCTGGGCCTTCAAAGGCTTCGCTTTGGCTTCAGCTTTAGGAGGGGCAGGAGCTTCCTTTTCGCCTTCGGTGCCATCTTGTGAAAAAGCAAAAATAAAGTTTTTTAAAAGGGCATCCAAATTTAGTGAAGTCCTATATCCATTGTTGACAGTGCGAAAGTGCAAGCTTCCTTTTCTCTATCCAGGAGCAGGAGCAGTACAGTCTTCACTTGAAGTCCAGTAGCCTAATTATTATAGGCTATGTACCCTCTAAACCTGATTATAAGGCTCTCTTGGACATTTGAGAAGCTGCTCAACATCTTAATAAATTCCTTTTCAAGTTAAACTAGACATTGTGTGTTCTGTTGTTTGCAGCTTTCAATACTGGCCACTTTTTATTGTAATAGTTTCAATCGCCTGTCTTTGTCTCCTGAGGGATATGGGAGAGTGATAAGTAAAGCTAAAATGTATCTCTACACACTGAAGCCACTGAAGAAATTGGTATAAAGATAGAAATTAATAAATGGATATTCAATCTACTTCAAGAATGTCTTTGTTAATGCCACTGACTATAGCCTCTTGGGCACTTCTAGAAGCAGAGAGACGGGTCTATGCTGCTTTATGATTATTAATGCTCCTCACTTTCTTTCTTTCTTTTTTTTTAGATGGAGTTTTGCTCCTGTTGCTCAGGCTGGAGTGCAGTGACAGGCTCGCAGCTCACTGTATTCTTTTGTGTCTAGAACACAAATTCTGCTTCTATACCTCGTTAATGTAATGATGATGCACTGCCCTCCCTCAAGACCCCTAATCACGGCCCATACTGGTTCTCAGATGAAAGGACTACTGCGTGCAAATCCCTCCTGATGTTAAGTGTGGTTTATATAAGGTCCCTGAAAGAGGGCTGTTGAAGAAAGCTTTATAACTATCCTATGTTATAGGAAGATTAGGGGTAGACAAGAGGACAAGCAAGGGACTGGGAAGAAAGCAAGAGAAAATAATAAAACATATAGTTCAAATAACAGAAATAAGATTTATAGAAATTATTTTGGCCTAAGAAAAGAAGGAGAAAGAGATCCAGGGCAGGATCTTTAAGGATCTCACAGGCAATATTTCCCCTATTACCCTTATTATGACTTTGTATTAAATGTATATGTGGGTGGGGATCCTTGCTGGTATTGGGACTTTATACTTAATTTATTCAAGTTATACTATGAAGAAATTAATTTACAAAGCTTACAAAAGCAGAACTACATGAACAACTTCAATTGAATGAAATTTTACCTTAGTCCAAAATAGAAATGGCCAGTTTTATTATACATCTTTCTCTTGATCCCAGTTTTATATTTGAGATAAAAATGTATCTACAAAAGCACTTTAAAACAATTAAGATGATAGAGGGAATTGTTAGAGGTACACATGAAACCGCCTTTGCAAAATTATGACTGAGACAGGGAAAGAGATTTAACTTAAGCGACTCCATCTCACTTTTAACCTCCAAACTGTCCTTGTTCATTCCTGGGCGTAGGCTGAACTAACTTTGGGAGAAACTTAGTTTGTAGTTTATCGTTTAAACAAAGACGGTAACAGCCCTTTCCCAAAGCAGATCTCCTTGCCTGGGGACTAGATCACCTTTGTAGGACCAACATTAGCCACAAGATCAGAAATTATGGTTTAGGAGTCATGCAGCTGGAGGCTACAAGATTCTGACCCTCCCTAGACTGCTCCTAAGATCAATGCTTGACTATTTTGCAGACCCTGCACTTGATGGATCAGCTGGCACCACCCGGATTAATAAACTGGCTCATCTGATCATGTGGCCCCCACCCGGGAACTGACTCAGCACAAAACAGCTTCAACTCCCTATGATTTCATCTCTGTCAAATCAGCACTGCTGGCTCGCTGGCTTCCCCCACCCACCAAGTTATCCTTAAAAACTATGCTCTGGAATGCCCAGGGAGACTGATTTGAGTAACAATAAAACTCCCATCTCCCGCACAGCCAGCTCTGCGTGAATTATTCTTTCTCTATTGCAAATCCCCTGTCTTGAATTGGCTCTGTCTAGGCAGCCAGCAAGGGAAACCCCTGGGCTGTTACACACATGCTATGACTTGCATAATGGTTTCTCCTTCAAAATTTTGTCATTGTTTCTGGTCTATCTTCTAAAATTTTCACCATCAGAAATTAAGACTTTTGAGAAAAACAAAAAACAAAACCAAAACTCCCAGGGAAGTTGGAGTAGCTCTGGGTATGCCAAAGACCACCATTAATCATCATTCCCTACTCTTCTTTCATATTTTCCAGTTTGGAATCTACTATAACATCCGTTGTTTCTCATTATGATTTTGATTTGTTACAACCTTGAGAAAGAGGTAGAGACTTAAATTATTATCAAAAATGTTTTAATGAAAAAGATGAAGCTCAAAGAGGTTAAGTGAGTTGCTCAAGGTCACAGAGCAGTAAAAAAATCTCATCTCCCACATCAGAAACAGAGTAAGCCTGCTGTCCTCTCTAATACTAACACATCAACTGAGAGAAAAGAGAGCCCTGGGGAATTTTCTCTAATCACCCCACATTAGCTGCGTAGCACAGATTGCTTTCCACTTCTCAAATCCCATTGCACTTGCCATCTGCAAAATTCACTTGAGTTCTTCCTCATATTTTGCCTTGTCTTGCTTTTAAGTGCTTAGTAAGTTAATAGGTAAATGGTGTGTGTGTGTGTGTGTGTGTGTGCATGTGCGTGTGCATCCGCACTCGTAACCTCCAATTATATAGTCCAAGTATTAGAAACACAAATTAGACTTGTATTCTCACAAAATTTAGCACAGTATCATCCTTATGAAAAAATTAATTTGTATATTAATTTAATTAATCTAATTAAATTATTCTCTAATCTAGAGAATAGCATGGAAAATACAGACTTTGACCCTAAGAAGGTATAGAGAAAAGGACAATCTTAGTAGAATTGGGTCAGGCACTTTCTTGCCTATTGAGTCTACCACTATTATTTTAACCGTTCTTTTGCCAACACACTTCGCACACCTTGTTCTTCCTGTTGCACATGCCCACCTCAACCATAACCCTGGATCAACCTTAAAGTCAGCCTCCTTCTCTCCTTACATTTGTTAGTCTAGAGACAAGATTACAGGCAAGTCTGGGCGTGGTGGCTCACGCCTGTAATCCTAGCACTTTGGGAGGCCAAGACGGGTGGATCACTTGAGGTCAGGAGTTCGTGACCATCCTGACCAACATGGTGAAACCTCATCTCTATTAAAAATACAAAAAATTAGCTGGGGATGGTGGTGGGCACCTGTAATCCCAGCTACTGGGGAGGCTGAGCCAGGAGAATTGCTTGAACCCGGGAGGTGGAGGTTGCAGTGAGCCGCAATAACGCCACTTTACTCCAGCCTGGGCAACAGCAGTGAAACTCCGTCAAAAAGAAAGCAAGAAAGCAGGCAAGAAGGAAGGAAGGAAGGAAGGAAGGAAGGGAGGGAGGGAGGGACAAGGTTACAAGCAATGGAACTTACACTTGCTTAAATAATAAAGTATATTTGGACTGAAAAGTCCAAAGGTAAAACTGACTTCAAATGAAGCTTGATCTTGCAGCTCAAATGATGTAAAAGCAAGTTTCTTTTTGTCTTTCCACTCTGCTTTTTTCAGGCTTGGCTTCATTCCCAGGCCAAGCCCTGACTATCATAAGAAGCCTGCTACCCAATCCTTTTGCTTTCATTTTCAGCAGGGAAAAGCAAAAATGTGACCCAGTGTTCACAGTAAAAACCCTAAGTCATGTGCCCACCATTTACCTAATTCCTCAGGCCAGGTAAATGGGATAAACTGATAAGCTTAAACTCAGTTCTGTGTCTCACATTAAAGCTGGAAATTGAATCAATTTCCCTAAAATCACATGGATCTTCAAATGGAAATTAGTAGCTACTGGAAAGGAGGAAATAGATTTAATTAACACATGTCCTCCATTTTTATTTATCTTGGCTAGTAGGTGTCAACAGAAGAAATCAAACAACTCTGTGGAATTCACCAATGAAAATTTATGATTTCCCACGTCTGCAGAATTATTACACTAATTACTCTCCCCTCACTCACCTCACTCCCTTTTCACACTATGCAAGGTATTTTTCCTCAGTTTATTAACTTGATCAAGCATCTCTCTTCATAAAAATGAAAAATAAAGGTCACTGAAACCAACGTCTTTTTGGCCAGGCTGGTCTCCAACTTTTGACCTCAGGTGATCCACCCACCTCAGCCTCCCAAAGTGCTGGGATTACAGGTATGAGCCACTGTGCCTGGTCACCAATGCCATTTAACTGCTATCCTGTTTACCTCCCCTCACAGCCAAGCCCTTGCATTCTATATACAATGTAAACCATGTTAAAGTGAGACAAAAATAAGATCACTGTGCAACCCACAAAACATTGAACAACCTTCTCTCCCAGCCAATGTAAGTGACTGGTATTTCCTTACTAATCCTTCCTGTAGTCTCCCCTTTCTATAGATAAGATTTATTGAGATACTTAATCATAGAATTGCCTTCACTTTTTGATAGTGAGTAACTCTGTTTCCTCAGACTCTCCTCAAAATTATCCAATGGAAGGTCAAACCCTTTAAATAGGTTCTAACATCTTCTAACTGAAATGCGTCTCACTTCCCCATGACGAGAGCTCTCCCCATTTACGACAGTAATAAAACCAACTTGTTCAACTAAAGGTGTGTTCCTGGTGGTCTTTGGCTAGAGGGCGTTTGCAGTCCTCACTGTATTAGTTGCAGTATCCATTGAAATCCATTGAAGTATCCTTCGTTTCTCTTTGAGTTATTCCAACATCTTCCAAATGGTTTTCCCTGTCACCAGTCTTATTTTCTCCAATTGATTCCCAGACTCCTTGCTAAAGTGATCTTTTCAAAACTCAGATCTGATTATGTCACTCATCGCCCCCATATTCCTAAGAATAAAGTCCAGATACAATAGCCTGGCCTGTGACATTCTCCTTGATCTGGTTCCCTAACCACACCAGCTTTATCAGTCACCACCACCTCCCTAACTCCAGTTCCATGCACCAGCCTTGATGAACTTGCTTGCAGCCCTTCCAAAACATTTGTCTGAACTCTAGAATGTCCTTTGGACCTCTCCTGATGCCTAGAATCTTCATCTAGCTAACTTTTACTTGTTCTTAAAGACTTACCTCAAGCATTTCTCATTCAAGCATTGAGAAGCCTTCTAGAATATTCCCAGAAGTCACTAGTTTGTATGTGATACTCACATTGCACTGTATTATTGTTTTCCTTATGAGATTATCAACTTCTTGAGGTCTAGAATTTTGTTATTCATCCTGATGTTCTCTGGCTGTGGACTCTACTCAAGGTTCTTCTCCTGCAATGTTTGAGAACAGAAATTGTGGTGTGAGACATTCTTCTGCTATTCCTGGAAATCGAAGTGGGGGTTGGGAGTTAGGATGCTCAGATATTGGGGACTGCTTTGTGGGTGAAGCCCAGAAATAATAAATGTCTTGCAATATACTGGACAGCTCTGCACAAAGAACTATCTCACCCAAAATGCCAATAGCACATCCATTAAGAAACACCATAGTTTCTCAATAAGTGTCTGCTTAGGAATGAACAAATGAACATAAATGAATAAGTAAAATAAAGTAAAAATGAAAGAATACATTAATGAATAACTGAAGGGGAAAAAGCAGCCTGACCATTTAGAGATGAAAGTGTACCCTAAGGAGAGACACCGATGGGAAATTCATGACTTGACAACTTAAAATTTTGTCTTTGTTATATTCTTAGCCCTTTTCCCCTAGAGCTGTGACTGCAAGGTGCAATCTGAATTGAAAGAACTAATTAAAGTGAGGCTGGGCATGGTGGCTCACGCCTGTAATCCCAGCACTTGGGGAGACCAAGGTGGGCAAATCACTTGAGGTCAGGAGTTCGAGACCAGCCTGGCCAACATGGTGCAACTCTGTCTGTACTAAAAATACACAAATTAGCTAGGCATGGTTGTGGACACCTGTAATCCCAGCTGCTCAGGAGGCTGAGGCATGAGAATCACTTGAACCCAGGGGTGGAGGTTGCAGTGAACTGAGATTGCACCACTGCACTCCAACCTGGGCAACAGAGCAAGACTCCGTCTCAAAAAAAAAAAGAACTAATTAAAGTGAAAAGACTCACATGACAATATCTGGGGTGGAGGAAAAATCAAGCTATCTCAATGTGAGAGGGGAGGCATTTCTACAAGGCCTCTGAGACCATTTGGCCTATGACATTTACCTCACCTTTTTTAAGACAAGACCTTCTAGTTGTGACTTGAATTTGATATTCAACCACTTAACCTAAGACCCATTACTTGAAGTTCATTGTTGCTGCAAATTAAAATCCACAGGGAGCAGACATGCACTATGGTTTTATTTGCCAATGTAAGTGCAGTGTGACTCACATCCTCCCTTCAGGGGGATCTTAGCTAGATAAAACTTTTCCAGGGCTCAACTTTTCCTGGAATAGCTTTGTCATTAAAGACATACGCACTGAATCAAAAGCTAATTGAATCAAAACTGCGGACAATTTAATCTGGAATTCTAGACCCATTTAGTGCATAAGTAATTGACATCGAGTGTCTTTTATGCAAGGATGCCAACTGTTTCTGGGTCCCACAGCAATCATTGCCAGTTTTAAAGACAGTGTTTTAAACTTCTCCAATCTGTTTCCACATCCAGTAACATAAATATTTCAATGTAATGCCAACCCATAAATATTAGCTGATGATCACGATCTAAACTGTATTTCAAAAAATAAGAGGCATCCATTAAAAGGGTTTTAAAATATTTTATTCACACTTTTCATGGAAATCTTTTTCTAAACTTCTAATTGCACTAGAGAAAATACCAGTAAAATCTTCTCATAAGGATGACCATGAAGGACTTCTGTTTATCTTTATTAAATGTAGACCCAACACATCCCCAACTACAAGTGTTCTACTTCCTCATTTCCTATTTAAAGGAAAGGAAAAAAACTCACTTCCTTTTCTTTACCATTCTTTTGAGACCTATCAAACTGGTAAACTACTCCATACTGATCTATTAATAGCAGCTAATGGGCAGTGAGGCACCATAATTGCCTTTTAGTGATGATGCCTTAATTCACTAAATTCATTGGTAAATCTAGTACTGGAAATGTTTTCAGGCACTCATAGTTCAAGAGAAAGAGATTTGGGAACAGGCCAGATCTAAAACAAGCATTGTCTGGAGTTCTTTGATTTGTATTAATGCTGTGGACTATGAGTCTGTGAAAGGAAAATAAATTTTGGGACACCCTCCGCCCCCACCCCCTCCTCGCCAAATCACTAAGCCAAAGGGAAAAGTCAAGCTGGGAACTGCTTAGGGCAAACCTGCCTCCCATTCTATACCTAAAAAAGATAGCTACTAAGATAAAAAGCTACATACCTCTCTCACAAGAAATTTCCTTGTAGAGAAAGGACAGAGAGGACTCAGTCATCTCTCTGCTCACTGAGATAAATGCATATCTGATTGCCTCCATTGGAAAGGCTAATCAGAAACTCAAAAGAATGCAACCCTTTGTCTCTTTCCTACCTATGACCTGGAAGCCCCCTCCCCGCTTTGAGTTATCCTGCCTTTCCACACAGAACCAATGTACATCTTACATATATTAATTGATGTCTCGTGTCTCTGTAAAATGTACAAAACCAAGCTGTGCCCCGACAACCTTGGGCACATGTCATCAGGACCTCCTGAAGCTGTGTCATGGGCCTGTGTTCTTAACTTTGGTAAAATAAGCTTCCTAAATTGACTAAGACCTGTTTCAGATAAAGATCTCTCCTCAGATCTTTCTTTGCAGGAGGGTGCTATCTCTACCTATAATAAGCAAAGCTGATTAAGACTAGTTGAATGCATATAAGAATTACATTAAATGCAATTACACATATCTATTGAGCATATTATATATGTAGACACTGTTAGCTAATGCAGAGGATTCAAGAAAAGCAATTTAAAATCTAGTATGGAGAATAAGGTAGATACATAAGTATCACTGATGGTAAAGTGAGACACTGTCATAAAAGAGACAATGGGATTGTGGAGCTAAAAAAAGAGAGAGATTACAATCAGTTGAAAGGATCAGGGAAAGCTCCTTCTTTTTTTTTTTTTTTTTTTTGAGACGGAGTTTCCCTCTTGTTGCCCAGGCTGGAGTGCAACGGTGCAACCTCGGCTCACTGGAACGTCTGCCTCCTGAGTTCAAGGGATTCTCCTGCCTCAAACTTCCAAGTAGCTGGGATTACAGGCGCCTGCCACCACACCCGGCTAATTGAAAGCTTCTAGTGGAGTTATTTGTGAAAGAACTGAGGGATAAATAGGAGCATCTGAAAGGAATGTATTTTTTCCATGATTGCTAATGTAGAGAAAAACTATAAAAGACTTTGAAATGCATCAAAAAGATTACTGATGACTTCAATAGAAAATTAGGTGGTTTAGCTGGGATCATTGCACCTTTCATTGTCTTTGAGATATTTTACAACTCTGCAAATTGTAGATAATGGAGAGCAGTGCAAACAAGCTCTTATTCACAAACATGCAAATTAATTTTGTCAGGTGGAAACACAACTGATTTCTTTATTTCCATTTCTGTAATAAGCAAGTTTTGTATTTATTTACTTTTTTTAATATAAACTCTCAACTAAATGATTTTATTCCTGTCCATGATTGCAGACACTTACAAAAACATAACATCTGAGTTCACCTTAAGAAATAACTTACAGCTGGGCGTGGTGGCCCATGCCTGTAGTCCCAGCTACTTGGGAGGTTGAGGAAAGAGAATCACTTGAACCCAGGAGGTGAAGATTGTAGTGTGCCCAGATTGTCCCACTGCACTTCAGCCTAGGTGACAGAGTGAGACTCTGTCGAAAAAAAAAAGAAGGAAGGAAGGAAGAAAGAAAAAGAAAGAAAGAGAGAGAAAGAAAGAAAGAAAGACAGAAAGAAAGAAAGACAGAAAGAAAGAAAGAAAGAAAGAAAGAAAGAAAGAAAGAAAGAAAGAAAGAAAGAAGAAAGAATGGATGAACGAACTTGCATAAAGCAGGGATATAGATAGCACACAATAGTTCAGGGAGGATGCAGAAGCAACTTTTAGTAATTAAAATGTTAATGTGAATAAAGGATGGAATAAATATCCCTACTTATTTCCGCCTAAGATGTTATGTGATAATATTTTACAATGTCCTGAGGGTCAATGTATGTTTGTGTATATGTCCATATAACACACACAGATACAGTACATTCTTCTTCCCACACATATACATACAAACATAATTATTTGCAGTTCAGTTTAAGTCAACTTTAATATGCCACTTTGTACCTTTTCTTTTCTTTTGGGGTGGGGGACAGAGTGTCACTCTGTCACCAAGGCTGGAGTGCAGTGGTGTGATCTTGGCTCGTTGCAATCTCCGCCTTCCAGTTCAAGCAATTTTTGTTCCTCAGCCTCCTGACTAGCTGGTAGTAGACACGATCTCACTTTGTTGCCCAGGCTGGTCCTGAACTCCTAGACTCAAGTAATCCTCCCACCTCAGCCTCCCAGGTTCAAGCGATTCTCCTGCCTCAGCCTCCCGAGTAGCTGGGATTACAGGCATGTTCCACAATGCCTGGCTAATTTTTATATTTTTAGTAGAGACAGGATTTTGCCATGTTGGCCAGGCTGGTATCAAACTCCTGACCTCAAGTGATTCACCCACCTTGGCCTCCCAAAGTGCTGGGATTACAGGTGTAAGCCACCATGCCCGGACAGATTCCTTTGTTTAAATGTACGCTGTGATAAATAATTTTCCTTTATGATAGTTCTGTGATGGGCTAGTTCACTGTGGTTTACATGAGGGGACTTGGTAATGGATCACACACTCACTGTTATGCGAGAGGAGTAACTTCCTGAAAAGGATTTTAAAAATTTCCCCCAGTTTTGCAATTATCCCTGAGCCCAGTTGATTACTCAGGCTCATTTTATCAGGAGAATTCTTAGAAATGCTGTCCATATCTCCTGAGCCTAAAAGCCATTCATGTGATGTGACTCCATTCCTCCTCCTACTCCATCCATGGTACCATCTGACCCAGATTCCACTGGAAAATTAGGTCTGTTAGGTCTATGACATACTGCATTCATTCATATCTCCAGGGTTGATTAAATCTGCTAGACTAGACATGACGGGTGTTCCTATGGACCTCACCTCCTGGAGGGCCTATGTAATTCCCAGGAGATGTTGAGGAGTATGGTACTGAATTGGCATTTGTTGGGTTTGGCCAAGATCTGCCACCCTCCAGACCCATGTTCATTCTAGGCATTCCAGAGCCACCTAAAGCATTCACTGGGCATCTCACTGCACCTTCATCATTCTGTACTGACAACCAAGGGTCAGACTGTGGCCCTCAGGGCACCATTCCTCTTGGAGAAATTGGCCCACCCATACTTAAATGTCCTTGTTGTCAAGTTGGATTCCACTGGGGAGTAATGGCTGACTTCCTAGGATACTTCCAAGTGCCTGTTTAGGTATCCTCAATGGGAACCTTGGACCTCCAGGGTACCAAGGTGACATAAAAAGATAATCATGGAAGTTTTTTGTTACACTTGAGTGTTCACATGTTTCCCTTGGCTCTGGAGCTGCCGAGTAGAGATCCCAAAATACACAACACCAGGAATGTAAGAATCCTGGTGGTTCTCCCAATTTTTTCCCCCATCTTATCTCTGATAAAAATGTTCGGGATGATCTCTGAACTCCTACATGGAGCAGATATTCATATATGTAAAGTGCTAACTTCACCAAGGTGTGGCTGTCACATGGGTTAATGCTGCTGTTACTCTTGCCTTTGCTGTACATTCTTTGCTGAGGGTAACTCCCATTGTCATGCACTTGTTACCCCATCACAGCCTCCCTGGAAACAGCCCTGTCCCCATGGCAACCCACGTAGCCACCTTCACTATTGGCTGCCTCACACCAACGGCTTTTGCATTTGTTTATAGATTTGTTTCCTCATTGCTTATTATATATGTGATATTTTTAATTCTCCTATCTATGAATCAGTTGTAGCATGTTACTGCTTCCCTCATTAATTACAAAGCTATATAAAATCTTTGACATGTGTTAATTTTATATACGTATAAAAGCTCTGATTGCATCCTACTTTAAAAATTATTCTTTTTTTCTTCTTTTTTTTGAGATGGAGTCTTGCTGTGTCATCCAGGCTAGAGTGCAGTGGCGTGATCTCAGCTCACTGGAACCTCCGCCTCCCGGGTTCAAGCAATTATCCTGCTTCAGCCTCCTGAGTAGCTAGGATTACAAGCGCCCACAACCGCGCCTGGCTAATTTTTCTATTTTTAGTAGAGACGGGGTTTCACCATCTTCGCCAAGCTGGCCTAGAACTCCTGACCTCATGATCCACCCACCCAGGCCTCCCAAAGTGTTGGAATTACAGGCGTGAGCCACCATGCCTGGCCAAAAACTATTTTTTAAGACTAACACATTTCATCTAACATGATTTTGAGTAACTCTTTATTAATATACCTTTTTCATTTTTCCCTTTCTTTGACCACTTTATTTATTTTATTTATTTATTTTTGAGACGGAGTCTCACTCTGTCACCCAGGCTGGAATGTAGTGGCGCGATCTGGGCTCACCGCAACCTCCACCTCCCAGGTTCAAGTGATTCTCCTGCCTGAGCCTCCTGAGTAGCTGGGATTACAGGTGCCCACCACAGTGACTGGCTAATTTTTGTATTTTTAGTAGAGATAAGGTTTGATCATGTTGGCCAAGCTGGTCTTGAACCCCTGACTTCAGGTGATCCCCCCTCCTCGGCCTTCCAAAGTGCTGGGATTACAGGTGTAAGCCATTGCGCCCAGGCTTATTTATTTATTTATTTATTTTATTTATTTATTTTTTGAGACAGAGTCTGGCTCTGTGGGCCTGGCTGGAGTGCAGCGGCATGATCTCGGCTCACTGCAACCTCTGCCTCCTGGATTTAAGCAATTCTCCTGCCTTAGCCTCCTGAGTAGCTGGGATTACAGGCACACGTCACCATGCCTGGCTAATTTTTATATTTTTAGTAGAGAAGGGGTTTCACATGTTGGTCAGGCAGGTGTCGAACTCCTGACCTTAGGTGATCCACCTGCCTCAGCCTCCCAAAGTGCTGGGAATACAGACATGAACCACTGGGCCCGTCCTCTTTGAACAGTTTAATATAGACCTAAAACTGTATATAGTATGTATGGGATTATGAAGGTGGAAGTAAAGGATGATATTAAGAATTTTTCTTGTAAAGATCTAGCACTCCTAGAATCTTTCCTACCTAACATGCAAACCAAGGATTACTGAAACAGAAGTTTTGAATCTGGAAGCTGTTCTGTAGTCCTCGGTTTCTATATGAAAATAAAGCCTTTACTTGAAAAATATATATGAAATGTAGAATGTATAAATATTTTATATTTTCTTTTCTTTTTTTCTTTTTTTTTTGAGATGGAGTCTCACTCTATCACCCAGGCCGGAGAGCAGTGGTACAATCTTGGCTCACTGCAACCTCCGCCTCCTGGGTTCAAGGGATTCTCCTCCCTCAGCCTCTTGAATACATGGGATTACAGGCACATGCCACCATGCCTGTCTAATTTTTGTATTTTTGGTAGAGATGGCATTTCACCATGTTGGCCAGGCTGGTCTGGAACTCCTTTTTTCTTTTTCTTTTTCTTTTTTTTTTTTTTTTTTTTTTTTTTTGAGACAGAGTCTTGCTCTGTTGCCCAAGCTGGAGTGCAGTGGTGCAATATCGACTCACTGCAACCTCCACCTCCTGGGTTCAAGTGATTCTCCTGCCTCAGCCTCCCTAGTAGCTGAGAGGCTACCATGTGCCACCATGCCTGGCTAATTTTCGTAGTTTTAGTAGAGATGGCTTTTCATCATGTTGACCACGCTGGTCTTGAACTTCTGACCTAAGGTGATCCTCCCGCCTCGGCCTCCCAAAGTGCTGGGATTACAGATGTGAGCCACCGTGCCTGGCCATATTTTAAATTTTCTATAACTAAGTATTTTCTATGTATAAATGTCTTTATACATAAATATAAAAAGATAAATATATATGTATAGAACTAGCTATATACTTCTCTATTTATTTATATATATCCCATTAGAGTACAAGTCTTATTTATCATTGAAATACTTCCTCCACTATACCAGGACCCTCAGTGCTGAGGGTGGCTACATTCTAAGTAGAGAACATCTTTGATTTTTTAGTCTACAGTTACAGCTGCTGCATTTTTCTTTGATGTCTTGTGACCCATTTGTCACTGCTAGTCCTCTGCTGTTCTGCCATTGACACTATATAAGGTTATGGAATCTTCTGGTCCAGCTCCTATTCAAGCCTTTACATACATCTTCCCTCAGAGGACTATCTGCTACTATCTGCTAGCAGTCTAGTTTCTCCCCACTACCTATGTTAAGCTCAGACAGTTCAATCAGATTCCCCATACCACAGCCCTAGTGCCCAGTTTGTCAGCAGCACTAACATTTCCACACTGAGTTTTCTCCTTGTAGAGGTGTGATGTCCAAGCAGGCTCATGTCTCTTTCCTGATGGAACCCATAGTATCTGTCCTTCCCAGTTCCTGTCAATGTACCTCTCACCCCTGTCCCTAACACACAGGAATTATTCTGCCCCTATTTTTGAACATATAGTTATATTGCTTCTACAGACCTGAATTCTAAACCATAAAGATACAAATATCTATTTATGCTCATCCCTATTAGTCACTGTCTCTTTAGTACCTGAAGCATAAAAAATTTCTTTAAAAATAAGAAGAACTCTAATATGAGAGGTCATTAGTCCCTTAGAGCTCTCGGCAACATTTGAGTTTATCTTATAAGATGGAATGTCCTTTCGTCTCTTAATTATATCCATAAAACTAATGAAACTTTAATAAGAAATCTAGATTCCATTAATAGGTTTTGGACATCACAGACATATTTGCTTGTTTTTAAGTGGGGCAGAGAATAAAGCCCAACCTCCAACATCTATGCCTGCTCTATCTGCACGACATTGACAACAGCAGAGGCCAAACGTGAGTGGACAGTTTCCAAGAGGAGGGTCCTCTCATGTACAGCTACTCTCGTGTCTTACTGTTGGGTCTTATTATGCTACTTAAGAGCAACACAAAATAGTCTTACAGGTTACTAGAAAGCCAGAATAAATAAAAGGAAGGCTTATTAAAAAAACCATATTCCCAGGAAAACTCTGGGTTAATGCCTACTCAGAAAGGAAAGAGAGATGCCAAAACAGATTATGTATTACTTTAATTGAATCTCTGTATATGATTTAATTAAGGTTTTTTGCCATACTTAAGACAAGACAGTGTATTCATCATGACTTTACATCATATTATGTTCTGGTTATGTAATTATAAAATAATTAAATTGCCTTCATAAAATTATATGAAAATTCAATGATTACATTTTAGAAACGGGCCACTTAAGCCTGTTCAGTTTCTAACCCATAATAAACTTGGCACCCCTAGAGAGCACTGGAAGTGAGACATAAAGTGAGCATTACTTGGCATTCTTCCACAAAAATTCCTGCTGTGGAAGATTGCCCCTTTCAAATAACATCAAGTACTAAACTAGTATTTAATTTAAAACTCTTTAATCAACAAAGATCCCAACAACCGCTAAAACTTCACTGCATGCCAATTTTAACTACCAATTATGAAATCACTGCTAATGCGGTCAATAAAATAGGAGACTTTGAATTGGGGATGAGGGAAGGGTACTGAAACATAGAGATTAGGAGATCACTATCTCGTTTCTTAAAGAAACATTCTGCAGTAATTTAGCTGAAATTAAGATCAGAGGTGTTGGCCGGGCGCGGTGGCTCACACCTGTAATCCCAACACTTTGCGAGGCTGAGGCAGGTGGATCACAAGGTCAGGAGTTCCAGACCAGCCTGACCAACATGGTGAAACTCCATCTCTACTAAACATACAAAAATTAGCCAGGTGTGGGGCGGGCACCTGTAATCCCAGCTACTCGGGAGGGTGAGGCAGGAGAATCGCTTGAACTCGGGAGGTGGTGATTGCAGAGAGCTGAGATTGCGCCACTGAACTCCAGCTTGGGCAATAGAACAAGACTCTGTCTCAAAAAAGAAAAAAAAAAAAAAAAAGAGGTGTGAGTTCTTTTTAACTAAAACTGCTTTAGGCAGGTACATCTCACTCAGTTACTCTTATTTTAATTAACATGGTGAAAGTATAGTGTCCTAAAATCTACCATCCTGAAAAATTAAGTTTATTTTTGTTTCTTTCTCTTTTTTTTTTTTTGAGACCAAATCTTGCTCTGTCGCCCAGGCTGGAGTGCAGTGGCGCAATCTCAGCTCACTGCAACCTCCGCCTCCCGATTTCAACTCTCAGGCCTCAGCCTCTGGAGTAGCTGGGACTACAGGTGCCTACCACCACATCTGGCTAACTTTTTGTATTTTTAGTAGAGACAGGGGTTTCACCATGTTGGCCAGGCTGCCCTCAAACTCCTGACCTCAAGTGATCCACCTGCCTTGGCCTCCCAAAGTGCTAGGATTACAGGCATGAGCCACCGTGCCCAGCCTTTCCTATCTTTATGGTGAAAAGATCAAGACAAAAGAAACCCTTTCATAACTAAGCATCAGGCAACCATGAGAAGATCAATGTATTGAAGAGAAACTTCCAAGTGATGGGTGGTATTGGGAAATTAGAGATTTGGCCCTTGAATCAGTAGATATAGGATATCTCAGCAGGCATCAAGTGAGGTTTGAAAGTCATTCATTTAGTTACCTCCTATCATTCAAAGCATTTTAGACTTGCCCAGCATGTTTTACATTTCAATTCACTTTCACATCTATTAGTTTAGCCGCAAGATCATGACAATGCACAACAGGAAGAGGTCCTGAGAAAGTCGAGTCCTCCGAGTAAATTTGGTAGGAATCACCTCTATCACCAGCTGGGAAGTAGGCAATGATTGACACATGCAGATGTGATCAGTCTGTCAGTGCCTGTACAGGAGGAGACCCCCCTAGGGAAGGCAGAAGTACTTTGGAAACAGAGCAGCCGGTGAGTGGGATCAGAATGGAGACCTGATCTTAGAAGTATCTCACAGTCAAAGCAAAGCCAGTCTCAAGTTAGAGATCAGCCTTTAAAAGGACAAGCTGATTCTGGGAAACATGAATCACTTAAGTTAGACAGCAGTTTCTGATTTGGTGATGGTTTTTTAAATTTTTGTTTCTTTCCATATATATAGGGGTTGTTTATTCATTCTGAACTTTGCTAACAGTGGGCCAACTTCTAAAACTTGGTTATGGTTCTCATAGGTGTATATTTTTAATATGCATAATTGAAGACATCTTTGTTTTTTCATGTCCATATATTTAAAATTTGAGAAATATAAATTTAAGTGAGAAGAGTTGGAAGAGGGGAGCAATATTATGGTTTAGATGACGTGATCATTTTCATTTTCTTAGCTTATTAACATATTTTCCTATACCTAGCAGAATCAAGGTTTTATTTTAGTGTGACAGACAGAACCGGGATAGCAAGAAAAAGTCCATAGTTAAAATACCACTGAAGCAGTTCCTCTGGATACTGAAAGAGTTTTCATGTTTTTGGCTCTCCACAAAGCAGATTAAAGCTTAAAACTTTCAGTGAAAACAAAAGAGACCCCAGGATTGAATTATCCCCATAGAAGGTTAAACAAAAAAACCCAAAAGCCCAAAAACTAGAATTAAACCTGGAGATTCCAAAGCAGACCCCAGTAGAAGGATTTTGTTTTCTCTGGTTAAGTGCAATCAATAAATGATACAGAGCTTTTTTAGGTATCTGTCGCTAGATGGCACTATAAAAACACCTTCATTTTCACTTTTCACATCTTCCCGAAGTAGTCAGAAAGGAGGCAAAATATCAGGTAAGGCAATCCTTTTAGTCTTCTTGAAATTGCTGCTGTTTATTAATTTAACTAAATCTTTAATTATAAACCTAAACACCTTGTAACAGATTTGCCAATACCTTAATCCTCTATCAGCAAGTACGGTTCCATTGACAGGAGATTGGCTCGAAGGCAGCTTTGGGTTTGTTATTTGACAGATAGGAAACTGAATAATAAGTAGGCAAGAAAATTGATAATATGTGAAAGAGAAGACAGGAAAAAGAAATACATTTATGAGAAAATGTATAATCTTGAATTTTCTTTGGTTTCCATTAAACTGCCGGTGCCTCAGAAGATTGTCAGTTTAACGTTCTATCAGTAGTACCATAATTTATTCTTTTGTTATACCATGAGGATTGAAGACGAAAAGGCCCATGCTAGCAGGAGGCACAAGAAGAGATTATATATGCAAATAATTCTGTAGCTCTTGTACCAGGAAAGGGTTTGTCTTGTAATATTTCTTTGAAGTCACACATAGAAATCTTTGATTGGTCTACAAAAAGCAAAATTGTGAGGTTAAAAAGAAGAGGGAGAAAGAGAAAGAATATTTGAAAAGAGTATGCAAAACTATGATAAAAAGTCAGAAGATGGATGATAACTGCAGCATCTTTTTTTTTTTTTTTTTTTTTTTTTGAGAGCTAAGAATAGTGGGGATGAGGGGGTGGGTAAGGCATGCAAAGCAATTTGGAGAAGCAAGGGTAAGTGTGTTCAAGCCTGGGGAATTGAGGACATCTGGTCATATCCAGACAAAATGTTTAATCTGTGTAACTGGCAGTGGGCAGGGGTAACCCAGCTAGCCTGCCTTCCAAGTCAGGTCGGCTGCTCTTTGACTCTGCTTCTCAGGAGTGGTGGGCTGTGCTCCATGGATCTGAGGTGCCATGTGCTGCTTTCTGCCCCCAGGAAAGAAGCAGACACTAAGGGAGAATTTTAAAGACTTCAAAGAGCCTGAGTGGACTACCACATCCCTGTAGCTGGCAGTCCTATAGCTGGCGGTCCTACTTGTCCAGTAAGATTAGGGAGGAATGGAGAGGCGGAGGAGTTGGAATATGTGGGTGGGGGTGGGGTTGGGAATGAGTGAAGTGGAAGAGGGCTGGCGAAATGAGCTCTCCTCTTCCAGCACACATTCAGTAAACTTTCTCCCTTCCTCTGTATTTCAGCTTACAAACATTGGCTCCTCTCTGAAAAGGTCACCCTGCTTTTCAGACAGAATTTGTGACTCTCGGCAGCTGGGAATACTTTGGAACTGAAGAGAACCTATTAGGAGAGAGAAAAAACAGAGTCATTATTAAGCCAAAAAAAAAATGGAGAAAAGATTCACCTCTAAATTTTATTTAATGACAACAAAAACACACAACATTTCCCTTTGATTCATAACGTTAATAAATTCTACTTATGATTTGCAATAATTCCAAGGTGTTCTAAAGACACCTTTATATTAGAAAAGAGTTCCATATTAGTTTGAATTACTTCAGGAAAGAAATGCCCTATTCCACCACTACAAGTTATGGGGAAATCTATAGCAGAACATTTTGTACTCTCACTAATGAAGAAAGAACCCAATAAGGATTGCTGTATTTTGGAGATTAGGGAATTGTGTTTACACTCACAATAAAATGTTAAGCTACTACGTCAGAGAAGGCTTGGTTCATTTATTTTGACACCAGTATTTGAAATAATTTAGTTTCCTTGGTAAATGATCTGTAGACTTTTCCAAGTGTTGTTAGCTAAAATATTATTAATGTGAATTCATTCAACACACTTCATAATTTTGCTGAGAAATGAGACGTGAAAACTGCATGTTATGGTCCCAAGAGCTGAAGGAGGGGAGCAGAGAGAGAAGCAAGGATGAACAGTGTAAGTGAATTTATGGGAGTTTGGAATGAGAGACTGGGAGGCACCAGCAATAGAAAAACGAGATCATGAAATTTGAATTTTGCTATTGTAGGAGTGGAAAGGTGTGATACCTTTCCTCGCTCATCATAAAGGTCACAGCCGACACTTAATACTCCTAACAAAAAGGCAGGTTAACAAAAGAAAAGCATAACATATTTTTTAAAATCAAAGTTTTACATGACACAAGAGTCTTCAGAAGTGAAGACCCAAAGACCAAGGGAAAACTGCTTAGGTTCTATAAAGAATGAACAGCTGTACAGATAGGTAACTGGACAAAGGGGTATAACCCAATGGTAACAGATGAAGGTGGAAAGCTCAGCAAGGCCTGTCCAGCTTCATCTTGGCCTCACTGTGTAGTGAAACTTCCTCCCTGCCAACGGGGCAGGACCCCTTCTGAAATGAGGATCTTCAAGGAAGAAAGGAGAAGAGAGACAGTAACCTTTCTAGGTGTTATGGCTTGCTCTGAGGGAGAAGGGTTCTAGTTTTTATGACTTACCTTGAAGAAGAAGAATTCTGGTTTCTATGACTTGCTTCAGGGGAGAGACAAGGACAAGAGAAAGGAGGGTAGGAGACAGTCAGAGAGAGGCTTTTCTTCTGAGGCTACTTCTGAAGCCTTGCAATCTCCTTTAGTTTTATGTACTCAGCATGCCAAAGCACCATACTTTGGAGTATTGTGTTCTGAGCCCCAACACTATCAATTATCATTCAGTTTCAGCTTGAAAAATGAACTCTGTGGTGAATAAGCACAATGGAGTAGTCACTGAAGTGTCTACATTCTGCTCAACTAAACTGTTAGCACTGTGAAGAAGGCTTTTGGAAAACAAAATTTTGATATATTGACTCTAATTAAAAAAATGTATAGCCACAGTCCAACTAACTCCAAATGAGCACATTATTGCAGAGTCCCTGGGAAATATTTTGTGGAAGTAAAATTTTGAGGGAGAGGCCTGGTGCGGTAGCTCATGCCTGTAATCCCAGCACTTTGGGAGGCTGAGGCAGGTGGATCGTGAGGTCAGGCATTCGAGACCAGCCTGGCCAACATAGTGAAGCCCTGTCTCTACTAAAAATACAAAAAATTAGCTGGGTGTGGGTGTGGGCACCTGTAATCCCAGCTACTTGGGAGGTTGAGGCAGGAGAATCACTTGAATCTGGGAGGTGGAGGTTGCAGTGAGCCGAGATTGTGCCACTGCACTCCAGCCTGGGCGACAGTGCAAGACTCTGTCTCAAAAAAAAAAAAATAAAAAATTCAGGGAGAAAAAGTCAAGAAAGCTTGGAATGAGTCACTCTATCCCACAATTTCAACAATTCTATCCAGAGCCCGAGGTGCCAGGTGTTTTTTTGGCTTTGCTTCTGTGCAGGAGCTCTTGCTTCTCCATCTGAGCACCTTCTTTCTCATCCTTTCTGTAATTCTCCTTTGTTCACATACATTGTTATTCCATGAAGTCATCCCTGGACCCTCTAAGACACCCCTGCTTCCAGGCCAGAATAATAACATCCTCTGAATCCCACTGTCCTTTATCTGAATTGCTTTCAGTTTGTTCTATAACTTACTTCATAATAATTTGTATATATAGTTTAATCTTCATTGAAATATAAGCTCCTCGCAGGCAGTGACTTTGTCAGAATTATCTTTTCAGGTAACAGACACCCAAATATATTTAAATCACTTAATCTTCATACAGCTCTAGGAGTAATGTTCCACGTGAACTGTGGGCACATTACTAGGATTTTCCCCATCACCCAATGTAATCTAGTTCACATGTGCTAAAAGCATTCACTTGATGAATGTTTCCAATGTCTTCATCCATCAGTATTTTATTAAATTTATGCTGGGAATCATTTCTAACATGATTATACTCTTGCCCCCATGCCAGGCTGCATTAGGAGAGCCTGCTCTGTGATGACCTGAGCTGTGATGACCAATTGTCCCAGTTTGTGCAGAACTAAGGAGTTTTCCAGGATGTGGGATTTTCAGTGCTAAATTGGAGACAGTACCAGGTAAACAGGGTTGGTTGGTCACCCTAACACTGCTCCCCAGCCCCGTGAATATTCTAATATTCTTCTGTTAGAGCTCTCATAAATGCAGAGTAATCTTTGATTTTCTTGTTTGTGTCTCTCACTAGACTAAGTTTCTTATCTCTCTGTATCTCTAGCATCTAGCACAGTGCCTAGTACTTAACTGGTACTCTATAAATGGTTGTGGAGTGGTTAAAGAATGAAAGAATATATGCATGAAGAAGAAGTAGAAAGGCTGCAGTGAGCCATAACTGGGCCAGTACACTCCACACTCCAGCCTGGGTGACAAGATGAGGCCCTGTCTCAAAAAAAAAAAAAGAAAAGAAAAAAGCAACAACAATTTTTCCTCTTTATTTCCCCACAAGGACAAGAAATGTATCCTTTCTGTGTCTCAATCCTATTGTAGAGGGTTTTCAGAAAAATAGGGCAATGTGAAGAAAGCAGAGTTCCAAACTAAAGACCAGAGGTTCATGGAAAACCTTGGCATCCTCTTCATAAGGACTCTTCCTTATGAAGACATACCATGAGCAGCCTGCTCCCTCCTCTCTTGTGCAGCTCAAATGTTTTCTCTTTTAAGAAGTCTTCTTTCACCCTCCTCCCACTCTGGACAGAGTCAGTTGCTGCCCACTCTGGGCTTCTATAGCATCTGTCTTCTCTGCTACTCTGAGGGCATAGTGAACCATCTGTACCTTATTCATTTTTGGATCACCAGAAGCTGGCATTATATCTGGTCTATAGTAGGTGCTTGTTAAATGAATAAAAGAAAATGTTGAAAGCACAGGGAAATTTATTCACAAGTGTTCCATAAGACAGAGGTAGAAATGAGAGGAGCTTCACTGAACTGAGTTGGGGAAAAAATAAAACGAGAGGCCAGGCACCTGTGACTCACATCTGTAATCCCAGCACTCTGGGAGGCAGAGGCCAGTGGATCGCTTGAACTCAGGAATTTGAGACCAGCCTGGGCAACATTGTGAAATCCTTTCTCTACCAAAAATACTAAAAATGAGCCAGGCATGGTGGCACGTGCACCTGTGGCCTCAGCTATTGGGGAGGTGAGGTAGGAGAACCTCTTAATCCCGGGACGTGGAAGTTGCAGTGGGCGGAGATCAGCCACTGCACTCCAGCCTGAATGGACGGAGTGAAACCCTGTCTCAAAAAACAAAACAAAACAAAAAAGAAAGATAAGAAATGAAAGGGGCTAAATTTAAGAAGATATTCATCACAGCAACTTAGATTGAGTAAGTGGTTTGCATTCTTTATTTCATTTAATTCTAACAACAAACCTCTAAACGTTTAAGTTATCCCTATTTTATAAAGGAGAACATTAAAGGTCAGAGAGCTTCAATAATTGTCACAGGTCACATATTCATAAGTGGCACAGACCAAGCTAGTTTCATATTCCATTTCATTTGATTTGGTTTAAGGAGTTTTGGAAAGCAGCTCCAAGCATACATTAGAGATAGAGAAGGGATGGGCAGGAAATACTGAGGAGAATATTACTAACATTATTTTAAAAGAGCGGTAGAATGACCCACTCCCAAAATTCCCTTTGGAATATGATAAGAACACATGACTTCCTCAAAGCTCTCACTTCCTCAAGTACTATAGATTTTGAGATTTGGAGGAGGACAAGTTAATGTGCAGGGCTTGTAATTTTATATTTATGAGTAAGATGTGACTGAATATGATTATGTGATCTTTAGGGGAAGAAAAATCCAGTCTTAGATCCCATCTGAAACTCAAAACCCTGGAGGAATTCCACTTATGAGAAGGAGAATCCTTAAAAGAAAGGAAAGTTTGAAAAGGATTCTGGGGCTGAAAGTCATAAATTTTAACAGAAAGGGTGTGTGTGTGTGTGTGTGTGTGTGTGTGTAGGCGGGGAGGTGTTCAAGATTACATTTAGTTATATTATATTAGATGTGCAAAAAAAAAAAACCTTCAAAACCTTTTTTACTTCCTATACCAGCAGTGGTGTTAGAGGAAAGTGAAGAAACAAAAGAGACTTATTTTTTAAAATTTTGCTAAAATATATGTAACACCTTAACCATCTTTAAGTGTATACAGTTCAATGACAGAACAACAAAGACTTTAACTGGCCAATTAAAGTAACTTCTGGATGAAACAATTGTGTTCTGATAAATATTTCATCAATTCCAGGGTCATCACTTGTATTAGTCCATTTTCACACTGCTGTGAAGATACTACCTGAGACTGGGCAATTTATGAACAAAAGAGGTTTAATTGACTCACAGTTCCACATGGCTGGGGAGGCCTTAGGAAACTCACAATCATGGCAGAAGGTGAAGGAGAAGCAAAACCTTCTTCACAAGGTGGCAGGTGAGAGAGAGGGAGAATGAGTGCAGTGGAAACTGCCACTTTTAAACCATCAGATCTTGTGAGGACTCCTTCACTATCAGGAGAACAAAACGGGGAAACTGCCCCCATGATTCAATTGCCTCCCACCAGGTCCCTCCCTCCACACTTGGGGATTACAATTCGAGATGGGATTTGGGTGGGGACACAGAGCCAAACCATATAAGCTCCATACTAGGGATGTTCCTCCCCTCTTTGTTTATCTACTCAAGATAGCATTTGTAGGGGAAAGTTCTCTCAGCAGTGCAGGCACTGAGCATTCATAAATGATTTTCTATTGGTCTTTGTGACCTGGTGGATAGTCAGAAGGGGTCTCTAGACTAGTATCCACTGAAGTGTAACTGGAAAGTCCATTTTGCCTCTCTGGCTGTTTCTACCGGCATCCTTCCTCAATGCTCCACCCTAAGAGTTGCACATCCAACTTCTGACTATATTTTTCTGGAAGGGGAGAGACTTTGTTTTCTTTCTCTCTGGAAAATACTTCCTTGATATCATATCCTTCTTTTTCCTGGTAGCACTAAGCACAATGACTCAGCCTTAATTGTGGATGAGCTATCTTCTCCACATGTTGAAAGAAACTGATTTGCACTTGCCAGGTATGGCTCTTGATAAGGGAGCATTGTCATAACTTAAAAAGAGGAATTACTGTGGACCAAACACAATATTGCTCTTATCACATATATAAATAAAACTTTGAAATTGATAACCTTAGATCAATGAATGTAAAACATCCTTACTAGATTTTATCTAAATTCAATCTTTTTGTTTTTATATTATTATACTTTAAGTTCTGGGACACATGTGCAGAATGTGCCATTTTGTTACATAGTTATACAAGTGCCATAGTGGTTGGCTGCGCCCATCAACACATCACCTACTGTCCTTCCCGTAGCCCCCTACCCCCAAACAGGCCCCGGTGTGTAATGTTCCCCTTCCTGTGTCCATGTGTTCTCATTGTTCAACTCCCATTTATGAGTGAGAACATGTGGTGTTTGGTTTTCTGTTCTTGTGTTAGTTTGCTGAGAATGATGGTTTCCAGCTTCATCCATGTCCCTGCAAAGGACATGAACTCATCATTTTTTATGGCTGCATAGTATTTAATGGTGTATATGTGCCACATTTTCTTTATCCAGTCTATCATTGATGGACATTTGAGTTGGTTCCAAGTCTTTGCTATTGTGAATAGTGCTGCAATAAGCATACGTGTGCATGTGTCTTTATAGTAGAATGATTTATAATGCTTTGGGTGTATACCCAGTAATGGGATTGGTGGGTCAAATGGTATTTCCAGTTCTAGATCCTTGAGGAATCGCCACACTGTCTTCAACAATGGTTGAACTAATTTACACTCTCATGAACAGTGTAAAAGCATTCCTATTTCCCCACAACCTCTCCAGCATCTGTTGTTTCCTGGCTTTTTTTTTTTTTTTTTTTTGAGATGGAGTCTCGCTCTGTCGCCTAGGCTGGAGTGCAGTGGCATGATCTCGGCTCACTGCAAGCTCCGCCTCCCAGGTTCATGCCATTCTTCTGCCTCAGCCTCCCAAGTAGCTGGGACTACAGGCACGCCCGCCACCATGCCAGGCTAATTTTTGTATTTTTAGTAGAGACGTGGTTTCACCGTGTTAGCCAGGATGGTCTTGGTCTCTTGACCTGGTGATCCGCCCACCTTGGGCTCCCAAAGTGCTGGGATTACAGTCATGAGCCACTGTGCCCAGCCTGTTTCCTGGCTTTTTAATGGTTGCCATTCTAACTGGTGTGAGATGGTATCTCATTGTGGTTTTGATTTGCATTTCTCTAATGACCAGTGATAATGAGCATTTTTTCATATGTTTGTTGGCCACATAAATGTCTTCTTTTGAGAAGTGTCTGTTCATATCCTTTGCACACTTTTTAATGGGGTTGTTTGTTTTTTTTCTTGTAAATTTGTTTAAGTTCCTTGTAAATTCTGGATATTAGCCCTTTGTCAGATAGATAGATGGCAAAAATTTCCTCCCATTCTGTAGGTTGCCTGTTCGCTCTGATGATAGTTTCTTTTGCGGTGCAGAAGCTCTTTAGTATAATTAGATCCCATTTGTCAATTTTGGCTTTTGTTGCCACTGCTTTTGGTGTTTTAGACATGAAGTCTTTGCCCATGCCTATGTCCTGAATGGTATTGCCTAGGTTTTCTTCTAGGATTCTTTTGGTTTTAGGTCTTACATTTAAGTCTTTAATCCATCTTGAGTTAATTTTTGAATAAGTTGTAAGGAAAGGGTCCAGTTTCAGTTTTCTGCATATAGCTAGCCACTTTTCCAATCACCTTTTATTAAATAGGGAATCCTTTCCCCATTCCTTGTTTTTGTCAGGTTTGCCAAAGATCAGATGGTTGCAGATGTGTGATGTTATTTCTGAGGCCTCTGTTCTGTTCCATTGGTTTGTATATCTGATTTGGTACCAGTACCATGTTGTTTTGATTACTGTAGCCTTGTAGTATAGTTTGAAGTCAGGTAGCGTGTTGCCTCCAGCTTTGCTCTTTTTGCTTAGGATTGTCTTGGCTATGCAGGCTCTTTTGTGGTTCCACGTGAAGTTTAAAGTAGTTTTTTTTCCAGTTGTGTGAAGAAAGTCAATGGTAGCTTGATGGGGGTAACATTGAATCTATAAATTACTTTGGGCAGTATGGCCATTTTCATGATATTGATTCTTCCTATCCATGAGCATGGAACGTTTTGCCATTTGTTTGTGTCCTCTCTTATTTCCTTGAGCAGTGGTTTGTAGTTCTCCTTGAAGAGGTCCTTCACATCCCTTGTAAGTTGGATTCCTAGGTATTTTATTCTCTTAGTAGCAATTGTGAATGGGAGTTCACTCATGATCTGGCTCTCTGTCTATTATTGGTGTATAGGAATGCCTGTGATTTTTGCACATTGATTTTGTATCCTGAGACTTTGCTGAAGTTGCTTATCAGCTTAAGGAGATTTAGGGATGAGACGATGGGGTTTTCTAAATATATAATCATGTCATCTGCAAACAGAGACGATTTGACTTCCTCTTTTCCTATTTGAATACCCTTTATTTCTTTCTCTTGCCTGATTGCCCTGGCCAGAACTTCCAATACTATGTTGAATAGGAGTGGTGAGAGAGGGCATCCTTGTCTTGTGCCAGTTTTCAAAGGGAATGCTTCCAGTTTTTGCCCATTCAGTATAACATTGGCTGTGGGTTTGTCATAAATAGCTCTTATTATTTTGAGATAAGTCCCGTCAGTACCTAGTTTATTGAGAGTTTTTAGCATGAAGCAGTGCTGAATTTTTTTGAAGGCCTTTTCTTCATCTATTGAGATAATCATGTGGTTATTGTCATTGATTCTGTTTATGTGATGGATTAAGTTTATTGATTTGCGTATGTTGAACCAGCTTTGCATCCCAGGGATGAAGCTGATTTGATCGTGGCAGATAAGCTTTTTGATGTGCTGCTGGATTTGGTTTGCCAGTATTTTATTGAGGATTTTTGCATCAATGTTCATCAGAGATATTGGCATGAAATTTTCTTTTTTTGTTGTGTCTCTGCCAGGTTTTGGTATCAGGATGATGCTGGCCTCATAAAATGAGTTAGGGAGGATTCCCTCTTTTTCTGTTGATTGGAATAGTTTCAGAAAGAATGATGCAAGCTCCTCTTTGTACCTCTGGTAGAATTTGGCTGTGAATCTCTCTAGTCCTGGACTTTTTTTGGTTGGTAGACTATTAATTACCGCAATTTCAGATCTTGTTATTGGTCTATTCAGGGATTCAACTTCTTCCTGGTTTAGTCTTGGGAGGGTGTATGTGTCCAGGAATGTATCCATTTCTTCTAGATTTTCTAGTTTATTTGCATAGAGGTGTTTATCGTATTCTCTGATAGTAGTTTGTATTTCTGTGGGATCAGTGGTGATCTCTTCTTTATCACTTTTTCTTGCATCTGTTGGATTCTTCTCTCTTTTCTTCTTTATTAGTCTTGCTAGCAGTCTATCAATTTTGTTGACGTTTCAAAAAACCACCTCCTGGATTCATTGATTTTTTGAGGGTTTTTTGTGTCTCTATCTCCTTCAGTTCTGCTCTGATCTTAGTTATTTCTTGTCTTCTGCTAACTTTTGAATTTGTTTGCTCTTCCTTCTCTAGTTCTTTTAATTTTGTGGTTAGGACGTCAATTTTAGATCTTTTCTGCTTTCTCTTGTGGGCATTTAGTGCTATAAATTTCTCTGTACACACTGATTTAAATGTGTCCCAGAGATCCTGGTATGTTGTGCCTTTGTTCTCACTGGTTTCAAGGAACATCTTTATTTCTGCCTTAATTTCGTTATTTACCACATAGTCATTCAGGAGCAGGTTGTTCAGTTTTCATGTAATTGTGCGGTTTTGAGTGACTTTCTTAATCATGAATTCTAATTTCATTGAACTGTGGTCGGAGAGACTGTTATGATTTCCGTTCTTTTGCATTTGCTGAGGAGTGTTTTACTTCCAATTTTACTTTCAATTTTAGAATAAGTGCAATGAGGTGCTGAGAAGAACACATATTCTGTTGATTTGGGGTGGAGAGTTCTGTAGATGTCTTTTAGGTCTGCTTGATCCAGAGCTGAGTTCAAGTCCTGAATATCTTTGTTAATTTTCTGTCTTGTTGATCTGTCTAATGTTGACAGTGGGGTGTTAAAGTCTCCCAATATTATTGTGTGGTAGTCTAAGTCTCTTTGTAGCTCTCTAAGGACTTGCTTTATAAATCTGGGTGCTCCTGTAATGGGTGCATGTATATTTAGGATAGTTAGCTCTTCTTGATGCATCGATCCCTTACCATTATGTAATACCCTTCTTTGTCTGTTTTGATCTTTGTTGGTTTAAAATCTATTTTATCAGAGATTAGGATTGCAACTCCTGCTTTATTTTGCTTTCCATTGCTTGGTAAATATTCCTCCATCCCTTTGTTTTGAGTCTATGTGTGTCTTTGCATAAGAGATAGGTCTCCTGAATTTAGCACACTAATGGGTCTTGACTCTTAATCCAATTTGCCAGTCTGTGTCTTTTAATTGGGGCATTTAGCCTGTTTACATTTAAGGTTAATATTGTTATGTGTGAATTTGATCCTGTGATTATGTTGCTAGCTGGTTATTTTGCCCATTAGTTGATGTAGTTTCTTCATGGTGTCGATGGTCTATACAATTTGGTATGTTTTTACAGTGGCTGGTACCAGTCGTTCCTTTCCATGTTTAGTGCTCCCTTCAGGAGCTCCTGTAAGGCAGGTGGTGGTGACAATATCTCTCAGTATTTGCTTGTCTGTAGAGGATTTTATTTCTCCTTCACTTATGAAGCTCAGTCTGGGTTGAAAATTCTTTTCTTTAAGAATGTTGAATATTGGCCCCATTCTCTTCTGGCTTATAGGGTTTCTGCAGAGTGGTCTGCTCTTAGTCTGATGGGCTTCCATTTGTGGGTAACCCGACCTTCCTCTCTGGCTGCCCTTAACATTTTTTCCTTCATTTCAACCTTGGTGAATCTGAGGATTATTTGTCTTGGGGTTGCTTTTCTCGAGGAGTATCTTTGTGGTGTTCTCTGTATTTCCTGAATTTGAATGTTGGCCTGTCTTGCTAGGTTGGGAAAGTTCTCCTGGATAATCACCTGAAGAGTGATTTCCAACTTGGTTCCATTCTACCTGTCACTTTCAGGTACACCAATCAAACGTAGATTTCGTCTTTTTCACATAGTCCCATATTTCTTGGAGGCTTTGTTCGTTCCTTGTTATTCTTTTTTTTTCTCTAATCTTGTCTTCTTTTTTTATTTTTATTTCATTAAGTTGATCTTCAATCTCTGACATCCTTTATTCTGCTTGATCAATTCAGCTATTGATACTTGTGAATGCTTCACGAAGTTCTTGTGCTGTGTTTTTCAGCACCATCAGGTCATTTATGTTCTTCTTTAAACTGGTTATTTTAGTTAGCAATTTGTCTAACCTTTTTTCAAGTTTCTTAGCTTCCTTGCATTGGGTTAGAACATGATCCTTTAGCTCGGAGGACTTTGTTATTATCCACATTCTGAAGCCTACTCTGTCAATTTGTTAAACCATTCTCCATCCAGTTTTATTCCCTTGCTGGCGAGGAACTGTCATCCTTTGGAGAAGAGGGGTTGTGATTTTTGGAATGTTCAGCTTTTTTGTGCTGGTTTCTCCCCATCTTTGTGGTTTTATCTACCTTTAGTCTTTGATGTTCGTGACCTTCGGATGGGGTCTCTAAGTGGATGTGCTATTTTTTTCTGTTTGTTAGTTTTCCTTCTAACAATCAAGCCCGTCTGCTGCAGGTCTGCTGGAGTTTGCTGGAGGTCTACTCCAGACCCTGTTTGCCTGGGTATCACCAGCAGAGGCTGCAGAACAGCAAAGATTGCTGCCTGTTCTTTCCTCTGGAAGCTTCGTCCCAGAGGGGCACCCATCAGATGCCAGCCAGAGCTCTCCTGTATGAGGTGTCTGTTGGCCCTTACTGGGAGGTGTCTCCCAGTCAGGATACATGGGGGTCAGGGACCCACATGAGGAGGCAGTCTGACCCTTAGCAGAGCTTGACCACTGTGCTGGGAGGTCCGCTGCGGTCTTCAGAGCTGTCAGGCAGGGACGTTTAAGTCTGCTGAAGCTGCGCCCACAACCGCCCCTTTCCCGAGATGCTCTGTCCCAGCGAGATGGGGGTTCTATATCTAAGTCCCTGACTTGGTCTGCTGCCTTTTTTTCAGAGATGCCCTGCCCAGAGAGGAGAAATCTGGCAGTCTGTCCACAGCAGCCTTGCTGAGCTCCAGTGGGCTCTGCTCAGTTTGAAGTTCCCAGAGGCTTTGCTTACACTGTGAGGATAAAACTGCTTACTCAAGCCTCAGTAGTGGCGGATGCCCCTCCCCCCACCAAGCTGGAGCATCCCAGGTCTATCTCAGACTGCTGCTGTGTTGTCAGAGAGAATTTCAAGCCAGTGGGTCTTATCTTGCTGGGCTCCATGGATGTGGGACCGGCTGAGCCAGGCACCGGAGGGTATCGCCTGTTCTGCCGATTGTGAAGGCCCTGGGAAAAATGCAGTATCTGGGCCAGAGTTCACCATTCCTCCGGGTACAGTTTCTCATGGCTTCCCTCGGCTAGGGAAATGAAATCCGTGACCCCTTGTGCTTCCCGGGTGAGGTGATGCCCCACCCTGGTTCGGCTCGCCCTCGGTGGGCTGGCTGTACCCACTGTCCAACCAGTTCCAATGAGATGAACTGGGTATCTCAGTTGGAAATGCAGAAATCACCTGCTTTCTGCGTCGATTTCACTGGGAGCTGCAGACCGGAGCTGTTCCTATTTGGCCATTTTGGCCAACCCCCTAAATTCAATCTTAAAAGAAAAAAGAGTAGGAACCCATTCTGTTTTTCAGAAAATGAACGGAAGAAAAACAATTCATTTATGTAAATATTTAATGAGTCTCTTCCATGTGCTTGCTATGCAGCTTGTTGGCTATATGTCCAAGAATTGGATTTAGGAAATGGGGGAAAACCCAAAAGTGGATAATGACTCCACCAACACACACACACAATTTGACTTTAAATAATGTGCGATGCTACTACTTTTGACTTTGTTTTAATCAGAGAAGCAATGGAAGGCTATAAGTAAGCCTGTAGGTTTTGATTCAGAGCCATAGATTACATGTTCTTTACTTCTGTAAGAAAAACTTTTGAAAGGCAAGGGAAACATTTTACCTCGCTAGTCTATAGAATAATTATGGAAGTTTTGTTCATTTCAAAAAGAATATTCAATTATATTTTGAGTCTTTGCCTTTAGAAATTTCCATGAGAGTTTTCGTTGACAATGAATTCATTATGTTCTAAGGTTTTAAAAAATTATTAGCCTTCTATATTTGATAATTACATACTGATATATACTGTATTAAGTATATTAAGAATAAAATATTTCTTAATGTTTAATATCCACTTTTGACATTTTTGTCTTTTCTGGAATGAAATCATGTGAACAAAAGATAGCTATCAATTTAATTAAAACTGCACAATGACTGAGTTTTTAATATTGAGATTGGTTGGACATTGATATCTCAGGCATAGCTGTTTAATTTTCATTAATACCAGGACAAGAAAAATTTTTATAAACAACATTTATATTTCTGGTTTTCCAGAAGTCTTTTAATATGGAAAAGGAAAAAGATCAAAATGTGATAGAAAGAACATAAGTTCTAACAGAAAGAATTCATCTGAAAAGAACTGAAAATACAAAGACATAGCTAATCCCAGCTACACCAAACCAAATTGAATGAAACAAATGTTAACTCTAACATTGTCTTAACCTTATGCATTTTCTCCTGGTTTGCTCTGATTTATTCTGCTGCTGGTATGGTTACTATTTCATTTTTCTTTAACTTGTTTGTTTTATCCTTATTCAAGTAGAGTACCAATCAGGTAAGGAATTGCGCAGTGCAACTTTCTAAGAACTAGATGAATTTTTATGGTAGTTGCCTGTCAATTTCAAATTAATCTGTATCAAAGAGCTTTAGTTTTCCTCTACTTCCTTACATTCTCTGCCTGACCTTAGTCACTTTACAATAGACCACAGAAAAGGGGGCAAAGTCCCTCATCCTTTTCAAATCTATTTTAGGCTCATGGATCAATATATACTGAACACAAACTTTGAGAAATTACAGAGACCTTTACTTTCTTTTATATTTTTCTAAATATTGATCTTTATTTCCTATAGTCAAGGAAGGTGTGGAATGGGCAGAAGGCAGCAAGATAAATGGTCATATGGAGTTGGGATAAAATAAAAAATAAACCCCCTGGGTGTTGTAACATGAATGGAGTGTGCATATTACAGGTAAGCGTAAATAGTGTTGGCATCTAGAATTGAGATCTTTTGGGACCTAAGATTGTGTTGTACATGCCCTAGTAAAATTGTAAAAGAAGAAATTTTAGGCAATGATAATAGCTAAGCTAAGATTCATTGAGTATTTCCATGTATCAGGCACTTTCTAACAAGTTTTATTGAATCTTCACAATCCCATCCTGAGGGAAGTACTATCATTATTCTTGTTTTACAGGTCTAAAAAAATGAGACACAGCATGGTAAATTGTTAAAAATCACAAAACTAGTGAGGATGGTGTGGTACTTATATTCACTGAACTAATATCCCATTATACCTATAATCCACATATACCTATATATGCAGATGTGTACACACACATATGCATCCACACACCACACATATATATGTAAGAATATTCTCAAATAATAAAACTAAATCTGATGGAAGAAATGTACTCTTGAAGGAAGTGCCTTGTTAGAAAGTGGGACAGGAAGGAAGTGGGTTTTTGTCCCTACAATCATTGAATGGCTTCTCTTTCAACAAAAAATATAGTTATCCCTTGGTATGCACAGGCAGTTGGTTCCAGGACCCTTTTGGAGACCAACATCTAAGGATGCTCAAGTCTATTATAGAAAATGGCATAGTATTTGCATATTGCCTGTGTACATCTTCCCATATGCTTCATTATCTCTACGTTATTTATATGATAATATCTAATACAATGTAAATCCTATGAAAATGGTTGTTATTCAGTATTGTTTTTATTGTTGTGTTATTATTGTTTTATTTTTATTTATTTTTTTGAGATGGAGTCTCACACTGTCACCTGGGCTGGAGTGCAGTGGCGCGATCTTAGCTCACTGCAACCTCCGCCTCCCAGGTTCAAGCGATTCTCCTTGCCTCCGTCTCCGAAGTAGCTGGTATTACAGGTGCCCGCCACCATGCCTGGCTAATTTTTTTGTATTTTTAGTAGAGACAGAGTTTCACTATGTTGGTCAGGCTGGTCTCAAACTCCTGATTTCATGATCAGCTTGCCTCGGCCTCCCAAAGTGCTGGGATTACAGGTGTGAGCCACCGCACCTGGCCTATTTTATTTATTTATTTATTTACTTATACTTATTTTTTTGAGGCGGAGTCTCGCTCTGTTGCTCAGGCTGGGGTGCAAAGGCACGATCTTGGCTCACTCAACCACTGCCTCCCAGATTCAAGTGATTCTCCTGCCTCAGCCTCCAGAGTAGCTGGGGTTACAGGCACCTGCCACCATATCCAGCTAATTTTTGTATTTTTGTAGAGATGGGGTTTCACCATGTTGGCCAGGCTGGTCTTGAACTCCTGACCTCAGGTGATTTGCTCACCTTGGCCTCCCAAAGTGTTGGGATTTCAGGTGTGAGCCACCGCGCCCAGCCCATATTGTCATTATTTATGTATTTATTTGTCTTTATATGTTTTCTGTCTCCAGTTGATTGAATCCAGGGATATGGAATCCACAGATAAGAACTGATTATATTAGGCCGGTGAAGTAAAATGGCTGCCTGAAAGGTAGGAAAACAAATGAGGATTCAATCAAAACAGCAAAGACAGAAATCTCCCCAGGAAAGCTGAGAACAGAGATTGGTTGTTGGTCAATTCATTTGTGCCCCATTGATATTCAACATTGACTGGATTGTATAACTTTCTTTCTTCACTAACATCAGGTTATTATTATTGGCGCTAGGTTTTTTCTTCCCATTTGTGCGTGGTTTAACACATCTCCCAAAATGAGACTGTCATGCAGGGATATATTGTAAAAAAGCATTGGAAGAATGAGAAAAGTGGTAGTAGTAAGTCCACTGGATGATACAGTAGAGAGGAAACATTATTCTGCCCAAGATAAGAAAATTATAATAGAAATAAGATGGTGATCATTAGCAAAGAATTTAAGTTCTCTCCTCCTACAAACAGCAGAGAGTTCTCATGACTCTCCAGGTTTTTCTTGTTCAATGGCTTCCCAGAAGGTGATAAGTGAATAATAGATAACACTCAGTGAAGTTAAGCAAGGGCTTCTAGAGAGTAGAGAAGATGATTCCATAGGCTAAGAGCTAAAGGGAAAGTCTTGGTTACTTTCAAAATTCATTACATGAAGAAGAGTTCCAAAAAGTCCTAGAAACTTGAATATAAAAGTGATTGCAACATTTATGTGGCCAACAAATATACAAAAAAAAGCTCAACATCACTGATCATTAGAGAAATGCAAATCAACACCACAATGAGATACCATCTCATGCCAGTCAGAATGGCAATTATTAAAAAGTCAAGAAACAATAGATGCTGGAGGGGCTGTGGAGAAATAGGAACACTTTTACACTGTTGGTGAGAATGTAAATTAGTTCAACCATTGTGGAAGACAGTGTGGCCATTCCTCAAGGATCTAGAACCAGAAATACCATTTGACCCAGCAATCCCATTACTGGGTATATAGTTAAAGGAATATAAATCATTCTACTATAAAGACACATGCACACATATGTTTACTGCACCACTATTTACAATAGCAAAGACATGGAACCAACCAAATGCCCGTCAATGGCAGACTGGATAAAGAAAATGTGGCACATATACACCATGGAATACCATACTATGCAGCCATAAAAAGGATTGAGATCATGTCCTTTGCAGGGACATGGATGAAGCTGGAAACATCATCTTCAGAAAACTAACACAGAAACAGAAAACCAACCACCACATGTTCTCACTCATAAGTGGAAGTTGAATAATGAGGACACATGGACAGAGGGAGGGAAAAAACACACACCAGGGCCAGTCAGGGGGTGGGGGGTGAGGGGAAGGAGAGCATTAGGACAAATAGCTAATGCATGAGGGGCTTAAAACCTAGATGATGGGTTGATAGGTGCAGCAAACCACCATGGTACCCGTATATGTATGTAACAAACCTACACGTTCTGCACTTGTATCCCAGAACTTAAAGTAAAATTAAAAAAAAAAAGTGAATGCAAACTAAAGTCTGTCACAGCTTCTCAGCAAGACAATGTGTCAGTGATTCTGATTCAAGTGAGTGGACTCTACAGACAGAGGTTGCTCAGGAATCCCTGAGATCTTGATGGAGAACAATCTCTGTGTTTGATTGTATTTGGTGCAGGATTTTCTGTTAATTAAACCTTTTAATATAAGTCTATAGCAAGAATCCTTGTATTGAATTCAAATATTTCTTAGTTCTAAGGAAGGGGAAGAGCAAGGAGGGGATTACAGCAGTGAATAATATTACATGAAATTAATCACCCACTGAGTTTTTTTTTTTTTTTTTTTTTTTTTTTTTTGAGAAAAAGTTTGGCTCTTGTTGCCCAGGCTGAAGTGCAATGGCATGATCTCGGCTAACTGCAACCTCCACCTCCCTGGTTCAAGCAATTCTCCTGCCTCTGCCTCTTGAGTAGCTGGGATTACAGGTGCCCAGCACCACACCTGGCTAATTTTTTGTATTTTTAGTAGAGACGGTGTTTCACCTTGTTGGCCAGGCTGGTCTCAAACTCCTGATGTTGGGTGATCCACCTGCCTCAGCCTCCCAAAGAGCTGGGATTACAGGTGTGAACCACCATGCCCAGCCTACTCACAGGGTATTTATAAAAGACTGATTACAGGATGATTGCATCACCCATGTTAATGATTTTCCTATTCTTTATTAATTGTGATTCTAGCTATTGAATCAATGTGATACTTCAGCACAGGGTCTGATAGTCTTCAAAGTTCTTGCTTTTGTGTTAAATGAAGATAAACTATATCAATCTCTCTCCTGGAAATTTTTAACCTAATACAAAGTCATATTATTCAATGACTAACAGATTTTTTTTTTTCCTGGTAAACTTTTTTTTCTTTTATCCCTTTGACAGAATAGCAATGTGGTATGTTATTAGCCTGATAAATAGATATACATTCATACATATGGAGACTACTTTGCAGTTATAAACAAGTAAGTTGGGTTTCAAAAGTTCAAATTTCAATCAGCTGATTGGAACTTAGAATGATTGTATGTATACAAATATTGTTAGAATGTGGTGTTTTAAAAATATGCTCCCATGGGACACTAGTGTCCCACAAGGGGAATTCTTACAGAAAAATATAAGAGAGAGTAATGCTGTTTCTCCAATATTCAGGGTAATGTAATTCATGGATGTCATTTTCTTGGTTTTAACAGTTTTCCGCACGTAGTTTCTCCCAGTAATAAAAGACCATTTGTTGGTGGCTCACACCTGTAATCCCAGCACTTTGGGAGGCCGAGGCGGGCGGATCACCAAGTCAGGAGTTCAAGACCAGCCTGACCAACAAGCTGAAACCTCGTCTTTACTAAAAACAAAAAAAATTAGCTGGGCATGGTGGCATGTGCCTGTAATCCCAGCTACTCAGGAGGCTGAGGCAGGAGAATTGCTTGAACCCGAGAGGCGGAGGTTGCAGTGAGCAGAGATGGAGCCATTGCACTCCAGCCTGGGTGACAGAGGGAGACGCCTTCTTAAAAAAAAAAAAAAAAAAAAAGACCATTTGTATTAGTCTGTTTTCAAGCTGCTGATATAGACATACCCAAGACAGGGAAGAAAAAGTTTAATTGGACTTACAGTTCCCCATGGCTGGGGAGGCCTCAGAATCATGGTAGGAGGTGAAAGGCACTTATTTGTGGTGGCAGCAAGAGAAAATGAGGAAGAAGCAAAAGTGGAAACCCCTGATGAACCCATTAGATCTCTTGAGACTTATTCATTATTACGAGAATAGCATGGGAAAGACAGACCCCCATGATTCAATCACCTCCCTCTGGGTCCCTCCCACAACACGTTGGAATTCTGGGAGATACAATTCAAGTTGAGATTTGGGTGGGGACACAGCCAACCCATATCGCCATTTGAGAGCTTATTGTGAGCTAAATTCTTTACATACATCATTTCATTTGATCTTCACAAGGATCACATTTTATAGATAGAAAAACTCTAATTTTCTACTGGCTACTCAAATACTAGGTGGTAGAGCCAGTGTGATAAATTTAAAACATGTCCACAGGCCGGGTGCGGTGGCTCACGCCTGTAATCCCAGCACTTTGGGAGGCTGAGGCGGGCGGGTCATGAGGTCAGGAGATCGAGATCATCCTGGCTAACATGGTGAAACCCCATCTCTACTAAAAATACAAAAAAAAAAAAAAAATTAGCCAGGCGTGGTGGCTGGCGCCTGTAGTCCCAGCCACTCAGGAGCCTGAGGCAGGAGAATGGCATGAACCCAGGAGGCACAGCTTGCAGTGAGCCAAGATCGTGCCACTGCACTCCAGCCTGGGCGACAGAGCGAGACTCCATCTCAAAAAAAAAAAAAAAAATGTCCACAAACACTTTCACATTTCTCCTATTGACAGTCTGTGTCCCTTTCCCTTAAATGTGGGCTGGCCTTAGGGACTCACTTGTAACCAATAGAATCCATCGGAAATGACACTGTGTGACTTCTGAGGCTAGGTTAGAAAAGATCAACAGCTTTCAAATGGCTCTTTTGTGATGCTTTTCTAGTAGAAACCAACTGGCATGTGAGAAATCTGACCATCCTGAAACCTTCATGCTAGAGAGACCACATGTAAGTTCTTTGCTTTATAGCCCACTATCAACTATGAGCCATGTAAGTGAGCCATTTAAACGTCCAGCACAATTGAGCCTTCAGATGCCTGCAGCTCCGTGTCTGACTTGAACTGTATGAGACACTGCAGGTGAGAACAACCTAGTTGTTTTGTTGTGGTTGCTGTTTTTGAGACGGTGTCTTGCTCTGTTGCCCAGGCTGGATTGCAGTGGCGTGATATCAGCCCACTGTAACCTCTGCCTCCCAGGTTCAACAGATTCTCATGCCTCAGCCTCCCAAGTAGCTGGAATTACAGATGCACACCACCACGCCTGGCTAATTTTTTTATTTTTGGTAGAGAAGGGGTTTTGCCATGTTGCCCAGGCTGATCTTGAGCGCCTAGACTCAAATGTTCTGCCCACCTTGGCCTCCCAAAGTGTTTGGATTACAGGCATGAGCCACCATGCCCTGCCCTTGTTGTTGTTTTATATCACTAATTATTGGGGCAATTAATTATGCAGTAATAATAATCAGAACAGCCAGTAATAGAACTTGGGTCTTTGGGACTCTAAATTTCATCTTAAGGTACACATTTTACTGCTTCTTTAAACTTCTGATACTGTTATTATTTTTTTAATAATAAAATCTAGTATGAGACTCAATTTAGTATACAATTATATACCTAGCTATTTAAGTTTAGTATATCCATAGTTCTTTGGGTTGTACAAAATTTTCCCTGAATTCTATTCTCTTGCCTGTTTACAAACTAGGGAATCACTATTTTACAATTAACGGTAAAGTTCTCATTCACTCAGCTAACATTCACTGAGTACCTATGATCTGTTAGGCAGTGTAAAAACTATGCACCCAAGTATGAATAAACATAAGCTTCATCACCTCGTCAATGATAGAAGGCTTAGAGAAAATGGGGAAAGATGCACATACGAACAAATAAGACAACAAAATAAGAAGAGTTCTATAACAAAGGAGAATACAAAGAGATGATGGTTAAGCAAAGCTGAAAAGTTTAATTTTGGCTGGGTGCAGTGGCTCACACCTGTAATCCCAACACTTTGAGAGGCCAAGGTGGGTGGATCACCTGAGGCCAGGAGTTCGAGGCTAGCCTGGCCAACATGGCGAAATCCTGTCTCTACTAAAAGTACAAAAAATTAGCTGGGCGTGGTGGCGGGCACCTGTAATCCCAGCTACTTGGGAGGCTGAGGCAGGAGAATTGTTTGAACCTGCGAGGCCGAGGCTGCAGTGAGCCGAGATCTCACCATTGCACTCTAGCCTGGGCAACAAGAGTGAAACTCTGTCTCAAAAAATAATAATAATAAATAAATAAATGAAAGAAAGAAAAGTTTAATTTCTCAGGTAACTGCAGGAAGGAGGAGAGGAGAATGGAGAAGAAAAAAAAAGACTCCCTGGGTTGGTTACCCTATAGTACTAACCTCAAGTTCTTAGTCTAGAACCTTCAAGAAGGAAATGGGTGGAGGGAAGAATCCAAAGGACAAAAGCTAAGATAGCCCTTCTGGAAAAAACAGCTCTGGAAGGATTTTGGGTTTAAGAGAATCCAGAGGTAGGCATTCAGGTGTTATTCTGCCAGGAGAGTTTCTAAGTTAAAGAATGCCTAAATTCAATCCACCAGATGTTGACTTTGGATAAAGACATTTTCTGTCTTTTTTCCCTCTATAAAATAATGATAATCAGCAGGGCCTGGTGGCTCATTTCTGTAATCCCAGCACTTTGGGAGGCTGGGGTGGGTGGATCAAAAGGTCCAGAGTTCAAGACCAGCCTGGCCAAGATGGTGAAACCCCACCTCTACTGAAAAAAAAAATACAAAAATTAGCCAGGTGCAGTGGCAGGTGCCTGTAACCCCAGCTACTCGGGAGGCTGAGGCAGGAGAATCGCTTGAACCCGGTGGGTGGAGGTTGCAGTAAGCCAAGATCACGCCACTGCACTCCAGCCTGGGCGACAGGGTGAGACTATGTCTCAAATAATCATCATCATCATCATCATCATTCTTATTACTAAACAAATTTGTGTTTTCAGAATAATGAATGAGGTAATGTCTAGAAAGATCCCTGATTTCCTTGCTAAAAAAAGCAATGCTACAGGGATAGAAGTTATCATTATTCCAGCAGTTTTGGTGTACAGTTTAAGAATGAGGAAAACATCTATCTTTATTCAAGCAGTGTGGCCTACTCAAGGGAGCTATTTTTTAACATATTGTATTTCTTGCTTGATTAGGTAGCAAGCAATGTTTCTCATAATGCTTGTCCCTTGCTCACATCACATCCTTCATTCAGCCACCCAAGAGACAGCCCTGTGTGTTTATTTAGTTAGTGAGTTGGTAATTTTGTACCCACTTTTATTTTCTTACTTTTTTTTTTTTTGGTTTGCCCAGTCTTCTTTTGTTTCGGAAACTGTGTTTTTGGGAACAGTTAGGGCTGTCAATCTCATGGCATCATCAGTTCTGCTAAAGGTGAACTTACGACTCAGGTTGGCCAATAAGAGTATTGTATTTCCCTTCAAATACAGTAATTAGTCCAAGGATGGGTATGTGATCCAGGTGGTGCCAGTATTTTTCAAGGATTGATATGGATGATTGTGGAGAGAGGGTAATCTACTCATATGAGTTCCTGAACTACAAAGATTATGTAAGCCTAGTGTTGTCAGGAGTCATTTTCTCCGTGATGTAGACACAGCCAGCCTACAAAACAAAACCAACACCAAACACCCACTATAATTAACAGATGAATACATGTAGACAATGATTCTGAAACTTTCGTTTAAACCCCTAGTTCTATGTTACCAGCCTTTGGACTTTTTAAATGAGCCAATACATTTATTTATTTTTTCTTTCTGGCCTAAGCTAGTTTAAATTAGGATTCTGTCACTTCCAACCAAGAATCCTGGCTAACTAAATTAAAGCTTGTATATGAATTCATAATTTTGGAAACAACTTTCACCATCCATATATCACCTCACTACCCTCCTTCCAAACTCCCCGACATAGTCATTCAATGTATTATGGTTGCTAGGAGCAAAGGCTTGAAAGTCAGACTGAACTGGGTTCTACTATCAGCTCCGCCATGTGCAAGCTGTATGATTCTGAGCAAACCCATGACTTCTTGAAACCTGTTTTCTCTGTAAAATAAGGACATTATACTGTGGATTTTTTTTTTTTTTTTTTCTGAGACAGAGTTTCACTCTTGTTGCCCAGGCTGGAGTGCAATGGTGCAATCTTGGCTCACTGCAACCTCCGCCTTCTGGGTTCAAGCAATTCTCCAGCCTCAGCCTCCTAAGTAGCTGGGATTACAGGTGACAGCCAGCATGCCCTGCTAATTTTTATATTTTTAGTAGAGATGGGGTTTCGCCATGTTGGCCAGGCTAGTCTCAAACTCCTGACCTCAGGTGATCTGCCCACCCCGGCCACCCAGCCTGCTGGGATTACAGGCGTGAGCCACTGTGCCAGACCCTACCCTGTGCATCTGCTATATTTTTAAGTGATTCGTGTAAAGTGTTCAGCTCAATTCCTAACGGATTTTACGATCTAATTGAATGTTAGTCATTTTACCACCTCCTCTACAGGCTATCCTGGGCACAAAGAATGTAAAAGAAGGACTTGGCCAACATGTATGTCCAAGGATACTTTTATATTTAATTCCTCAAATTACATCAGAGTTAACTTTACAGAGGACAGAATTCTCCCTTTAGAAATTTCATGACATTCTGTCTTGAACATCTCAGTGTAATCAAGCACATGAAGGTCAGAGCTATATCCTCTGCTCCAAACTGCTCCCAGGAGTTAAGGTGTCACTGACTCATCTGGGGAGTTAAGTTAAATAGAAGCCTCTTTGAGAAATTCTTCCATCATTCCCTTGGCAACTGTAGACCCAACAAGGGAAGGAGCCCTGGCAGCAGCCAAACTGGCTGGAAATAATGAAGGGTTTATATTGCAGCACCCATTTTGTGCAAAAAAACAAACCAGAAAAAAAAGACATCCTCTCAAATTAGTATTCAGCTCTGATATGGTTTGGCTCTGTGTCCCCACACAAATTTTTTTTTTTTTTTTTTTTTTTTTGAGACAGAGTCTCGCTTTGTTGCCCAGGCTGGAGTGCAGTGGCGCGATCTCGGCTCACTGCAAGCTCCGCCTCCCAGGTTCACGCCATTCTCCTGCCTCAGCCTCCTGAGTAGCTGGGACTACAGGTGCCTGCCACCATGCCTGGCTAATTTTTTTGTATTTTCAGTAGAGACGGGGTTTCACTGTGTTAGCCAGGATGGTCTCGATCTCCTGACCTCGTGATCCGCCCGCCTCGGCCTCCCAAAGTGCTAGGATTACAGGAGTGAGCCACCACGTCAGGCTTCTCACACAAATCTTATCTTGAATTGTAATAATTCCCACGCGTGGAGGGAGAGACCTGGTGAGAGGTTATTCGATCATGGAGGCAGGTTTCCCCCTTGCTGTTCTCATGATAGTGCATGAGTTCTCACGAGATCTAGTTGTTTGATAAGTTTCTGGCGCTTCCCCCTTCTCTCTCTCTCTCTCCTGATGCCTTGTGAAGAAGCTATTTGCTTCTCCTTTGCCTTCTGCCATGATTGTGAGTTTCCTGAGGTCTCCCCAGCCATGCAGAACTGTGAGTCAATTAAACTTCTTTTCTTTATAAATTATCCAGTCTCAGGTAGTATCTTTATAACAGTGTGAAACAGACTAATAGACACATTTTCATGAATAGCTAATCTTAATGTTATTGTTCTTGTTTGTTCTGACTGATTCATGTAAGATTCATATGACCCTATTTCTACATTCTAACTTAACAGTGAAAGTTCATCACAGTGGGTGTCAGTATTAATTAAACAATGCAACTGAAACCCAACTATTCCAGTTAAGACATCCCTAACCTCTCTAGCCATCTTGGACTATTTTATTTTATATTCCTCAAAATGACTAAAGTCCTGCCTCCATTCCCCAACATCTCACTGGCAGACTAGGTGTCTGGTAGAGGTCTATTTCCTGATTCATAGATGGCACCTTCTCCATGTGTCCTCACATGGTGGAAGGGGCTAGCTAGCTCTCTATGGTCTTTAAGAAGGGCATGATTCCTAATAGTGAGGGATATGCTCTTACAATATAATCACCTCCCAAAGGCCTTACCTCGTAATACTGTCACCTTGAGGATTAGGATTTCAGCATATGAATTTGGAAGGGGACAGACATTGAGACCATAGCAAGTGAGGCACAAACAGATTCCAAAAGCCAGAGAAAAGATACAAGGTTGATTCTTCCTGAAGGCTTGTATTAGTCCATTCCCACACTGCTATGAAGAAATACCTGAGATTGGGTAATTTATAAAGGAAAGAGGTTTAATTGATTCACAGTTCTGCAAGGCTGGGAAAGCCTCAGGTAGCTTATAGTCATGGCGAAAGGGGAAGCAAACACGTCGTTCTTCACAGGGCGGCAGGAGAGACAAGTGAGAAGCAAACGGGGAAAAGCCCTTTAAAAAACCATCAGATCGCGTGAGAACTCACTCACTATCACAAGAACTGCATGGGGAAAACCACCCCCATGATTCAATTATCTCCACCTGGTCCCACCCTTCACATGTGGGGATTATTACAATTCAAGGTGAGATTTGGGTGGGTACAAAGAGCCAAACCATATCAGGGCTGAATACTAATTTGTGGGGATGTCTTTGTTTTCTGGTTTGATTTTTGCACAAAATGGGTTCTTCAATATAAACCCTTCAGTACTTCCAGCCAGTTTGGCTGCACGTGGGGATCACAGTTTGAGATGAGATTTGGGTGAGGACACAGAGCCAAACCATGTCAGTGTGTTTCTGAATGTAATTTTTTTTTTTTTTTTAAGATGGAGTCTTGCTCTTGTCGCCCGGGCTGGAGTGCAGTGATGCGATCTGGGCTCACCACAACCTCTGCCTCCCGGACTCAAGCAATTCTCCTGCCTCAGCCTCCTGGGTAGCTGGGATTACAGGCGCCCACCATCATACCCAGCTAATTTTTTTTTTTAGTGGAGACAGAGTTTCACCATGTTGGCCACGCTGGTCTCAAACTCCTGACCTCAGGTGATCCGCCCACCTCGGCCTCCCAAAGTGCTGGGGTTACAGACGTGAGCCACTGCTCCCAGCCGAATTTCAAATATTTAAAAATAATTTTGAAAGTAGCAAGAGAATGCATGGTGGTTTATGTTGAGGAAACCAGCCCCACACCACCCAGCGGGTAGCCCGAGTCCCGGGGCGGCAAAGGAGTTGGAAAGAGACAGAATAAGCATTTAAAAGGCGGGTCCGGCTGGCCAGGCGGGGGGCTGAGCCCCCACCTCCCTCCCGGACAGGGCGGCAGGCTGGGCGGTGGGCTGACCCCCCCACCTCCCTCCCGGACGGGGCGGCTGGCCGGGCTGAGGGGCTCCTCACTTCCCAGTAGGGGCGGCCGGGCAGAGGCGCCCCTCACCTCCCGGACGGGTCAGCCCCCTGCCCGGCCAGCCGCCCCTACTGGGAAGTGAGGAGCCCCTCTGCCCGGCCACCACCCCGTCTTGGAGGTGTACCCAACAGCTCATTGAGAACGGGCCATGATGACAATGGCGGTTTTGTGGAATGGAAAGGGGGGAAAGGTGGGGAAAAGATTGAGAAATCGGATGGTTGCCGTGTCTGTGTAGAAAGAGGTAGACATGGGAGACTTTTCATTTTGTTCTGTACTAAGAAAAAATTCTTCTGCCTTGGGATCCTGTTGATCTGTGACCCTACCCCCAACCCTGTGCTCTCTGAAACATGTGCTGTATCCACTCAGGGTTGAATGGATTAAGGGCAGTGCAAGATGTGCTTTGTTAAACAGATGCTTGAAGGCAGCATGCTCGTTAAGAGCCATCACCACTCCCTAATCTCAAGTACCCAGGGACACAAACACTGCGGAAGGCCGCAGGGTCCTCTGCCTAGGAAAACCAGAGAACTCTGTTCACTTGCTTATCTGCTGACCTTCCCTCCACTATTGTCCTGTAACCCTGCTAAATCCCCCTCTGCGAGAAACACCCAAGAATGATCAATAAAAAAAAAAAAAAAAAAAGAAACCTAGTCTTCTAAGGCATTCTTCTCCTCATCTTAAGCATTTTGAAACTACTGTTATTTCTTAAATGTTATAGGAGGTAGCTTTAAAATTATATTTGTACTATGTACACAGTGTAAACAAGGACAAAAGAATTCTTTCCTATATTATGTCTGAGGTCTCTATGATTTATTTAAAGTTTGGCTTTTTATATTTAAAATGTCATTTCTTAATTTAGGATTTGATGTTCTAATCATTAATACACTTAAGTTTTCCAGAGAACTAAATAGTAATAGTTTCATACAAGAGAACTATTTATTCACTTAAATATCATTTCTCAAGTGAGTGAGTTCCCCTCTACTTTTAGCCTTCCACCCAAACTGGAAGCCACTAGGTGCTATCAATTATTTATATCCATTGTTTACATCCATGAAATTGGCTGAATAATTACTCCTCTGCCTGGCGTAGACATGCGCTTTGGGAAAAAAAATGGGTTTATAATCCTATAATGAAGAATACTGGCACAGGCAATGCTCACTCGAAAACTTCAAGTAATTTCTAGTTGGTTTTGGAATGCTTGATAAAGTTCCTTTACAGCTTTATTTTCCTGATTTGTTTTGGTTTAGATCAAAGTTCAAATTAATTTTAACTTAGCTAATGAACTCATCACCAGGACAGCTGGAGGGGGTAGGCCAAGGTTAAATGGTCCACGTTTCAAAAATGTTAATGGCTAATCCATAATTAAAGAAGGTTTAACTGTTAAAAAAAAAAAAAAAAAAAAAAAGGCGGGTCCAGAGGACCGGAGCATCGGAGGCTTGCTCGTGGCCCGGAGCTCTCGGGCTCCCCGCGATTTATTGGTTTACAAGCTGTTTGTTCTTCGGGCAGGTGGGAGTTGGGAGGAAGGGAAGAGGAAAAGGATGAATCAGTGAAGGAGAACTCGTGAGTCATTCTATAAGATGTACAGCAGTGGCGGTTTCTGTGAATTTCCTTGAGCAAAGGCGTGTGTCTAAACTACTTAAGATCTGTAACTTATCGGAGCTGAAACAGGTGGGAACAAGTTTCAGGAGGAGCCAAGGTGTTTGATTATACTCCACTGCTTCAAGGGAGTGTTATCTCCCTGAGCAACCTGTGGAATCCCGCTGAGCGATTATGCTTTCTGGGCATAAAGACATGAAGGCAATAAGGAGACTTTTCTCCTCAGAGGTCGCCATGGCTTCCCATGGGTGTCTCACACAGCGGAGACCAACTCAGCTGGCATCCCAGAAACTCTCTTTCCCACAGTTTACACTGACAAATGAGAAATTATACATAAGTGCTTAGAATAATACCTGACACAAACTAATGCTATATGTATGTATGTTTGGTGCTCCTTTCTTTCTCTTTCTTTCTCTTTCTTTCTCTCTTTCTTTCTTTCTTTTCTTTCTTTCTTTCTTTCTTTCCTTCCTTCCTTCTTTCTTTCTTTCCTTCTTTCTTTCTTTCTTTCTCTCTCTCTTTATCCCTCTTTCTTTCTTTCTTTCTTTCTTTCTTTCTTTCTTTTTTTTTAAACAAGGACTTGCTCTGTTTCTCTGGCTGGAGTGAATGGCATGATCTCCGCTCACTGCAAGCTTCACCTTCTGGGCTCAAGTGATCCTCCCACCTCAGCCTCCTAAGTAGCTACTTGTAGTACTACCAAGTACTACAGGCATGAACCATCATGCCCAGCTCCTTTATGTATTTTTTGTAGAGACAGGGTTTCACCATGTTGAGCAGGCTGGTGTCAAATTCCTGGGCTCAAGCCTTTTGCTTGCCTCGGGCTCCCAAAGGCAGGGATTATAGCTGTGAGCCACCATGCTCAGCCTTGATGTTTTATTCTTTTAAAAGAGAAACATCCATTCATAAATACCTTCTTAATATAAGGCCATACAAGTACAGTAGGATAATGTGTTAACCTGTTTTGTATTGCTATAAAGGAATACGGGAGGCTCAGTAATTTAGTAAGAGATTTATTTGGCTCATGGTTCTGCATGGTGCCAGCATCTGCTAAGCGTCTGATGAAGTCTCAGGAAGCTTTTACTCATGGTGGAAGGTGAAAGGGGAGTAGGCATGTCACATGGCAAGAGAGGGAGCAAGATAGAGGGAAGAGGTGTCAGTCTCTGAACAATCAGTTCTCCTGTGAATGAATATAGTAACAACACACTCATTACCATGGGGAGGGCACCAAGCCATGTATGAGCGATATGCTGCCATGACCCAAACACCTCCCACTAGGTTCCACCTCCAACATTGGAGATCACATTTCATCATGAGATTTTGAGGAGACAAATATCCCAACCATATTAGATAGATAGGTAAGTAGGTAGGTAGGTAGGTAGGTAGATAAACATGTACATAGATGGATAGGTGGATAGATAGGTAGAAAGGCGGATAAATAGATTTAAAATAAGATATTAAACATAGCTAATGTTACATTGTTGTTGTTATTTTTGTCGTTATTGTTATGATCTGGATTTCATTGTATAAACAGTGGCTCACTTTTATTCCTCTTTTTATTTTTCTGCACTAAAATTGTGATTTCTGATTCTCATAAGGGTCATGAAGCTACATATTTCAAGAAATGCAGACTTAAGTACAAAAATGTAACTGTGTTCATGGTTTATTGAAAGCATCATTGATGGAAGAGATAACTTTTATTATTCACAGGAAAACAACCACAGATATTATTTTTGTATACTATGTGCAGGATGGAATTTCAAACACTTTAGATAGTGTTGATACACAGAACTACCTTTCTATTATTATCCCATTTCACAGAGGAGGAAATTGAAGTACAGAGAAGTTAACATGCTAGAGGTTTCACAGCTATTAAGTAGCAAGACCAGGGTTGAAACCAAGGTAGTCCAATTCCAGAGCAGAATCTGTCAATGACCAAGTTACCTAATCTTTCAGAAAGCCAGAAACAGTCAGATAAATAATCCACCTTGGTTCATCTCTCTTAGTATTTTATTTTCATTTTTGGGGACACAATTCTAAAACTACTTAAAATAGACTGATTATTCCTTTATAAATTATGTGGGAAAGCAATAACTTAAGTTTACTCATTTTTTTTTAAAACAAATATTTAATGAGCACCTACTAAGTGCCAGAAACTCTTCTGGGCATGGGGCTAAGCAGTGAAAGAAATCGATGACTTCATGGAACTTATGTTCTAGAGAAGTGGATATAGATAATAGACTAAATAAGTATAAATATAAAGAAAAATAGAGAAGAAGTTTGAGCAGACAGGAAACGCCTCACCAAGCAAGTTGTTCATTTGCTTAGGAAATCATGGAGAAGGGGAAAGAAATATTGTGTTCACAATTTCCCATTTACTTTTAGTGTCTTTTCTACTAAGACAATTCTTTACTGGGAGCTAGGTCACCAGAGGGACCTGCTTGCCATGATTTTAGAAATTCACACTTCAATGGATGCAAAGCCAGAAGGTTGCAGGCCCTTTCTATGCAATGCTACACTGTGCTAGGATGCACCCACAAGTCTGCAGTTCATGAAAGATTCTTCCAAGCCAGAGCAGCTTCTATACTTGATCAACTCATCATTCAAATAATGTGGGAGATTTAAACTTAGCCAAACTCCTTGAGCAGTTCAGTGTCCTTTCACACAGGACATTTGGCTTGTCAAAAGAAAAGTTGGATTGCCTGAGGCTTGATCTTAAACATGTCTGAAGTTGGAGACACTGCATGGGACTTTTGCGTCTCTTTTTATCTTGCATACATGTTTGTTTGTGCTAAAAAGGCAACATTGTCAAAACACCTACAGAGATATCACAATAGAAGTGCAAAATCACACTATGAAATCATGCTGATAAAGAATGTGTTTTCCCTGATGGGACGTATCTCAAAATAATAACAACTATTTATGACAAACCCACAGCCAATATCATACTGAATGGGCAAAAACTGGAAGCATTCCCTTTGAACACTGGCACAAGACAGGGATGCCTCTCTCACCACTCCTATTCAACATAATGTTGGAAGTTATGTCCAGGGCAATCAGGAAAGAGAAAGAAATAAAGGGTATTCAATTAGGAAAAGAGGAAGTCAAATTGTCCCTGTTTGCAGATGACATGATTGTATATTTAGAAAACCCCATCGTCTCAGCCCAAAATCTCCTTAAGCTGATAAGCAACTTCAGCAAAGTCTCAGGATACAAAATCAACGTGCAAAAATCACAAGCATTCCTATACACCAATAGGAAACAAACAGAGAGCTAAATCATGAGTGAACTCCCATTCACAATTGCTTAGAAGAGAATAAAATACCTAGGAATACAACTTACAAGGGATGTGAAGGACCTCTTCAAGGATAACTACAAACCACTACTCAATGAAATAAAAGATGACACAAACAAATGGAAGAACACTCCATGCCCATGGATAGGAAGAATCAATATTGTGAAAATGGCCATACTGCCCAAGGTAATTTATAGATTCAATGCCATCCTCATCAATCTACCAATGACTTTCTTCACAGAATTGGAAAAAACTACTTTAAAGTTCATATGGAACCAAAAGAGAGCCCACATTGCCAAGTCAATCCTAAGCCAAAAGAGCAAAGCTGGAGGCATCACGCTACCTGACTTCAAACTATACTATAAAACTACAGTAACCAAAACAGCATGGTACTGGTACCAAAACAGAGATATAGACCAATGGAACAGAACAGAGCCCTCAGAAATAATAGCACACATCTACAACTATCTGATCTTTGACAAACCTGACAAAAACAAGCAATGGGGAAAGGATTCCCTATTTAATAAATGGTGCTGGGAAAACTGGCTAGCCATATGTAGAAAGCTGAAACTGCATCCTTTCCTTACACCTTATACAAAAATTAATTCAAGATGGATTAAAGACTTACATGTTAGACCTAAAACCATAAAAACCCTCAGAGAAAACCTAGGCAATACCATTCAGGACATAGGCATGGGCAAGGACTTCATGTCTAAAACACCAAAAGCAATGGCAACAAAAGCCAAAATTGACAAATCGGATCTAATTAAACTAAAGAGCTTCTGCACAGCAAAAGAAACTATCATCAGAGTGAACAGGCAACCTACAGAATGAGAGAAAATTTTTACAATCTACCCATCTGACAAAGGGCTAATATCCAGAATCTACAAAGAACTTAAACAAATTTACAAGAAAAAATCAAACAACCCCATCAAAAAGTGGGCAAGGGATATGAACAGATACTTCTCAAAAGAAGACATTTATGCAGCCAACAGACACGTGAAAAAATGCTCATCATCACTGGCCATCAGAGAAATGCAAATCAAAACCACAATGAGATACCATCTCACGCCAGTTAGAATGGCAATCATTAAAAAGTCAGGAAACAATGGTGCTGGAGAGGATGTGGAGAAATAGGAACGCTTTTACACTGTTGGTGGGACTGTAAACTAGTTCAACCATTGTGGAAGACAGTGTGGCAATTCCTCAGGGATCTAGAACTAGAAATACTATTTGACCCAGCCATCCCATTACTGGGCTAATATGATTTATAAACCCAAAGGATTATAAATCATGCTGCTATAAAGACACATGCATACGTATGTTTATTGTGGCACTATTCACAATAGCAAAGACTTGGAACCAACCCAAATGTCCATCGGTGATAGACAGGATTAAGAAAATGTGGCACAATGTACAAAAATCACAAGCATTCTTATACACCAACAACAGACAAACAGAGAGCCAAATCATGAGTGAACTCCCATTCACAATTGCTTCAAAGAGAATAAAATACCTAGGAATCCAACTTACAAGGGATGTGAAGAACCTCTTCAAGGAGAACTAAAAACCACTGCTCAATGAAATAAAAGAGGATACAAACAAATGGAAGAACATTCCATGCTCATGGGTAGGAAGAATCAATATCATGAAAATGGCCATACTGCCCAAGGTAATTTACAGATTCAATGCATTCCCCATCAAGCTACAAATGACTTTCTTCACAGAATTGGAAAAAACTACTTTAAAGTTCATATGGAACCAAAAAAGAGCCCACATCGCCAAGTCAATCCTAAGCCAAAAGAACAAAGCTGGAGGCATCACACTACCTGACTTCAAACTATACTACAAGGCTGCAGTAACCAAAACAGCATGGTACTGGAACCAAAACAGAGATATAGATCAATGGAACAGAACAGAGCCCTCAGAAATAACACTGCATATTTACAACTATCTGATCTTTGACAAACCTGAGAAAAACAAGCAATGGGGAAAGGATTCCCTATTTAATAAATGGTGCTGGGAAAACTGGCTAGCCATATGTAGAAAGCTGAAACTGGATCCCTTCCTTACACCTTATACAAAAATCAATTATAGATGGATTAAAGACTTAAACATTAGACCCAAAACCATAAAAACCCTACAAGAAAACCTAGGCATTACCATTCAGGACATAGGCATGGGCAAGGACTTCATCTCTAAAACACCAAAAGCAATGGCAACAAAAACCAAAATTGACAAATGGGATCTAATTAAACTAAAGAGCTTCTGCACAGGAAAAGAAACTACCATCGGAGTGAACAGGCAGCCTACAAAATGGGAGAAAATTTTCGCAACCTACTCATCTGACAAAGGGCTACTATCCAGAATCTACAAAGAACTCAAACGAATTTACAAGAAAAAACAAACAACCCCATCAAAAAGTGGGTGAAGGACATGAACAGACACTTCTCAAAAGAAGACATTTATGCAGCCAAAAAACACATGAAAAAATGCTCACCATCACTGGCCATCAGAGAAATGCAAATTAAAACCACAATGAGATACCATCTCACACCAGTTAGAATGGCAATCATTAAAAAGTCAGGAAACAACAGGTGCTGGAGAGGATGTGGAGAAATAGGAACACTTTTACACTGTTGGTGGGACTGTAAACTAGTTCAACCATTGTGGAAGTCAGTGTGGCGATTCCTCAGGGATCTAGAACTAGAAATACCATTTGACCCAGCCATCCCATTACTGTGTATATACCCAAAGGACTATAAATCATGCTGCTATAAAGACACATGCACATGTATGTTTATTGCGGCATTATTCACAATAGCAAAGACTTGGAACCAACCCAAATGTCCAACAATGATAGACTAGATTAAGAAAATGTGGCACATATACACCATGGAATACTATGCAGCCATAAAAAATGATGAGTTCATGTCCTTTGTAGGGACATGGATGAAATTGGAAATCATCATTCTGAGTAAACTATCACAAGAACAAAAAACCAAACACCGCATGTTCTCACTCATAGGTGAGAATTGAACAATGAGACCACATGGACACAGGAAGGGGAACATCACACTCTGGGGACTGTTGTGGGGTGGGGGGGAGGGGGGAGGGATAGCATTGGGAGATATACCTAATGCTAGATGACGAGTTAGTGGGTGCAGTGCACCAGCATGGCACATGTATACATATGTAACTAACCTGCACATTGTGCACATGTACCCTAAAACTTAAAGTATAATAATAATAAATTTAAAAAAAAGGAAAAGAAAATGTGGCACATATACACCATGGAATACTATGCAGCCATAAGAAAGGATGAGTTCATGTCCTTTGTAGGGACATGGATGAAGCTGGAAACCATAATTCTGAGCAAACTATCGCAAGGACAGAAAACCAAACACTGCATGTTCTCACTGATAGGTGGGAATTGAACAATGAGAACACTTGGACACAGGGTGGGGAACATCACACACTGGGGCCTGTCGTGGGGTTGGGGGAGGGAGGAGGGTTAGCATTAGGAGATATACCTAATGTAAATGATGAGTTACAGGTGTAGCACACCAACATGGCACATGTATACATATGTAACAAACTTGCACGTTGTGCACATGTACTCTAGAACTGAAAGTATAAAAAAAAAAGAATGTGTTTTCCCATGAATTTTCATAAATGATCTAGCCTAAGCATTCTAGTAAACAACCCCCAAAACAGGATAAATAAAATTTGAGTAAAATCCCAAGCATGAAGATAATATATTTTAATTTAACAAATAGTTTATTTCTACTGTTTAAAAAATGATTGTCTTAAATGATCATCGTGTACTTCAGTTTTCTCACTGCCTTTTCAGGAAGGCCATTTCCTCATTCATTAGACATAATCACAACCAGCTTCTCCAACTTTGAATATCATGGAAAACAAAAGCTACAGACCCAATATATCAGGTGATGCTATGATTTCAGGGCAATTTTGTGCAACCAGTTCTCATAATCAGTGCAGATCTCAGTCTGTGCAAACAAGGAACCCAGTGCGAGAAATGTTAACAAAGAAATGCCTTCTTTAGGAGTACCCTCTCCACCTCCTTCCTCCCCACCTATTTCTTCCTCATCCCAAACTAGGTAGCAATTATCACTGTTGCTCTATTACTGTCCCCTCTTATCTTCTAACATTTTCCTTTCTTGGTTTTTCAGTTGTTTTCAAACTTTAGAAGAAATAAGGATCACCAAGGAACTTGTTAGACATATATATATATATATATATATATATATATATATATATATATATATATACACACACACCCACATATATATAAACATTATATGTCATTAGACATATAAATATATATTATTATATATTTAGTATGTATATTTAAATTGACAAGTAATAATTGCATATGTTTATGGGATACAATGTGATTTTTCCATGACATGTATATATTGTGAAATGATCAAATCAGACTAACATATCTATCAAGTACTTATCATTTATTTGTAGTGAGAACATTTAAAATCCATTATTTTAACTATTTTGAAATATACAATATATTATTAACCATAATCACTAGACCACCAGAACCAATTTCTCCTGTCTAACTAAAATTTTGTACCCTTTGTCTTAGTCTGTTTTGTGTTGCTATAAAGAAGTATCTGAGGCTGGGCAATTTAGAAAGAAAAATAGTTTATTTGGCTCACAATTCTCATGGCCAGAAAGCACAACATTGGGCATCGGCACCTGATGAGAGTCTCAAGCTACTTCTGCTCATGGGTGAAGGCAAAGGAGAGCAGTATGTAGAGATCACATAGTGAGAGAGAAAGCACGTGGGCAGGCAGGAGCCAGGCTCTTTTTTTTTTTTTATTTTTAATTTTGTGGGTACATAGTAGGTGTGTATATTTATGGGATACATGAGATATTTTGATACAGAGATACGATGCATGATAATCATATCAGGACATATGGAATATCCATCACCTCAAGCATTTATCCTTTTTTTGTGTTATAAAAATCTACACTCTTTTGGTTAATTAATTAATTAATTAATTTTGAGACAAAGTCTCGCTCTCTCACCCAGGCTGGAGTGCAGTGGCATGATCTTGACTCACTGCAATCTCCACCTTCTGGGTTCAAATGATTCTCCTGCCTCAGCCTCCTGAGTAGCTGGGATTATAGGTGCATGCCACCAAGCCTGGCTAATTTTTGTATTTTTAGTAGAGACGGGGTTTCACCATGTTGGCCAGGCTGATCTCGAACTCCTGACCTCAGGTGATCCGCCTGCCTCATCCTCCCAAAGTGCTGGCATTTGGGAGCTCCCAAAGTGGGCCACCACTCCTGGCTTCTTTTGTTATTTTAAAATGTACAATAAATTACTGGTGACTGTAGACACCTTCTTGTGCTATCGAATACTAGCTCTTAGTCATTCTACCTAACTATATTTTTGTACCATTAACCATGCCCCCTTTCTCTTCACTACCCTTTCCAGCCTCAGTAATCATTGTTCTACTCTCTATCTCCATGAGTTTAATTGCTTTAATTTTTAGCTCCCACAAAGATGTGAGAACATGTGAAATTTGTCTTTCTGTGCCTGGCTTATTTTACTTAACATAATGATCTCCAGTTCTATCCATGTTGTTACAAATGACTGGGTCTCATTCTTTTTTATGGCTGAGTAGTACTCAATTGTGTATATGTACCACATTTTCTCCATCCATTCATCTGCTGATGAACACTTACGTTGCTTCCAAATCTTGCCTATTGTGAATAGTGCTGCAATAAAAATGAGACTACAGGTATCTCTTCTATATACTAATTTCCTTTCTTTTGGTTATATACCTAGCAGTGGCATTGCTGGATCATATGGTAGCTTTATTTTTAGTTTTTTGGGGAATCTCAAACTGTTCTCCATAGCAGTTGTACTAATTTACATTCCCACCAACAGTGTATGAGGGTTCCCTTTTCTGCACATCTTTGCCAGCATTGTTATAGCTTGTATTTTGGATAAAAGCCCTTTTAACTGGAGTGAGATGATATCTTCTTGTAGTTTTGATTTGCATTTCTCAGAATATTAATGATGTTGAGCACATTTTCATACATCTGTTTTCCATTTGTATGTCTTATTTTGAGAAATGTCTATTCAGATATTTTGCCACTTGTTTAATTGGATTATTAGTTTTTTTCTATTGAGTTTTTTGAGCTCTTTATATATTCTGGTTATTAATCCCTTGTCAGATGGATAGTTTGCAAAGATTATCTCCCATTCTGTGAGTTGTCTTTTCACTTTGTTGATTGTTTCTTTTGCTGTGCAGAAACTTTTTAACTTGATGTGATACTGTGTGTACATGTTAGCTTTGGTTGCTTATGTGTGTGTGGTATTATTCAAGAAATATTTGCTGTGACCAATGTCCCGGAGGATGTTTTCTTTGAGTAGTTTTATAGTTTGAAGTCTTAGTTTTAAGTTTTTAATTCACCTTGATTTGATTTTTGTATATTGTGAGAGATAGGGTCTAGTTTCATTCTCCAGTATATGGACATCCCATTTTTCTCAGACCATTTATTGAAAGGACTGTCATTTCCCCAACGTGTGTTATTGGAACTTTGTTGGAAATAAGTTTCTCAGATTTCTATTCTGTTCCAATGATCTACATGGCTGTTTTTATACCAGTACCATGCTGTTTTGGTTACTGTAGCTTTGTAGTATAATTTGAATTTTTTTCATGACATGAGACAGATATACATACATATATATATATATTTGAGGTTGCGTATTTCACTTTATTTAGCAAATAGTCACACTCGGCCCCACCACTGCCCCTGCAGCCTCGCTTGAACACCTGCCTCAGGAAGCAGCTCAGGGTGAACAGGAAGGCCTGGGTTTCCCAGCTTGGGCCTCACCTGCCTCCACACATGCCACACACCACAGAACAAAATTACTGCCCCATGTCCTCAGGAGCCCATCCCATGTGGTCCAGGCGGCCCTCCAGTGTTCAACAACTGCCTGCAGGGGCTGCAGCCCAGCTCTAGGCACAGACCCCCTGCTCCTGAGACACCAGCCCCAGGAGAGCCTCCATCTCCAGCTGTGAGGGTGCCAGACCCTGAGCCCTGGCCCTGCCACCTGTCCCTGCTGGGCAATAAGCAAATGTATGAAAATACTTCAATCACTTCTTTGAAAGAATTAAGCTTGGCAATAAATTTATCTTCTAGATTTTCCAAATTGTTAATATATAGTTGCTCATAATAGCTTCTAATAATTCTTTGTAATGTGATTCTTCCAGTTTCGTTCTTTTTGCTCAGGATAGCATTGGCTATTCTGGCTCTTTGTGGTTCCATACAAATTTTAGGATTGTTTTTTCTATTTCTGTGAAGAATGTCAGTGTTATTTGATAAGGATTGCATTGAATCTGTAAATTGCTTTGTGTAGTGTGGAAATTTTAACAATATTGACTGTTCCAATCCATGAACATGGAATATGTTTTCATTTTTTCTGATGTCCTCTTCAATTTCTTGTAGCAGTGATTTACAGTTTTCATTGTAGAGATCTTTCACTTCATTGGTTATGTTAATTCCTAGGTATTTTATTTTCTTTGTAGTTATTATAAATGGGATTACTTTCTTGATTTCTTTTTCACTTTGTTGTTGGCAATTAGAAATGCTAGTAATTTTTTATGTTGACTTTGTATCCTGGCACTATGCTGAATTTGTTGATCAATTCTAATAGCTTTTTGTTAACATCTTTAGATATTTCCAAATATAATACCATATCATTTGCACAGAAGAATAATTTGACTTCTTCCTTTTTAATGTGGATGTGCTTTATTTCTTTTTCTTGTCTGATTGCTCTAGGTAGGACTTTCAGTATTATTTTGAATAACAGTGATGAAAGTCGGCATCCTTGTCATGCTCCAGATGTTAGAGACAAGGCTTTTAATTTTTCCCATTCAGTAGTATACTAGCTGTGGGTCTGTCATATATGGCTTTTATTATGTTGAGGTATATTCCTTCTACATCCAGTTTTCTGAGGGTTTTTAACATGAAGTGATGTTGAATTTTATCAAATGCTTTTTTAGCATCAATTGAAATGATTATATGGTTGTTGTTCTTCATTATGTTGATATGATGTATCACATTGAATAATTTCTGTATGTTGAACAATTTTTGCATCACTGGGATAAATCCCATTTCATCATGGTGAATGATCTTTTAATGTATTGTTGAATTTGATTTGCTAGTATTTTGTTGAGGATTTTTACATCAATGTTCATCAGGGATATTAGCCTGTAGTTTCTTTTTTGATGTGTCTTTGTCTGGTTTTTCTATCAGGATAATACTGGCCTCATAGAATGAGTTTCTGAAGTATTCCCTCCTCCTTTATTTTTCAGAATAGTTTGAGAAGGATTGGTATTAAGTTCTTTTAATGTTTGATAGAATTCAGAAGTGAAGCCATTGGGTCCTGGACTTTTCTTCCCTGGGAGACTTTTTATTACGGCTTCAATCTTGTTACTCATTATTTTTCTGTTCAGGTTTTGGATTTCTTCATGATTCAATCTTGGTAGCTTGTATATGTCTAAGAAATTATCCATTTCTTCTAGATTTTCCAAATTATTGGTATATAGTTGCTCATAAAAGCTTCTAATGATCTTTTGAATTTCTATGGTATTGGTTGTAATGTCTCCTTTTTCAACTTTGATTTTATTTATTTGGGTCTTCTCTTTTTTTCTTAGTCTGACCATAGGTTTGTTGATTTTTTTAAATCTCTTCAAAAAACCGACTTTTCATTTCTTTGATAGTTTGTATTATTTTCTTTGTTTCAATTTCATTTATTTCTGCTCTGATCTTTATTATTTCTTTCCTCCTACTAATTTTAGGTTTGGCTTATCTTACTTTTCTAGTTCTATAAGATGCATTCTTAGGTTGTTTATTTAAAGTTTTTCTATCTTTTTGATGTAGGCACTTATAGTACTGCTTTTCCTGTATCCTATAGGTTTTGATATGTTGTGTTTCCTTTATAATTTGTTTCAAGAAATTTTTAAATTTTCCTCTTAAGTTCTTCATTGACCTACTGGTCATTCAGGAGGATATTGTTTAATTTCCATGTATTTGTATAGTTTCCAAAATTTCTCTTATTGTTGATTTCTAGTTTTATTCTATTGTGGTCAGAGAAGATGCTTGATATAATTCCTTTTTTTCAAGAAAATGTTAAGACTTGTTTTGCAGCCTAACATATGGTCTATCCTTGAGAATGATCCATGTGCTGAGGAGAAGAATGTGTATTCTGCAGCCACTGGGTGAAATGTTCATTAAACATCTATTAGATCGATTTGGTCCATAGTGCGGATTTAGTCCAAAGCTCTTTTTGATTTTCTGTCTGGATAATCTGGCCAATGCTGTAAGTGGGGTGTTGAAGTCTCCAGCTATTATTGTATTAGGGTCTATCTCTCTCTTTAGCTCTAATAATATTTGCTTTATATATCTGAGGGCTCCCTTGTTGGATGAATATATATTTAAAATTGTTATATCCTCTCTCTGAATTGATTTTTTATCATTATATAATGACCTTCTTTGTCTTTTTTTAAATAGATTTTTGTCTTGAAATGTATTTTGTCTGATAAAGTATAGCTACACCTGCTCTTTTTTGGTTTCCTTTTGCATGGAATATCTTTTTCCATCTCTTTCTTTTCAGTATATGTATGTCTTTATATGTAAAGTATGTTCTCATAGCAAAGGATCATTGGGCCTTCTTTTTTAATCCATTTAGTCATTCTCTGTCTTTTGATTGGAAGATTTAGTCCATTTATATTCAATGTTACTATTGATAAGTAAAGACTTACTCCTGCCATTTTGTGATTTATTTTCTGATTGTTCTGTAGTGTTCTCCTTCTTTTCTCCTTCCTTTTAGTAAAAGTGATTTGCTCTCATGGTATGATTTAATTTCTTGCTTTTTATTTTTTGTGTATCTGTTGTATGTTTTTTGATTTTAAGTTACCATGATGCTTGCAAATGATATTTTATAACCCATTATTTTAAATAATGAAAACTTAATATTCATTCCATAAAAACAAACAAATAAGCAAAGAGAAAACTAATAAAAACTCTACACTTTAACTTTGCCACCTCTCCCTTTTTAAATTTTTGTTTGTTTGTTTGTTTGTTTGTTTTTGAGATGGAGTCTCCCTCTGTCAACCAGGCTGGAGTGCAGTGGCACAATCTCAGCTCACTGCAACTTCCGCCTCCTGGGTTCAAGTGATTATCCTACTTCAGCCTCCAGTGTAGCTGGGATTATAGGCACCTGCCACCACATCTGGCTAATTTTTGTATTTTTAGTAGAGACGGGGTTTCACCATGTTGGCTAGGCTGGTCTCGAACTCCTGACCTCAGCTGATCAGCCCACTTTGGCCTCCCAAAGTGCTGGGAATACAGGCTTGAGCCAAAAGCTGTTGTAGTCATTATTTTTGATTGGTTCATCTTTTAGTCTTTTTTACTCAAGATACAAGTGGTTCACACACCAAAATTACAGTGTTATACTATTCTGTGTTTTTCTGTGTACTTACTATTACCAGTGAGTTTTGCACCTTCACATGATTTCTTATTGCTTATTAATGTCCTTTTCTTTTGGATTGAAGAACCCCTTTAGCATTTCTTGCAGGTCAAGTCTGGTGTTAAATGAAATGCCTCAGCTTTTGTTTGTCTGGGAAAGTCTATTCTTCATATTTGAAGGATATTTTAGCTGGATAGATCATTCTAGGAGAATAGGGTTTTTCCTTCAGCATTCTTTCCTGTCATGCCACTCTCTCCTGGCCTGCAATGTTTCCACTGAAAAGTCTGCTGTCAGACATATTGGACCTCCATTTTATATTGTTTGTTTCTTTTCTCTTGCTACTTTTAGGACCCTTTATCTTTACGGGAATTTAATTATATAAATACCTTGAGGTAGTCTTCTTTGGGTTAAATCTTCTTGGTGTTCTATAATCTTCTTGTGCTTAAATATTGATATCTTTCACTAGTTCTGGGAAGTTCTCTGTTATTATCCCTTTGAATAAACTTTCTACCCCAATCTTTCTCTCTTCTCCTCTTTAAAGCCAATAACTCTTAGATTTGTCCTTTTGAGGCTATTTTCTAGACCTTATAGGCATGTTTTATTCTTTTATATTCTTTTCTTCTTTTGTCTTCTCTGTCTATTTTGAAATAGCCTGTCCTCAAGTTCATTAATTCTTTCTTCTGCTTGATCAATTCTGTTGTTAATAGACTGATGCATTCATTAGTATGTCAATTGCATTTTTCAATGGCAGAATTCTTCTTGATTATTTTTAATTATTTCAATCTGTTAAATTTATCTAATAGGATTCTAAATTCCTTCTCTCTGTTATCTTGAATTTTGTTGAGTTTCCTCAAAACAGTTATTTTCAATTTTCTGAAAGGTCACACATGTCTCCCTTCAGAATTGATCCATGGTGACCTATTTAGTTTGTTTGATGAGTTCATATTTTCTTGGATGGTCCTAATGCTTGTTAATGTTCATAGTCTGTGTGCATTGAAGAACTAAGTACTTATTGCAGTCTTTGCAGTCTCGGCTTATTTGTACCTGTCTTTGGGACTGCTTTGCAGGTATTTGAAGGGACCTGAATATTGTAATCTAAGCTTTTTGTCACTGCAGCCGTATGTACATTAGATACTTCCCAAGCCCAGTAATGGTATGGCTCTTGCAGTCTTGTAGAGTTATCACCTTTGTGGTCTTGGATAAGATCTGGAAGAATTTCCTGGATTACCAGGAAGGGACTCTTATTCTCTTCCCTTACTTTCTTCTAAGCAAATGGAACCACTCTCTGAGCTGCCTGGAGCTGTGGGAAGGGTGACACAAGCACCCATGTGGCAACCACCATTAGGACTGTGCTGGGTCATACCTGAAATCAGCAAGGTACTGGGGTTTGCCCAAGGCCCACACTAACCACTTCCTGGCTACCACTATATTCACTATATACTATATTGGATATATTATACTCTATATTGGATATACTATATTGAATATACTATACACTATATTGGATATATACCCAGGAGTGGGATTTCTGAGTTATGTGATAATGCTATTTTTAGTTTTTTAAGGAATCTCCATACTGTTTTCTAAAATGTACTAATTTACAATGCTACAATAATGTACAAGGGTTCCCTTTTCTCCACATCCTCACCAATACTTGTTATCTTTCGTTTTTTTTGTAATAGCCAATCTAATAAGTGTGAGGTAATAACTTATTGTGGTATTAATTTGCATTTCTCTGGAAAATGGTGGATAGGAATCATGACTAACATGCAGCTCCCACTTGGATGGACGGAACAGTGTGTGGAGACTCACGCCATGAACTTTTGCTCCAAGAACCACCACAGGAACATGCCAGGTAGACTGAAAAAGTTCACAGGTCCTGCGGAAGAAGCAGCACACCACTGAAAACTCTGTGAGACAGCTGAAAAAGTGAGTTCTCAAAGAGTGAGAGGGAAAAACCTGCCTCCAAACACACATCTCCAGTGGGGAACCTGAAAATTCACATAATAGGAGAAGGATATAATAGACTTAGGGAGCCAAGCGAAATATTAAAGTAGAAGAAGCAATAGAAAGAGCCTTGTAGGCACTCTCACTTCCCAGCTTGAGCCCAGGGAAGCCACCCCTGACTTTATCTCACAGGGCTCCTTAAGGAAGGCAGCCAGTGGAACTAGGGAGGGGTCACAGGGTAAAAGAAGCTTCCAACTGAACTTTGTAATAATTTCAACCAAGCTCAAATTTTCTTGAGCCGAATCCAGGGGTTAAACAGGAAATGCTGCAGATACAAGCACTGGAGCTGCAGCCAACAGTGTGTGCAGACAGGGAGAGACAAGACCTGAAAGCCATGATAGCTTTCTTAGCTGGAAGGCTTCTTGCCTGGGGCAAGGTCTGAGCCCTGTGCATGGGCTACCTGAAAATAAACTTTTGGTGAGGCATGGCAGGAGCAAGAGCAGCCTTGCTGGCTGTGTGGGAGCTGGGTGAGACCTGTCACTGTTGGCTTCCCCCAACTTCCCTGGTGACCTGTATGATGCAGCAGAGGCAGCCATAATCCCTTTTGAACATAACTCCATTGGCTTGAAAACCATGCCCCACTGCCCCCCACAGTGGCTGCTGCAAGCTCTGACCAAGGAGAGTCTGAGCTCAGACCCACCTAACCCCACCCCTAGCTGACAGTATTTCTCTACCTGTTCTGGTAGCCAAACACAAAAAACATAAACTCCTGGGAGCTTTATGGCCCCACCCATTGCCTGAGGAATCTGAATGCTTATCCTGGCCAACTTAGGGCAAGCTTATGTCCCCCTTCTATTATCACAGCTGGTGCTCTCTTGAAAATGCCACCTCCTGGATGGAGGTCAACCAACTCAAGACATTACAGCAGCTCATAACAGAATAACCCTGCTCCAAGGAAAGAGAAAACTACAGTTAATTCCACTGCCTGCAACATCCTGACTAAACAGAGGTCATGAGTCTGTCTACATGACAACTTCACTGCTAGCATAACCAGTATTCAAGAAAAACAGCATATTAAACAAAACGACAACCAAGGACTCTCACAGAGTCTACTTCACTCCCCTGTCACCTCCACCAGAGCAGATGCTGGTATCCATGGCTGGGAGACCTGAAGATGGATCACATCACAGGACTCTGCAAAGATTCCCCAGCACCAGCCCAGAGCATGATAGCTCCGCTAGGTGGCTAGACCCAGAAGAGCAATAACAATTACTCCAGTTTGGCTCTCAGGAAGCCACTTCCCTAGGGGAAGGAGAGCACCACATCAAGGGATCACCCCATGGGACAAAAGTATTTGAACAGCAGCCCTTGAGTTCAAGATCTTTCCACTGAATAGCCTACCCAAATAGAAGAAACCAGAAAAGTAATTCTGGAAATATGAGAAAACAAGGTTCTATAACACCCCCCAAAAGATTATACTAGCTCTCCTGCAGTGGATCCAAACCAAGAATAAATCCCTGAATTGCCAGATAAAGAATTCAGAAGGATGAGTATTGAGTTACTCAAGGAGATACCAGAGAAAAGTGAAAACCAACTTAAAGAAATTTAAAAAACAATATAGAATATGGATGAAAAATTTTCCAGAGAAATAGACATCATAAAGAAAAAACAATCACAACTTCTGGAGATGAAAGACACACTTAGAGAAATAAAAAATGCACTGGAAAGTATCAACAATAGACTAGAACAAGTAGAAGAAAGAACTTTTGGCTTGAAGACAAGGCTTTTGAATTAACCCAATCCAAGACAGACAAAGAAAAAAAGAATTTAAAAAAATGAACAAAGACTCCAAGAAATTTGGGATTATGTTAAATGTCCAAATTTAAGAATAATTGATGTTCCTGAGAAAGAAGAGAAATCCAAAAGTTTGAAAAACATATTTGAGGGAATAAGTGAGGAAAACTTCCCTGGCCTTGCTAGAGAGCTAGACATCCAAATACAAGAAGCTCAAAGAACATCTGGGAAATTCATTGCAAAAAGATAATCACCTAGGCACATAGCCATCAGATTGTCTCAAGTTAAGATAAAGGAAAGAATCTTAAGAGCTTTTTAAGATAAAGAAAAACCTATCAGATTAATAGCAGATTTCTCAGCAGAAACCCTTCAAGCCAGATGGGATTGGGGTCCTATCTTTAGCCTCCTCAAAGAAAGTAATTATCAGCCAATAATTTTGTATCCAGCAAACCTCCCTAAACATAAATCTCATGCAAGGCCTATAAAACAATAGCACAATGATAAAAACAAACCAAGGTATTCAGCCAACAATGAGCATGATGAATCGAATTGTACCTCACATCTCAATACTAATGTTGAATGTCAATGGCCTAAATGCTCCACTTAAAAGATACAGAATGGCATAATGGATTAATAAAACCACCACCCAAGTATTTGCTGTCTTCAAGAGACTCACCTAACGCATAAGGACTCACATAAACTTAAAGAAAGGGGCGGAAAAAGATAATCCATGCAAACAAAAACCAGAAATGAGCAGAAATGGCTATTCTTATATCAGACAAAATAGACATTAAAACAACAACAGTTTTATTGGAGCTCCCAAATTTATTAAACCATTACTACTAGACCTAAGAAATGAGATAGATGGCAACACAATAATAGTGAGGGACTTCAGTACTCCACTGACAACACTAGACAGGTCATCAAGACAGAAAGTCAACAAAAAAAAATGGATTTAAACTATACAGTACAAGAATTGAACTTAGCAGATATTTATAGAACATTCTACCCAACAACTGCAGAATATACATTCTTTTCATCAGCACATGGAACATTTCATATGATCTATTCTGCAAGATAGATCATATGATAGGCTAGAAAACAAGTCTCAATAAATTTAAGAAAATTGAAATTATATCAAGTACCCTCTCAGACCACAGTGGAATAAAATTAGAAATTAACTCCAAAAGGAACCCTGAAAACTATGCAAATACATGGAAATTAAACAATCTGCTCCTGAATGACCTTTGGGTCAATAATGATATCAAAATGAAAATTAAAAAATTCTTTGAACTGAATGATGATAGTGACACAACCTATCAAAACCTCTGGGGTACAGCAAAAGCAATGCTAAGAGGAAAGTTTATAGCATTAAATGCCTACATTAAAAAGTCTGAAAGAGCACAAATAGACAATTTAAAGTCACACCTCAAGGAACTAAAGAAACAAGAACAAACCAAACCCAGACACAGCAGAAGAAAAGAAATCACAAAGATCACAGCAGAAATTAAATGAAATTAATTGAAATTAAAACAAAAAATACAAAAGATAAGTCAAACAAAAAGCTGATTCTTTGAAAAGATAAACAAAATTGATAGACCTTTAGCAAGATTAACCAGGAAAGGAAGAGACAGGATTTAAAAAGCTCAACTAGAAATAAGAGTTATTACAATTGATACTACAGACATACAAAAGATCATTCAAGGTTACTATGAACACCTTTATGCACACAAACTAGAAAACCTCAAGGAAATAAATAAATTCCTGGAAATACACAGCCTTCCTAGATTAAAACAGGAAGAAATAGAAACTCTGAACGGACCAATAACAAGTAGCAAGATTGAAACAGTAATTTTAAAATTGCCAACAACAACAATAACAAAAAAACCCAGGACCAGATGGATTCACGGCTAAAATCTTATTTATTTATTTATTTATTTATTTATTTATTTATTTATTTATTTCAGACAGAGTCTTGCTCTGTTGCCCAGGCTGGAGTCCAGTGGCATGATCTTAGCTCACTGCAACCTCCACCTCCTGGGTTCAAGTTATCCTCTTGCCTCAGCCTCCCGAGTAGCTGGGATTATAGGCACCTACCACCATGCCTGGCTAATTTTTGTATTTTTAGTAGAGACGAGGTTTTACAATATTCAGTAGACTGGTCTCAAACTCCTGACCTCAAGTGATCCACCCTCCTTGGCCTCCCAAAGTGCTTGGATTACAGGTGTGAGCCAGCATGCCTGGCCTCACAGCTGAATTCTATCGAACATTCAAAGAAGAATTGGTGTCAATCTTACTTAAACTATTCAAAAAGATAGAGAAAAAGGGAATCTCCCTAATTTGTACTATGAAGCCAGTATCACCCTAATACCAAAACCGGAAAAGGACATAACAAAAACAGAAAACTACACACCAATATCCCTGATGAACATAGATGCTAAAATCCTCAACAAAATACTAGCTAACTGAATCCAACAGCATATCAAAAAGATAATACACCATGATCAAGTGGCTTTCATACCAGGGATGCAGGGATGGTTTAACATACATGAGTCAACAAAAATGATACACCACAATACATGGAATTAAAAACAAAAATCATATGATCATCTCGATAGATGCGGAAAAAGCATTTGACAACATCTAGTATCTGTTTATGATTAAAACTCTCAGCAAAATCAGCATAGAAAAGACATGTCTTAACATAATAAAAGCCATCTATGACAAACCCACAGCCAACATTATACTGAACAGGGAAAGGTAAAAAGAATTCCCCGTGAGAACCAAAACAAGACAAGGATGTCCACTTTCACCACTTCTATTCAGCGTAGTACTGGAAGTCCTAGCCAGAGCAAACAAATAAATAAAAAGGAAATAAAAGGCAACCAGATAGGTAAAGAGAAAGTTAAACTGTCACTGATGATATGATCGTATACCTAGAAAACCCTAAAGATTCATTCAAAAAGCTTCTAGATCTGATAAATGAATTCCGTAAAGTTTCAGGATACAAAATCAATGCACACAAATCAGTAGTGCTACCATAAAACAACAACAACCAAGCTGAGAATCAAATCAAGAATTCAACCCTTTTTACAATAGCTGCAAAAAATAAAATAAAATAAAATATTTAGGAATGTAGCTAACCAAGGAGGAGAAAGGCCTCTACAAGGGAAACTACAAAGCACTGTTGAAAGAAATCGCAGGTGACACAAACAAATGGAAACACATCTCATGCTCATGGATGGGTAGAATCAATAGTGTGAAAATGACCACACTGCCAAGGAAGAAATCTGGAGGCATCACATTACCCAACTTCAAACTATACTACAAGGCTATAGTCACCAAAACAGCATGGTACTGGTGTAAAAATAGGCACATAGACCAACGTGACAGAATAGAGAACCCAGAAATAAAGCCAAATACTTACAGCCAACTGATCTTCAACAAAGCAAACAGAAACATAAAGTGGAGAGAGAACACTCTATTCAACAAATGGTGCTGGGATAATTGGCAAGCAACATGTAGAAGAATGAAACTGGATCCTCATCTCTCACCTTATACAAAAATCAACTCAAGAAGGATCAAAGACTTAAATCTATGACCTAAAATTGCAAAAATTCTAGAAGATAACATTGGAAAAACTCTTCTGGATATTGTCTTAGGCAAAGAGTTCATGACCGAGAACCCAAAAGCAAATGCATCAAAAACAAAGATAGATAGACTTAATTGAACTAAAAAGCTTCTGCACAGCAAAAGAAATAATCAGAAGAGTAAACAGACAATCCACAGAATGGGAGAAAATATTCCCAAACTATGCATCAAACAAAGGACTAATACCAGAATCTACAAGGAGCTGAAACAAATCAGCAAGAAAAATATAAAATAATTCCATCAAAAAGTGGGCTAAGGACACGAATAGACAATTCTCAAAAATAGATATACAAATGATCAACAAATATATTAAAAAATACTCAACATCACTAATAATCAGGGAAATGCAAATCAAACCTATTGCAATACCACTTTATTCCTGCAAGAATGGACATAATTTTAAAAATTGAAAAAATAATAAATGTTGACGTGGATGTGGCAAAAAGGGAACACATTTACACTGCTGTTGGGAATGTAAACTAGTACAACCAGTATGGAAAACAATATGGAGACTCCTTAAAGAACTAAAAGTAGAACTACCATTTGATCCAGCAATCCCACTACTGGATATCTACCCAGAGGAAAATAAGTCATTATATGAAAAAGACACTTGCACACACATATTTATTGCAGCACAATTTGCAATTGCAAAAATATGAAACTAGCCTAAATGTTCATCAACCAATGAGTGGATAAAGAAAAAATATAAATATACACATACTGTGGAATACTACACTAGCCATAAAAAAGTAACAAAATAATGGCATTTGCAGGAACCTGGATGGAATTGGAGATCATTATTCTATGTGAAGTAACTCAGGAATGGAAAACTAAACATTGTATGTTTTTACTTATAAGTGGGAGCCAAGCTATGAGGATGCAAAGTCATGAGTGATGTAATGAACTCTGGGGAATTCTGGGGAAAGATGGGAAGTGGGTGAAGAATAAAAGACTACAAATTGGGTACAGTGCACACTGCTCGGGTGACAGGTGCCCCAAAATCTCAGAAATCACCATTACACCATTAAATAACTTATCCATGTGACCAAAAACCACCTGATCCCCCAAACTATTGAAATTTAAAAATTTAAAAATAAGATAAAATAAAATGTACTTTGTGAGATAGTTCTTAAAAATTGCATTTCTCTGATGATTAGCAATGTTGAACATTTAAAAATATATGTTGGCCACTTGTTTGTCTTCTTTTGAGAAATATTATATATATACATATGTGTGTATAGATATACACACACACACATATATACATATATTTTTGAATCCTCCCTCTCTTCATAAAGATTTTGGATCTTTATGTGTGGGCAGGTCCTAGAATCTGCATTTTTAATATAAATTCCAGGTGGTTCTGTTAAAAGGAAGTTTGAAGACCACAATTTGCAGAACAGTGTTAGTGGCAGCGAAATAATTTTTCAAGAGAGGATCTACATAAAATTTTAGGTATATTCAGTGTAGAATGAAGGTTAAACTTGAGAAATGTAGAAATGTAGCATTATGAAATGTTCAGGCAGGGAGGGAAGATCATTCTAGCCTAATGCCTTCATTTCACACATGAGGAAATACAGGCTCTGAGAAGTGCCCATAGGTTATATAATAAGTTTGTGGCAGAATCAGGGCTAAAAATAAGGTCTTAACTCCCAGTTCAAGCTCTTCTCGTCTTCATGTTACATTCTAAAATGAAATAGTATTCAAAGAATTAGACATGTTCTTGTAGCTGTTTAACGTTTTATAAGGCTCTAGCATTTCTCATTGTTTTTCAAACTACAGCTCCAGTCTATTTAAACATTTTGGGAGAATAACAAAGGAGTTGATCTCCACAAAAGTAGAAAAGAGCATGGAAAAATACAGCTGATAGCAGACAAGCTTTTCTCTGTGAAAAGATTTTAAACAATTATTTTATGTTTTAAATACCTGTAATTAAACCCCTTTCTGTAACCACTCCAGTCTCCTTTTGGCTTTTCCAAAATAAAATCTTTTTTCTGCACAGGAAGGTCAGATTGTGTCTTGTTGATTCACACCTGATGAGCAAAGTGCATGTATCATGAATGCTAACACCCATTGTTATTATTTTCAAGAACCAGGTATTAAGTGCCTATGATGCCAACATGGAAAAACAAGCCTTTGACAGACTTTTCTTCATTTTTGTTAAACTATTCTGCATTTCTATAGGATAAAAATCTATTTCAAAGCTGTGCTGCTGGCAGTTTTACATGAAATGTATTTTAAACATGACAATTGTTTTCATGCGGAAAAATACAAACATGGCTAACATATAAAATGATTATACAAATTGAGCAGGACTGATTGCTTAGAATATTCACTATTCCAAACGTTCTGTTTCTTAAAGGGAAATATTCATCAGAAAATAAATTGCATATTTAGAACTTGAAATCTGACTTTTTTTTTATAAAAAGAAATAAGTTTCTACTTCTTCACAAAGAAGACAGTGAACATGTTGGAGTAGAAAAACACTAATGTTGCAACCAGGTGACAGAAGGTCTAGTGTAGCTGCTCTGAACAAATTTTAACTTCAGTTTGCTCATGTGCAAAATGCAGGTGATATTCCAACCTATCTGACAGGCTATTAAAAGACTTGTATGAGCTTATAATTGTGGGATGATTAATAAGAAATTATTATTTAGTAGCTGATATGTTTATCCGCAGTGAAAATAGTATGAAGAATATTATAATGTGATATAAGGAGGAAATGATTACAATACTTAACATAAAATATTACTTATTTCTGGTGAAAGAGCAGTACAACTTTTGCAAGCACAGCATTACATAAAGCATTTCAGTAATGTTATTCAGTTTGCTTCCCCAGGGTCTTGAAACCAGCTCATAGGTGCTGACTTGTTCCAACCTCAAAATCTTCATTCTAGGCAGAAATTAAACCAAGTCAAATGAGACAGACATACTCAGAGAAGGGGAAAATACCTAGAGATAAACGATTATGATACTTTCTCTGATAGCCCATCAATTCCCTATATACAAATCTTAGGTGATTCTGATACCCAACTAGGTTTGGAACCAAAGTTGTAGATGGTCTAATCCAGTAATTCTCAATCTTTGATGCATATTAAAATCAAGAGGAGAATTTATTTAAAAAATAGAAGCTTCACACACCCAGATATTTTATTGACTTGAGCATCAGAATTTGTTTTAAAAGTCTCCAGTTATTTTATTAATAATGTGCAGCCAGGATCGAGAACAACTGATCTAAGGTATTAAATAAGGAAGAGTTATTCCCTTCTGGAGGAGAGGGGCTCAGTTTCCTTAATTCCTTATTCATTGAGGAAACTGAGCTCCTTTCCTCTAGAAGGGAATAATTAAATTTCTGTAAGCATGCATAAATACGAATAGTCAATTCAATTCAACAAATCTTTATTGAGGACCTACATGTTTGTGGTATTCATGCCTATTAAAATTGCCTTATTGATTCATAAGAATGAAAGCAATGAAAAATTATACAAGGCAGGCTGGGCATGGTGGCTCACACCTGTAATCCCAGCACTTTGGGAGACTGAGGCAGGCGGATCACTTGAGGTCAGGAGTTCAAGACCAGTCTGGCACATATGATGAAATCTCGTCTCCACCAAAAATACAAAAATTAGCCAGGCCTGGTGGCATGCACTTGTGGTCCCAGCTACTTGGGAGGCTGAGGTATGAGAGTCACTTGAACCCAGCAGGTGGAGGTTGCAGTGAGCTGAAATTGTGCCACTGCACTCCAGCCTGAGCAATAGAGTGAGACTCTGTCTCAAAAAAAAAAAAAGAAATTATTCAAGGCAGAATAAGGTAAATGCTACAGGAAGAAAAGCAAGGTGTTTTGGTACTTCCAAGAGCTGAGAGATAGCTTGAGGTCTTTATCAGGAATATAGTATATAATCTGGTTTTAAAATCAGAAAACGTTGACTTCTGAATCTGTAGAACTGAAGATAATACTATGACATGATACTGCAGTTCTACCTCATGCTTCAAAAGTTGCCCTGTGTACCAAAAAACTGTCAAGACTGCTCATCATGGACACTAAAACTATAAAAGTGTTTTGAAAGGAATATTGCAATAAATAAGGGTAATCTTGGATTTCTTTTAACTTGTGTTTGTTTTAAATTACAGAATTGTACTCACTATTGCAAAAGTCCTGAAAAATTACTTGAGAATGCCTATTAGTGATGGTTATGGAATACGCAGTCTTTCCCGGATATCTTTTTAGTTACTTTTTTAACTACCAAAATATATTCTAATATGTCACTACTCCAGTTTCAGGGATACCCATTCACTTAAGGGCCTCAGCATCTACCATCTGAATTAGCTCAAAGTCTCCTTTCTGATTTTCTTTCCTCTAATCTCTTACCTCATGCAATTCATTATGCATATTATGAAATCAGTCATTCTGAAACACTATTGTGAAATGTTTTCAATGTCAAGTGTTATCAATTTCGCTATGAATAATTTTATAGTATCCATTTATTTTTTTCCTTTTCAAAGTTTATCAAAGTACTACCTGTAAATAATTTAAGAATAAAAAAAATCACAAAGCTTACAGCTGTCTCTTAAATCATCTCTTCACATTCTTAGTGCTTCCCAGAGGACATCTCTTTCAATTATTTTGGTTAGCTGTTTTCTCCTGGTATTATTTGAATTAATATGTTTATACCGCTACTTCTAGATTTCTCAGTATTGGACATGGCCTATTGATTTCTACTCTAAAGGAGTGGATGTTGCCTATTGCTTTTCTACTCTAAAGGATGAAGATTTTGCTCAGCTATACAGTCTGCCTCTTCCTGCAGTAAATGTTGTAGAGACTGGGGATATACCCGTGAACAGAACAAAGTCCCCATTACTTATGAACTTACATTGTGGTATGAGAAGGTAAAATAACTAAATAACATAAATAACTAAATAACTGAATTATATAATTCCAGAAAGTGAACCATAATATGAAAAAAAGGAAAAAAAAAGACAATGGGAAAGGACACAAGTCTCTTTCCTCCCTCTACCCAATATAGTTGTAATAAAACGTTTGATGTTTTCACCGATATGACTAGATAACTACTTGACACTGAAGCATATATTGTACTATAATTACCTTTCATTTATTGTACAACTATTTCTTTTCTCTGAGACTGTAATTTTCTTTGCATTTGGTTTGTTTTCCATGTACTGAGAACTAATTCATTCCTATCATTCTGCCAAAACTATAAAACTTCTCTCGATATGGTCAAACACAACAGTTAATTCTGTTGTTTTTTTTTTTCTCCTTCTCCTTTTCTTCCACTCTCATCATTCCTCCCAGATACCTCTGTCCTCCTGCTCCAGCCTTTTCCAGTAACTTTCCAGGCCTGCAGCATAGCTGTCATGTGCAAGCCCCCCTTCACTATCTTCCTAGGATTTCCCTCTGCCTCTCCCCTGGGTGCATCACCTTTACCAGCTCCCACATCTTCCTCTTTCTTGATTTAGCCCTCCAGTGGCCTCTTGAAAAGGGGTGCACATGAAGTAAATTTATACAAACTTGAGTGACTGAAAATGTTTTTATTCTACTCTTATCCTTGATAGGTAGCCTGGGTATAGGATTCTAAGTTGGAAATAATTTTTTCTCAGAAATCAGAGACATTGCTTCATTGCCTTCTGGATTTCAGTATTGCTATTTGGAATTCTGATGTCATTCTTGTTCCCAGTCCTTGGAATGTGACCTAGTTTTTTTTCACTGGAAGTCTTAGGGTTCTAAAATTTCAAAATAATTTAGCTTGCACAAGGCCTTTTTTTAATGGAGAGGCAGAAATGTGTGGTGATTACAAAAACAGATTCTAGAGCCAGAGTTCTAGGTTCATCACTTAAATAGCTCTATAATTTTGGATGGGTTACTCAATATCTCTGTGCTTCTGTTGGCTGTTAAAGGAACCGACATCATAGGGTTTGGGGAAGGATAGCAGCAATATTTAAAAATGTCTAGAATAGTGCCTGGCACATAGCAAGTCCCCTGTCAACACTAGCTATTAATATTAGTTATTATTATTTATTATGTTGAGAATTTAGCAGACTTTCAATTTGGAAACTCAGATTTTCACAGCTCAGAAACCTACATGTGTTATTTCTTTAATAATTTTCTCCCCTTCATTTTTTTAATACTTTTTTTCTGGAATCATTATTAATTGAATTTCCTCAATGTTATGTTTCAATCTATCATATTTAAAATATCAACATCAGGCCAGGTGCGGTGGCTCACACCTGTAATCCCAGCAGTTTGGGAGGCTGACATGGGCGGATCACCTGAGGTCAGGTGTTCGAGACCAGCCTGGTCAACATAGCAAATCCACGGTCTCTACTAAAAATATAAAAATTAGCCAGGCATGGTGGTGGTAATCCCAGCTACTTGGGAAGCTGAGGCAGAAGAGTCACTTGAACCCGGGAGGTGGAATTTGCACTGAGCCGGATCACACCACTGCACTCCAGCCTGGGAGACAGAGTAAGACTCTGTCTCAATAAATAAATAAATAGAATCAATATCAATATTTTTATTTTTTTATACGTGTATTTATAATACGTGTATATATATGCATATATACACACACTTTTTTTTTTGTATTTATACACAAGTATAGATACAAACATTTTAAACTGGATGTGTGTTTTTCTCTTTTCTTTCTGAGGATATTTATTATAGGTTTGTAAGTTTTGAAGTTTTCCTCTGTGTTTTTCCCTCTATTTTATTTTATTTTAATTTTTTGAGATGGAGTCTCACTCTGTCACCCAGGCTAGAATGCATTGGCATGACCTCGGCTCACTGCAACCTCTGCCTCCCAGGTTCAAGCAGTTCTTCTGCCTCACCCTCCCGAGTAGCTGGGATTACAGGTGTCTGCCACCACGCCCAGCTAATTTTTGTATTTTTAGTAGAGATGGAGGTGTGGCGGGGTAGATGGGAGGTGAGATGGGGAGAGGGGTTTCATCACGTTGGCCAGGCTGGCCTGGAACTCCTGACCTCAAGTGATCCACTCACCTTGGCCTCCAAAAGTGCTGGGATTACAGGCGTGAGCCACTGTGCCCGGACTTTCCCCCATCTATTATGTTAGAGGCTTTTCTCTAGTGATTCTTACCTGGTGATTCTTGGCAGTTTATTCGTATATAAAAAGGAGGCTTTTAAGCTATGGGACTTCTCAACCGGTGAGACTTGCTTTAGGAAAGTTGAGTTGGGTTAAGGATTCCCTGAAGAGGCAGCTGGGCTTCCCTAAATATCAATTTCTTTGTATCTTTGATTTTGAGCTTGTCAGTTATTTCCAGTTTACTTCTTGCCTAGGGGTATTAAGTTTTGCTACCGGTGTTTTGTGAGCAGAATTAGGATAGAGGGTAACTGTTTTTCATGCAGACTCTCACCCAATCCCCTTGTGTTCAACATGGTGTCCCCTAGTCCCAGCTCTCCACTCTGTCTAGGGTGAATCCAGGTTTTGTGGGCCTAAAGCTTATAGTCTTTGGGGGGCCCTCTTCCAGACCAAAAAAAATAAATAAACTATGAATGCAAAATTAAATACAGGAACTTGGAAGGGACCAGTGCAAGTGGAGGGCCTATGCTTCATTCGCTTCATGGTAAAACTGACTCTTCATCCTGATTCCTACCAGGGTCCCAGAGGAGTGGTATCTGACTTTGTTGGCTGAAGAGGAGATCTGGGAGTTCTATACTGCTGCTTACAGTCTTTTCATCAATTCTCTTCTTTTTAGTGCTATCCCATACCCTGGTTCTTCACGAGGAACCAATGTCTTCAAGTCCCAAAGCTTTATGGCCCTTAAAGTTTAATAGGTGTGCTTCTGTTGGGACATCTGACACTGCAGGCAAGTTAGGCTTCAGTGATCTCTGCTGAGCTGTCTTTTATCACTCATTCATTATTTCCCATCATCTAAAATGTGTGGCTATCTCTTAGCTGCTGTTATTCCCCACCCTGTTCTCTTTGTTCTCACAGTGGTTTTATTCCTTTGCTGCCATTTAAGTGGGGATTTTAGGAGAGCACAGAACTAAACAAACAGGTTCAATTTGCCATGTTTAATCAGAAGTCTCATTCTATCTTTGAATATTTTTATGTTTGTCATTAAATCCAATATTTTATTGCCACTTAGATGAATTTATTATACAACTCAGCATTTGTTGTACTACATATTTAAGAAATATATACTGTACTTCAGTATTCTCATAAACTGTTGTTTTTTGTTCTTTTGTTTTTAATATCAATAGCTTAAGGGGTACATGTGGTTTTAATTATATGGATGAATTGTATAGTGGTGAAGTCTGGGCTCTTAGTGTAGTCATCACCTGAGTGGTGTACATTGTACCCAGTAGGTAATTTTTCATCCCAGACTCCTTTCCCACCCTCCTTTCTTCTGAGTCTCCAATGTCCATTATGGGGCTCTGTATGCCTTTGTGTACCCATAGGTTAGCTGCCACTTACAAGTGCAAACATTCTGTTTTTCGTTTTACATTCCTAAGTTACTTCACTTAGGATAATCACCTCCAGTTCTTCCAAGTTGCTGCAAAAGACTTTATTTCACTCTTTTTTATGGCTGAGTAGTATTCTATGGGGTGTGTGTGTGTGTGTGTGTGTGTGTGTGTGTGTGTGTCAATGGGCACTTAGGTTGATTTTTTAATCTTTGCAATTGTGAATTGTGTTGCAAGAAACATATGAGTTGCAAGCGTCTTTTTGATATAATGACTTCTTTTCCTTTAAGTAGACACCCAATAGTGAGATTGCTGGATTGAATGGTAGATCTGCTTTTAGTTCTTTGAGAAATCTCTCCACTGTTTTCCATAGTGGTTGTACTAATTTACATCCCCACCAATAGTAGAAAAGCATTCCCTTTTCACTGCACCCACATTGATATTTATTGTTTTTTGTCTTCTTAGTAATGGCCATTCTGACTGGGGTGAAGTATTATCTCATTGTGGTTTTAATTTGCATTTTCCTGATGACTAGTGTTGTTGAGCATTTGTTCATGTTTCTTGGCCATTTCTATATCTTCTTTCGAGAAATGTCTACACATGTCATTTATCCACTTTTTAAAGGATTTTTTTTCTTGCTAATTTGTTTCAGTTCCTTATAGATTCTAGAATTAGTTCTTTGTCAGATATATATAGTTTCTCGATATTTTCTCCCATTCTGTAGGTTGTCTATATACTCTGTTGATAATATGGTGTTTCTTTTTAGCCAATAAACCAACACTTACTAGATCAACAATCTAGTGTGTTCTCATATTAATCGTATTTTAGAAAGAAGAATATTCAAGAAAATGTCTATATTTTTTAAAAACAAAATTACAAAATAATGCCTGTTAGTAAAGGAGTTTGTAAAAAAATTCCCTATGTTTTGTGGAAAAAAATTTTGCCTAGTTTATTCTTCTAGATAATGTTTGATAAATGTTTGTTAAATACATAAATGTGCCAAGAAATAGTCCTATTTCATCCACTATGCTTCTTGGAACCGCAGATTTGCAAGAAAACTTCAATAAGTACAGTGTAAAAAAGAGATATGTAGTCAAGTAAGTTTTGTAAACTCTGAGTTCAATGAATCAAACAGTTTTTTTTTACATCAAGACTTCTTAGAGCCTTAACTACAATATTCATAGTGAGTCTTTAAAGAGGGAATAATTATTAGTATTTTCCGAACTTATTGTACTACCAGTCCTATTTAGGCAGCACACTATTAACTCCTTACAAAACAAATTACATCAAGATACAGTTTGAAAATTTTTTTAATCAACAGCATGTTTTCTAATTCTGTTGAAAGACCTAATTTTCATCCTATGAAAGACCTAATTTTCATCCTGAAGGATAATTGTAGTTCTTCCATTATCAATTCCATTCTAGATCCTGATCTCTTATGCTTACTCTCACTTGAAACCCTTAGGAATATCAGTTTGACCATCTTCCTTGAGGATGTAAATAATACAGGAGGAAATGAAAAGCTCGTGTCAGAGAAATTTTAATATTAGAGTTATTGGGGAGAAGCAGGGATGAATAAAGGATAACAGTGGGATGGTGAGGCAAAAGCTAGGTCACCCCAAATAGTCCTGAGCTGAAGAGCTTGCTTATGCCTTAGGATCAGGGTTAATTTTAAGGCAGAATCAGATAGATAAAGAGATAACACCAAAGATAGTCATTAAGTCTCTCTCCTCCCTCTGTTCTCTCTCTAATCTTTAGTGTTTGCCAAACTTTCTCTCTGCACATATTAAACATTCAGATTTTGTGGCCAAGGCCTCAGACTGATGGAAGTAGAGTATGCGGAAAAGATGATTCTTAGGACTGGCAGAGTTAGAAAATACTGCCCACTAAGACACCACTGCGTGTGTGACTTGCCTTGCTATTTCTGATCCTGGCCCTCACATCCATAATTATTCTGCTGGAGAATTTGAACTCAACTTCTGTCATATGTGTTTGCTTAGCTTTGGATTCTGGTCACACAGTTTCTGAGCCCATTATCTCATCTTGGTTCTGGTTTTTCTCTCTCTACTTAATATTTCAGACTGGCATTAAACCGAGTGAATTCCCTTTCTGATTAATCTTGCCAGAGCAGCTCAGAAAAAAATGATCTCAATACCTTCTCCTAATATTTGAGGGAATTGGATGTTAAATATATTCACAGTAACTGAAGAATAGTTGTGGAAGGGAATTTTTAAAAATAGTTAACACAGAATTCAAAAAGTACAAAAAAAGCAATAACTAAGAAGTGTAATTCTTCTGTCCTGTTTCTGCCAACTACAAAGTTCTCCTGCATGAAGGCCACTGACATTTTATGAATTGTTCTGGAGATACTCTAATGAGTTTACAAACATTTGTGTAATATTTGTGTGTATATTTCTTTTACACAAATGTATCATGCCATCTACTCTGCTCTGCATGTTGTTGTTGTTTTACATAATTTATCTTGGAGATTGTTATAGATTGAATTGTATCCCCCCAAAAAGTATCTTGGAGTCCTAACCTCTAATACCTCAGAAAGTGACCTTATTGGAAATAAGTTTGTTGCAAATGTAATTAGTTAAGATGAGGTCATACTGGAGTAGGATGGGCCTTCAGTCCAATGTGACTAGTGTCCTTATAAGAAGAGACAGAGACATAGAGGAGGAATGCCATGTAACAACAGAGGCGGAGATTGGAGTCATGCAACTGCAGGCCAAGGAACCCCAAGGCTTGCTGGCAAATTACCAGAAGCTAGGAAGAGGCAAGGAAGGATTCTCACCTACAGGTTTCAGAGGGAGCATGGCACTACCAACACCGTGATTTGGGACTTCTGTTACAGTAGGTAGCTATTCAGGCATGAGAAGGGCAGGAGAGGGCCCCCCACCACCATGAATGTCAGACAACCATCAGGTGATGATCAGGCAGTTGTTAACTGTCTCTCTAAAATAATAATTGGTTACAGCCAGTGCCAGGGAAAGGCAGTCTCCTTATGCATAGAAAAAACCTGAAACTGGTGATCAGCAGCTTCCTGGTATGTATCAGGACTCGGGCAAGTAGGCTCAAGCATGCACATTAAGAGGCAAAATGGCGAAGTTTAACTGGTGTATGACCTTCCAGGGACATGCCACCAGTAAGAGAAGAATGCCTCAAATGAGCATGTTCACCTCCCGACTGCTAGCAGACGACTGTGCATGAGGACAGCCCATCCCAAAGGAGGAATCACGGAAGAAGGGACACAAAACTCCAGAAGCATGCCAATTTATAAAACCCCAAGTCAAAAGGTCAAAACACACACTTGTCTTTCAAGTCGCCCACTTGGCCCTCTTCCAAGTGTACTCTCTCTTTTGTTCCTGCTCTAAAGCTCTTTAATAAACTTTCACTCCTGCTCTGAAATGTGTCTTGGTCTCTCCTTCTGCCTTATGCCCCTCAGTCGAATTCTTTCTTCTGAGGAGGCAAAAATTGAGGTTGCAACAGACCCATATGGATTCGCCACCAGTATCACTTCTAGCCTTCAGAACTGTAATACAATAAACTTCTATTATCTTAACCCACACAGTTTGTGGGATTTTGTTTCAGCAGCCTTAGGAAGTGAATACAGAGATCTTTCCATATTAATAGAGAAGTGTTTCATTCTATTTGACAGCTGCACAGTACTCTATTGTATGATTGGACCATAACTTATCTACTGGATAAATAAGTTATGGACATTGATGTGATTTTTAAACTTTTGTCATTAAAAACAATGCAGAAAGTGAGCAAATTTGTACATGTGTCAATTCACATGAGTGAGACTATCTTGAGCTAAATACCTAGGAGTAGTGAATAATCAAATTGAAATAAGATGCTTTTTGCATGTGAACAAGTGAAGAATTACTGTGACTTGAGTAACCATAAGTTTCCACAGAGGGTATAGTAAAATTGTGTGCCAGCCAATAATTATGCTAAATAGGATGACTTTTTCTTGTCTTCTCTCCCATCACTCCCCAAAATTGTTTGCCTGCTGTGTAACCTTTTAGATAAGCCTCTGTTCTCTCCGGATCTCTGCTGCAGTTGAATTTCTAATGTTCTATTACCTAACATCTTAGGGTGGTTATAATGATTAAATTTTTAAAAAGTTTGTGAAAGCAATTTCCCTACATAAAGACAGGGATTTGCCATTGTCTTTGGTGTAAAGCAATGTTTGATAACTTTATTATGCCTTTCATGCACATCCTATCCACAAACACTTGTTCTGGGTTATAGACCTGCTTCTCGTATTTATGTTTACTATGTTTCACTACATAGTAATTTATTAGTCTTCTCCTTTATATTTGCCCACAACAGTATAGTATCTTTCCTACAAATGATACAACCTAATAAATGTTTATTCAGTGTTGTTTTAGACTAAATGTTTCATCAGTGAAATTTTTTTATTTCCTAAAATGGCCTGAGCATTTACTTTAGAGTACAGTTTCCATGAACCACTTTTTCCCTCTTTCTTCTCTTTTCAGATTAGAAAAACTGTTGGGAATACATTTTTAACCAATGGATTGAAAAAAATCAGTACAAGATCTATTTAATTGTCACAGCAAGTCCATGATGAGGGCTGCACAAAAGAAGGAGGTAATTTGTTTTCTTGGATCATGAAGACTTTTCTTTTCTAGGCAGAGTTTAGGATTGGGACCCTGGTCACATGATTATTATTCTTAGTATCCTCAGCCCTCTAGCCTGCCAAGAATTGTCAGAGTTAAGAATATGCTGTTGTTTATATGATAAAATTGGTGAAGTGCTAGGAAGAGTTCTAAGTCTTCATACATCTCTCTTAGATCATTCCTAGGTACTTAAAATTCCTACCTTCAGAGTCAGTGCTTTTGTAAATTCTCTCCCACAAATGTAAATAGCCTGAAGGGATTTCATAATCAACCATTTTCAGTCATCAGCAACTCTGTGAATTGGCCCATTAGATTCTTTTCCTGCTGACAATGGATGGCCAGGAAGAAAGTGTGAATTCAACAGAGAAGTTTCACAGAAATGAGCTGTGCTCAGCCTTTGCCATGAGAGGGCAAAGTAAGTCCAGTGACATGCATTTCACTCAGTCTTCTTCTCTTTCTACTGACTGAGCCCAGAGCCTTTGAGGGAGGAAGTTCCGGGATTGGAGGGGTATAGAGATTGAGCTAAAAGGACCTTCTTCATTGGCCTGCAGGCTCAACTCTTAGGCAAAATCGTGAAGAAGTAGCTGTTACATTTTTCTAAACTTTCAGTTTGACAAGCATAAGGATTATTTTGGCAAAGCTCAAAATGATACCTGGCAGTCAAAATGGTTCATCACACCTCTTTAAAACATAATGTTGGGAGTGGCTGTTTTCTGAACCAAGTTACTTACTGAAAGTATTCTGTGCTTTCCAGCCATTTTCCCTTTTTCTCATTTCTGCGGCCATTGTGGGGCTGCTGATCTGCATGTACTCTGGTAGGGATTACTTTTTTTTAAAAGGAGTCTTTCTTTATTTTTTTTATTGAGGTAAAATATACATACACAATTTACTATTTTTACTTTTCTTTTTTTTTTTTTTTTTTTTTAAGACAGAGTTTCGCTCTTGTCGCCCTGGCTGGAGTGTGCAGTGGCGGGATCTCGGCTCACTGCAACCTCCGCCTCCCAGGTTCAAGTGATTCTCCTACCTCAGCTTCCCAAGTAGCTGGGATTGCAGGCACACACCACCACATTCAACTAATTTTTGTGTTTTTGGTAGAGATGGGGTTTCACCACGTTGGCCAGGATGGTCTCAATCTCTTGAAGTCGTGATCCGCCCACCTCGGCCTCCCAAAGTGCTGGGATTACAGGCGTGAGCCACCGCACCCGGCTTATCTTTACCATTTTTAAGTGTATAGTTCAGTGGTAATAAATATGTTTATATTCTTTTTCCCCCTTCTCCCTTCTTCTTCTCTACCCCCTCCCCTTTCCAGTCTCTGGTAGCTGCCAGTCTACTTCCTATCTTCAGGAAATCCACTTTTTAAGCTTCCGTCTGTGAGTGAGAATGTGCTATATTTGTCTTTCTGTGCTTGGCTTATTTCACTTAACATAATGGCCTCCAGTTCTATTCATGTTGCTACAAATGACAAAATTTCATTCTTTCTTATGGCTGAATAATATTCCATGGTGTATATATACCACATTTTCTTTATCCATTCATCGTTGATGGGCGCCTAAGTTGATTCCATATTTTGGCCATTGTGAATAGTGCTGCAATAAACATGAGGATGCAGATCTCCTTTGATCTATTGATTTCCTTTCTTTTGGATATATACGCAGTAGTGACATTGCTGGATCATATGGTAACTCTATTTTTATTTTTTTGAGGAACCTCCATACTGTTCTCTACAAGTGGCTGTCCTAATTTGCATTCCAATCAGCAGTGGATTAGGGTTCCCCTTTCTCCACATCCTCAGCAGCATCTATTATTACCTGTCTTTTTGATATAAGCTATTTTAATTGCAGGAAAAGGATATTTAACTTTGCTGAATATTGTAAGGCCAACAGGAATCAGTATTTTCCATTGTACCTTACTGGTAGCTTGAGATTTGCTTGAAAGATTGACTGCCTGCCTTGTTCTCTCTCTCTCCCCACCAACCCCTCACCCCTCCACTGCCACACACACACATGCCTTTCTGATTCTCACATGACTAGAAAAACTGTTAGAAAGAGCTGATATCCCATCTAGGTAAACCTGCCTGGACTCTTGGCTACATTTTTCAAGAATTAGCTTTCATTTCACAAGCAATAAAAAATTATAAATTAAAAGCACCTCATGGAAGAAGCATTCACTTTTCTTGAGAACAGCCAACAAAGTGTAGGTGTTTTCATAAATTAGACTCACTCAAAGATGTTTCAATCCAAATATTACTCTCTGTTATTGATTTATTGAACTTGTCATATTATCTCGTTGTGAAATTTTTCCTTTACGAAAAAATTTTCTCTAAATAAAGAAGCCTCCTTTTTCAATAACAATATTATTTTTATTAAGTTACTGACTCCTTCTTCTCTGCCTAAAAAACATGTTCAAGCCTCTCTCTACCACATATATATCTTTCCTTGGACACTGTTTTCTACTCAAGTGAATGCTTTATGTCTTTGCTTCCTTTCCTCATAGACTCCACGTCCTAACCTCTCATTTTCTCATCAATCAACTGTAATAATACCATTATATGTAATAGGCAATATTTGTTGAGTGAATAATGTGTACCAGGCACTGTGCAGCTTACATTTTTTCCAGGAATCAAATAAAGTAGGTATCATTAGTAGCTTTGTTTATACAGATGAAAATGCTGAGGCTTAAACAGTGTGAGTAGGTTGCTCAGCAAGTCAGTGAGTAGGTGGCAACCACAGAAACTCCAGTTTTGTCCTATAGGTGACATCTAAGTCATTGCCATTATCCACAATGTATCTACCAACTTACTGTAACCCAATCACTGAATCTTGAAATACAAGGATCTATCTCTACTCTTCATCATATTCAGTCTCCCAGCTTCAGTCACAATTGGGCATCTGGGACCTTCTTCCAGCTTTTATTTCCACAATATTATACTCTTTTGGTGTCTCTACATTTCTAACTATTCTTTCTGGCTTTCTTGAGTTAGCCTCTTAAATTGTCTCTTAAATGTTGGTATGATCTAAATTTCTTTTGCCCTTTGAATGTCTTCTCTGAGTGATTTCAGTGACTCCTATGGCCTCTACAATGATCTCAACTCTAATTCCAGGATCCCTTTCTCCTGAGCTCCAGATTTATCTCTACTTTTATAGGTACCACAACCTAGAAATATCCAAATCAACCTCATTATCTTTCATTCCAAGTCTGTTTCTCTGCATTTCCTCCCTCATTCTACAATATATTTTATATAAACATACAAGCTAATAGATGGAGTAAGAGACATTTTTTACGTCCCTTTTCCTTTCATTCCCACATTTAATCAGTCATCATGTCTTACGTTTTCTTTTCTTTTTTTTTTTTTGAGACAGAGTTCCGCTTTTGTTGCCCAGGCTGGAGTGCAGTAGTGTGATCTTGGCTCACTGCAACCTCTGCCTCCCAGGTTCAAGCAATTCTCCTGCCTCAGCTTCCGAAGTAGCTGGGACTACAGGCATGTGCCACCACATCTGGCTAGTTTTGTATTTCTAGTAGAAACGGGGTTTTGTCATGTTGGCCAGGCTGGTCTCGAACTCCTGACCTCAGGTGATACACCCACCTTGGCCTCCCAAAGTGCTGGGATTAAGATGTGAGCCACCGTGCCCACCTGTGTTTTCTAATTTATAAATTTATCCATGCATCTTCATTATCACTTCTGCTGCTTTAGCTCAGACTCTCATCTTATCTCTTCCCTTCTGGGATCTAGTATTATGTACTGCACTTTATTGTACTCCATATAACACCTAACACAATTTTGTATACAGAAACAGACCATCAGACATTTGTTGATTCAGTAGATGAATATCTATATAACAGTTATGTTTTGTGAAGATCCTCTATCTTCTAATACTTACATGGTGTTTGCTATTTATGAGACATTATTCTAAATGCTTTAGCTATATTACCTAATTTAATCGTCACAATCTTCCAAAGTAGATGAAGTTATTATTCAGATTTTATAAATGGGGAGACAGTCATACAGAAGTGACCTTACTTGCCCAAATTTATACTGCTAATAAATGGTAGTGCTAGCAGTGCTAGAATTAGACTGCAGGCAGTTTGACTTTAAATCCATGCTCTTAACCACTGCACTTCCTTGTGTTTCCTTTTGATCTACTTCTATGTATTACACTCAAGTTCTAATTAGTTTTTCCATTATAGCTATAAAAATATAGTAGGTAACTAAATTCACAAACTTATAGATGTGAATCTGGAACTAAGTTCATTTCTCTGCCTCATCCAACCCCTCATCTAATTCTAGAGCACTTCAGAATCAAAATTAACTTAGAGTTTGAGGAGAAACTGAAGAGTTAATTAGGGTCTACTGATCCAGTGGTATGTGAGATGCAACCAGCATGGCTCCTATAGCTTGAAGCCAAATAGGCTTCTGGAGTAGGGTCTGGACCACTTGGAGAATATTAGCCCTGTCATTTTGGACCATGAGCAGTATTGAGTTGAAAAGATAAGGCTGTAAGGCAGGACAAAACATAATTTGGAGCTGCCATATAGGACAAGGCGAGTAGATGGTGAAAGAGACGTCCACATGGAGGAATTAAAGTCAGCAAACATAAAGGGGTCAAGCATGCAGAGACACTGAGAGTCAATGTGGGTCATGAGAGCAGACAAGTAGAGAATGTGTGCCAAAGACAAATGTGCCCTCCAAATCATGATAAACACATGTCAGATGTCTTACACTCTGTGGTAGAGTGGAGGTTTTTAAAATGGGTGTCAGAAAACCTGCATTATAACTTAGTTCTACCTTCAATCAGAAGTGTGATCTTGGACAAGCTATTTAAACTATCTGGAGCTCACTTTTCTCATCTTTAAAATTAGGGGTTTCAATGTGGTGACCTCTGATAGAGAGTTACAAAGCCTGTTATTCTTCACACAATGGTCCTAAAGATTTTTAATCATAGACTTATTAGTGGAGAAACCTTTGCAAGTACCTCCATTTGGTAAGGCACTGCATGGCAAATTTATAAATTATTCACAAATGTATAAATTAGTAGATGTACTACTTTACTAATATATTACATCATGAAACACAGAAATATAAAAAGAATGAAATAAAGATGAAGCAAATACTATAGTTTAAGTTTTTGTCAATTGTGATGGTATCATATTATCATTAACTAGCATCTCAAGGCACAAACTCAAGGTAGGTTAAGGTTTATCATTATAAATGTAAATGCCTATTTCAAATAGTCCTTGACAATTTTTATTTTCTTGCCCATTTCTTGTCAGATCTGATTAGATAGTCATTATTTTTATATTGTAATTTGGCTGACAAGGAGCTCTTACTTGGATTCAGACAAGTGTCAGCGATGTCATTTTCGTGTTCACTCGCTCTTACATTATCAGCATAATCTTCAATATAAAGTTTCTTTGCTCAAATCTTTTTGAAACATGTATACATTATGTGAGTTTAGTTAACCACATAACATAGTACACAAATCCACTCAACCTGACTTCTTGGGTTTCCTCAATAGTAGACCCTGAATCAAGGTCTTGGGTGCAGGTAATTTTCCTTTTCTTTTTCTTTTCTTTTATTTTCTTTTCTTATTAAAACTTTTATTTTAGGATTGGGGGTACATTTGAAGGTTTGTTACGTAGGTAAACTCAGGTCATGGGTGTTTGTTGTACAGATTATTTCATCATCCAGGTGAATGTTTATTACAGCACTAGTCACAATAACAAAGACATGGAATCAACCAAAATGCCCATCATTGGTAGATTGGATAAAGAAAGTGTGGTACATATACAGGTCATTTTATTAGGAAGTGATCCTGGGAAGTGAGATAAAGTGTATGTTAATGAGCATGTTGCTTTTGTGGGCCTAATCCCAACAGCAACCCTCTGAGAAGCTGTGTGGAGCATCCCTCAAGTCATCCTTTCTTGGATGATGGGGAGGCTGGGGCATTTATCCACTTACCTTCCTTCCCCATTGGTTGATGGGTGTCCCTGGTGGCATGAACCCCTCTCACTTCAGGGTTGCATTTGTTTTTGACAGAGCAAACCCCACAGTGTTGGAGAATCAGGAGAAGAAGAGAGAGGCTGGTCTAGAGGTGCAGAGCTTACAGCAAACTGCTTACCACACCTAAGGTGAATTCAGGTGGGCCTGCAGGTATGGGGTGTGGTGTTGACAGGGTCTGCTACACTTGGCAAGGGTTAAGGTTAGAATTAAAGTCAGGATTAGTAAACTCTGATAGGTTGGATGCATCAACCTCTCCCACTCTTTCCTAAGGATATATTGAGAACCACATTTTGGCAAAGTATGTATAAACTATTAATAAAGTATCATTTATTTCATAGTTTTTGATAAAATATGTAAATTGAAACTGTAATATTTTCTTTCCACACCTGGAAGGTCATTTTGAGTATCTCTTGGGAGCCTGCATCTCTTCCTTATGATCAGTTTCCTAGCACAGAAACTCAAGGGCCTGATGAGTCAGGCTGCTGAGATATCTATCTGTTCCGACAAAGGCTGCCTCAGTGCCATGAAAACACATCACGTGCTGCAAGTCCTGGCAACCTTTATGTCTCCAATGCAAAATTGTGGATTTCTGCCAAGAATTTACCTGCCTATTCTCCAAGGACAAGTATCAGAATATCCTGAAAGTCTCTGGAGGGTGCTAAAACATGAAGCAGCTCACTTACAGGAAGTACTTCAGTGAGCTGCTGATTAAGAAAATAAAAGAGAGGGAGAAAGAAAGGCCATGGCATGTGTCTGCAAGTTGATCTATAGATCAAGATCAATTATTGCATCATAGATATTTGTAATTGTGGTGAAGCCAAAATTTTCTCTAAACACATTTTTGGCATCATCCACAATCCTATATTTTAATTTAGGTAAATGAATTTGAGTAATTTGATATTGAAAGCACATTGATTAGGTAACTCCTATATGCTAAGCCACTGTAAAAAGTGGTATGGCTTATTTCAAAATAAGTAAAACTTGGTCTCTTACTTACAATCTAGCAGGAGAAATGCATGCTGCATATAAGTAACTGTAAAACAAGGTGGTCAGAACTAAGATCTGTAAGAAAAATACCGTAGACTGTGAAAATTCTAAGAAATTATTTCTGCAACAAGTAATTTATTATTTCATATGATACTAGATAAACTTAACCCAAATTCCATGGCCTAGCAATTTCCTTACACCTAGTCTATTTGGGAGTCTACCAAGCTGACGTTTAGTAATAAGCAGATTTGGGTTTAGAAAAGAGAAAGAGATCTGAGATAGGCCTTTACCTCAGTGTCAACTATACTGGGCCCTAAAAAGGTCTTTGAGAGACAAAACCAAGTACTTCTTTAATGTCCTGTGGCCTAGTTTTAAGCCATAAATTTTTTTTTTTTTTTTTGAGATGGAGTCTTGCACTGTCACCCAGGCTGGAGTGCAGTGGCATGATCTCAGCTCAGTGCAACCTCCACCTCCTGAGTTCAAGCAATTCTCCTGTCTCAGCCTCCCCGGAAGCTGGGACTATAGGTGTGCACCACCATGCCCGGCTAATTTTTACATTTTTAGTAGAGACAAGATTTCTCCGTGTTGGCTGGGCTGGTCTTGAACTCCTGACCTCAGGTGATCCACCTTCCTTGGCCTACCAAAGTTCTGGGATTACAGGCATGAGCCACTGTGCCTGGCCTTAAGCCATAAACTTTTTAAAATACAAAAGCAAACACTGAAACAAAAATTATGCAATATTTGTATTGACAATGTATCGCAGTTTTCTTGAGCATGCAAATATTTTCTCAATAAAGACTTAATCATAAAATAGAACCTATGTGTTGCATCTTTTGTTTCTTTGTTTCTTTTCTTTCTTTTTTTTTGACAGAGTCTTGCTCTGTTATTGCCCAGGCTGGAGTGCAATGGGGCAATCTTGGCTCACTGCAAACTCTGCCTCCCAGGTTCAAGTGATTCTCATGCCTCAGCCTCCGGAGTAGCTGGGATTACAGGTGTGCACCACCACGCCCAGCTAAGTTTTGTATTTTTAGTGGAGATGGGGTTTTGCCATGTTGGCCAGGCTGGTCTTGAACTCCTGACCTCAGGTGATCCACCTGCCTCGGCCTCCCAAAGTGCTGGGATTACAGGCATGAACCACAGCCCCCAGCCTGCATCTTTTGTTTCTTAACCAAAAATCAATTTATAATGAGATTACACAAATGGAAGAATTTACAACAGAAATTATTATAGAAAATCAAGTTCAGCAAAGCTATTGAGAATTATACTCAATAATGCTTCATGTTCAAATAACACAGTGTTCTGTACTTTTAATATTAGGTGCAACCCATAATCTAATAAGTACACCTTTTCATTTTGTCCAAAGACAAAAATATTTTATAATGAATGATGATAAAATCTATTTGTCACATTGACCTACCACTTCATACATTTAGAACATATATTACACAACTCTTAAAAACATATTTCTGTTGCAACCTCCAACTTAGTATTTATATATTTTTCTTTGTGTGAGCTTTGCTAAACTTCCTTTTAATTTCAGAACTTCCCATAACAGCAAACTGCTGAATTATTAAGCTAAATTCCATTGCCTGATATCCCAATTTTGAATCTACATCACAAAAAGTATTTTATTATTTTTTCTCTTTTCTTTTGCAAACAGTGTGTGTTGCAGCCCTAAAACTACATATTTTCCTGCTACTTCAACATCTCCATAAAAGGGCTGTGAGTTTCCAATTTAGTCAACCAGGTGCACCAATGTGATAAGGTCAGTCCCTGCTGGAGGTTCTCCTTCCTACTTCCTTTCCTGACTGTGACCTAGTGACATTCAAACACACCAGTGAAATTCCCTCACTCCTTTTCTCGTGTGTCCCACCCTGAACCTCAATAAATGTACTTGCTCACAGGCTCTCTCTCTCTGTCTCTGCTTCCCATCTGCTTGGGTGATCCTGATCCCTTCGTGCTCATTCCCATGTGATTCCCCTCTCAGCATGCAGTGATCCTGTCTCTCTGGGACCTGTGAGCATCATAAACTGTTTTTTCCTGAGCCTCTCCTGTTTCTTCTGTGGCCACACCTGACTTACCATCTCATGAAAGAATGCCAAACAGTGATTATACTTTTTTTTTCCTTTAGGAAGGAGAGTAACAGAAGGATCAGTTTCCATTGAAAGTGCTATGATACAATTTCCAAACTTTAAGTTCAAAAACTATTCTAAAATCCTTGTATTTGTCCATCCTCACATTGCTATAGAAAGCTAAATCATTAGAAACCACTCCCATGATCCAATCACCTCCCACCAGGCCCCACCTCCAATTTTCAGGATCACAATTCAACATGAGATTTGGATGGGGATGCAGAGCCAAGCCATATCGTTCCACTCCTGGCCCTGCCAAAATCTCATGTCCTTCTCAACAGTCCCCCAAGTCAACTCATTCTGGCATTAACTTAAAAGTCCAAGTTCAAAGTCTCATCTGAGACAAGGCAAGTCCGTTCCACCTATAAGCCCATAAAAAAAAAAAATGTTAGTTACTTCCAAGATACAATGGGCATACAGGCATTGGGTAAATGTTGCCATTCCAAAAAGGAGAAAATGGTCAAAACAAAGAGGTTATATGCTCCATGCAAGTCCCAAACCCAGCAGGGCAGTCATTAAATCTTAAAGCTCCAAATTAATCTCCTTTTACTCTATGTCTCACATCCAGGCCACACTGACACAAGGGGTGGACTCCCAAGCTCTTGGACATCTCTGGCCCTGTGGCTTTGCAGGGTATAGTCCCCACAGCTGCTTTTACAGGGTGGCATTGAGTGCCTGTGGTTTTTCCAGGTGCACATTCCAAGCTGTCCATGGATCTACCATCTGGGGTCTAGAGGATGGTGGCCCTCTTCTTACAGCTCCACTAGGCAATACCCCACTGGGGACTCTGTGTGGGGGCTCCAAACCCACACTTCCCCTCCACACTGTCCTAGTAGAAGTTTTCCACAAGGGCTCCACCCCTGCAGCAAACTTCTGCCTAGACATCCAGGCATTTCCATACATCCTGTGAAATCTAAGCAGAGGCTCCCAAGCCTCAACTCTTGCCCTCTGTACACCCACAGGCCCAATACTATGTGGAAGCCACCAAGGCTTGGGGCTTACACACTCTGAAGCAATGGCCCAAGCTGTACCTTGGCTCATTTTAGCCACAGCTGGAGCTGGAGCAGCTGTGATGCAGGGCTCCACGTCCCAAGGCTGTACAGAGCAGCAGAGCCCTGGACCTGGCCCATGAAACCATTTCTCCCTTCTAGGCCTCCAGGCCTGTGATGGGAGGGGCTGCCATGAAGGTCTCCAACATGCTTGGGGGGCAGTTCTTCCATTTCCTTCATTATTAACATTTGGCTCCTTTTTATTTATGCAATTTTCTTCAGCTAACGTGAATTCTTTCCCTGAAAATGGGTTTTTCTTTTCTACCACATGGCCAGGCTGCAAATTTTCCAAACTTTTACACTCTGCTTCCCTTTTAAATACAAGTTACAGTTTGAGATTATTTCTTTGTTTTTGTCAATGAGTGGAGGATTTTAGAAGCTGCCAGGCACACCTTGAATGCTTTGCTGCTTAGAAATTTCTTCTGCCAGATACCCTAAATCACCAGCCTCATGTTCAAAGTTCCATAGATCTCTAGAACAGGGGCACAATGCTGCCAGTCTCTTTGCGAAAGCATAGCAAGAGTGACATTTACTCCAGTTCCCAATAAGTTCCTCATCTCCATCTGAGAGCTCATCAGCCTGGACTTCACTATCTATATCACTATCATTATTTGGTCAAAACCATCCAGCAAGTCTCTAGGAAGTTTCAAACTTTCCCTCTTCTTTTTGTCTTCTTCTGAGCCCAGATCTCACAAGAACTCTATCATGAGACAGCACTATAGTGATGGTGCTAAACCATCAGAAACCACCTTCATGATCCAATCACTTTTCACCTCCAAAACCTGGGCTTACAATTCAACATGAGATTTGGATGGAGATACAGAGCCAAACCATATCAATCCTATTAGGAAGACATCAGATTAATTATTTAGATATTTCAAATTACACTTAGATTAAAGCAGATGATGGAGACTTTGTAATTAGTTTGTAATTCATGCAACCATCCCTGTAGTTATTCAATCAGTGCTTTTCCTGGCACTAAAGATACAGAGAAGAAAGGATTACAGTCTGATATAGAAGTCAGCCATGTAAACAAATAATTACCATACACAAAGTAAGTTCAGTAACAGAGGTTTGTACTTCATAACTTGCATGGGTAAGGCAGAAGATGAAGTGGTGCACTCTGAGGTCAACAGGTTTCAAGAAGACAGCAATGTTAAGCTGAGTATTATAGCATGAATATGAGTTTAGCAGGCAGACAAAGAAAATATGTGCCCAGGAGGTTTTCTGAGGAAAGTGTTGAATGTACTGAACACAGAAAGAAAAAAAGAATATGACATGCATAGGAACCATGAACAGTTTAGCATTGTGGAAACAAGGGATATAAGGAGTGGTTTGAGGCAAGTGGTTTGAGGGGCTCTGAATGTTAACTAAGGGGTCTGGACCTTATTCCGGAGGTGATGAGATGCCTTTAGTGCTTTAAGGTGCGAATAAATTGCTCAAAATTTTGCTTTCAGAAAGAGCTCTCCAGTGCCAGTGTGGAGGATGAATTAGAAAAATGAGAGCCTGGAAGTACTGGGTTTTGCACATATACTTCTATTCTCCATATGGAATGTTTTCTTTTCTTCCATATCAGCCCATTTCATGGAAAGCTTTTATTTTTATTTTTTTCAGAGACAGATTCTTGCTTGGTTGCCCATGCTGGAGTACCATGGCATGATCATAACTCACTGCAGCCTTGAACTTCTGGGCTCAAGTAATCCTCTGGCCTCAGCCTCCTGAGTAGCCAGGACTGCAGGCAGACACCACCATGTCCAACCAATTGTGACTTTTTTTTTATAGATGAAGATCTCACTATGTTTCCCACACTGGTCTTAATCTCCTGAACCCAAGCAATCCTCCCACCTTGACCTCCCAAAAGGCTGAGGCATGAGGCACTGGCATCAGGCATGAGGCACTGAGCCCAGCCATATCCAATTCCTTAATCTGTGAGATTTAACATTTAACATAGGGGTGTCCAATCTTTTAGCTTTCCTGGGCCACACTGAAAGAATATTTATTTTGGGCCACACACAAAATACACTAACATTAATGACAGCTGATGGGCTAAAAGAAAAAAAATCACAAAAATAGCTCATAATGTTTAAGAAAGTTTACGAATTGTGTTGGGCCACATTGAAAGCCATCCTGCAAAGCCCGTGGGCTGTAGGCTGCACAAGCTTGGAACAGTTCCAGACAGCAATCCCAGGATTCTCTGAATTGTAGTTACTATGCCTCAAGTTAGCCCTTAAAACTCACTTGTACAATGGTGCTTTTTAATCCCAATTTTTCTTTTAGTAGTTTTAATGGTTATATTCAAATATAATTTACATACCATATAATTCATTCATTTAAAGTGTGCAATTCGATGATTTTGTAGTATATTCAGAGTTATGCAACCACCACCATAATCAATTTTAGAACATTTTTATCTGCCTAAAAAGAAACCCATACCCATTAGCAGACATTCCCCATTTCCAACACCACCAGTTCCAGCTCTAGGCAACCATGAATCTACTCTCTGTCTCTGTAGATTGCCTATTCTTGATAATTCATATAAACACAATCATACAATGTATGGCCTTTTTTGACTTACTTCTTTCATGTAACATGATGTTTTCAAGATTTATTCATGTTACAGCATGTATTAGTACTTCATTCCTTTTTGTTGCCAAATCATATACCATTTCATAAATATACCATATTTCTTTATCCATTCATCTTTTGATGAACATTTGGGTTGTTTCTAGCTTTTGGCTAATGTGAATATGCTGCTATGAACATTTATTTACAAGTTTTGTGTGGACATATGTTTTCTTTTCTCTTGTATATACACCTAGAAGTGGAGTTGCTGGGTCGTAGTGTAGCTTTATGTTTAATTTTTTTTATTGATATGGTGTATTAGTTGATTTTTAGATTTTAAACCACCTTGCATTCTTGGATGTAAATCCCACCTGGTCATGGTGTATACCTTTTTTATATATTGCTGGATTTTATTTCCTAGGTTTTTTAAAAAGAATTTTTACATCTATATTCTTAAGAGATATTGGTCTATAGTTTCCTTGTGATACCTTTGTCAGCTTTTGGTATCAAGGTAATAATTGATATCACTAAATGAGTTGGAGAATATTCCCTTTTCTTTCTTTATTTTTGGAAGAGTTTGAGAATTGGAATTAACTCTTCTTTAAAGGGAAAACTCACTAGTGAAGTAATTTGGTCCTTGGCTTTTCTCTATGGGAAGTTTTATGGTTACTAATTCAGTCTCTTTACTTATTATAGGTCCATTTAGCTTTTCTATTTCTTTTTAAGTCAGTTTCAGTAGCTTTTGTCTTTCTAGGAATTTGTCCATTGCATCTAAGTTATCTAACTTGTTGGTACTACTGTCCATAGTATTCTTTTTTTATTCTTTGTATTTCTGTAAGGTTGGTGGTAACTTTTTCTCTTTTATTCCTGATTTAAGTAATTTGAGCCTTTAAGTCTAAGAAATTCTTATCAAATTGGTTAGTCTTTTTGAATAACCAACTTTCAGTTTTGATAATGTTCTCTATTACTTTCTTTTATTTATTTCACTAATTTTTGTTCTAATATTTATTATTTTCTTCCTTTTACTTGCTTTGGGTTTAATTTGCTTTTCTTTTTTTAGTGTTTTATGTTGATTTTTTTCAGTGTTTGAGATCTTTCTTCCTGTTTTTTAATATAGGAATTTATAGCTATAAACTTTCCTCTAAGTACTGCCTTAGCTGCATTCCATAAGTTTTGGTATGTTGTGTCTTCATTTTCATTCATCCTGAAATATTTTCTAATTTTGCTTTTAATTTTTTTTGATGTATTGGTCATTTATAGAATATTGTTTAATTTTCATATATTTGTGAATATCCAAATTTTCTTTTAGTTATTAAATTCTAATCCTAATTCCATCCATTGTGGTCAGAGAAATACTTTCTACAATTTCAATCTCTTTGAATTTATTGAGGCTTGTTTCATAGCCTAGAATATGGTCTATCTTAAAGAGTACCCCATGTGCTCTAGTGAATGTATATTCTGCTGTTGTTAGGTGGGTTATTTTATATATGCCTGTAAGTTCTATTTTGTTTATATTGTTCAAATTTTCTATTTCCTTGTTAACATTCTGCTTAGATGTTCTATCCATTATTGAAAGGGAGATACTGAAATCAACTATTATTGTTGAATTGTCTATTTTTCCCTTGAGTTGTGTTGGTTTTTGCTTTACATATTTTGAAGCTCTGTTGATGGGTACATATATGTTTATAATTGTTATAACATCCTGATAGATTGACCTTATCATAAAATAACCTCTCTGTCTCTAATAACACCTTTTTCCATTTTAAGGTTGATTGTGTCTAATATTATAGCAATTCCAGCTTTCCTATGCTTGCTGTTTACATGATATACCTTTTTCAATTATTTTATTTTATTAATTTTTTCTGTTTTTGCAAGACGGAGTCACTCTGTTGCCCAGGCTGGAGTGCAGTGGTGCAATCTCAGCTCACTACAACCCCTGCCTCCCGGGTTCAAGCAATTCTCCTGTCTCAGCCTCCCGAGTAGCTGGAACTACAGGCACATGCCATCACACCTGCCTAGTTTTTGTATTTTTAGTAGAGATAGGGTTTCACCATATTGGTCAGGCTGGTCTCAAACTCCTGACCTCAGATGATCCACCTGCCTCAGCCTCCCAAAGAGGTGGCATTACAGATGTAAGCCACTGTGCCCAGCCAATTCTTTTACTTTATTTATTTATTTATTTTTGAGACCGAGTCTTGCTCTGTTGCCCAGGCTGGAGTGCAGTGGTGTGATCTCAGCTCACTGCAGCCTCCGCTTCCCAGGTTCAAGCAATTGTCCTGCCTCAGCCTCCTGAGTAGCTGGAACTACAGATGCGAGCCACCACATCCAGCTAATTTTTGTATTTTTAGTAGAGACGGGGTTTCACCATGTTGGCCAGGCTGGTCTTGAACTCCTGACCTCATGATATGCTTGCCTTGGCCTTCCAAAGTGCTGGGATTACAGGTGTGAGCCATCCCACCTGGTCTAACTCTTTTACTTTCAAGCTATTTGTATCTTTGAATCTAAAGTGTTTCTCCTGTTGACAGCATGTAGTTACATCATGTTTTCTTATCTAGTATGACAATCCCTGCCTTTTGATTGGATTATCTAATCAATTCACATTTAACACTAGTATCTATATAGTTAATGTTTGCAGTTTTAATTTTTGTTTTCTATTTGTTTGATATCTTTTTTGTTCCTCTATTACCCCTATTGTGTTCTTTTGCATTAAGTGAATATTTTTAGAGTAATATTTTAATTACTGTAATTACTTTTTAAACTATTTTTAAAGTTTTTTTCTCAGTGGTTGCTCTAGGGTTTGCCATACATGTCTTATCAGAGTCTATTCCAAATTTATACAACCTTAATTAAAGTGAGGTACAGAAACATTATTCCTATATAGTTCTATTCCCTCTTTCTCCTTTTTGTGCCATTATTACTATACATATTACATCTATAAATGTTACTAACCCAGTAATATATTGCTGTAACTATTACTTTGTAAATTTTATGTCTATCAAAGAAGCTGAGAAAAGGAAGAACAAGTATATGCAGTCATGTGCCACATAATCGCATTCAGTCAATGATGGACCACATGTATAACATATATGATGGCCATCTCATAAAATTATACTTTTAAAGAAGGTATTTTTACGGTACATTTTCTGTGTTTAGATACACAAATACTTTCCATTGTGTTATGATTGCCTGCAGTATTAAGTAGAGTAACATGCTGTACAAGTCTGTAGCCTAGGAGCAACAGGCTATGCCATATAGCCTAAGTGTGTAGTAGACTATACCATCTAGGTGTGTGTAAGTATACTCCATGATGTTTGCCCATCAACAAAATTACCTAAAAATGCATTTCTCGGAATATACCCCGGTCATTAAGCACAGGCCTGTACACATAGAGTTTGTTATGTTAACCTTATTATTTACCATTTTTGGTTTTCTACATATGTTCCATCGATTCAAGTCATTATCTGGTGTCATTTCCTTAGCCAAATTCAACTTGCTCCCACACTGCTTTATGCTGTTATTAGCAAATATATTACATTTCTATATGTTCTGGCCCAACAATATATTTATAAACATAGTATTTCACACAACTTCATTTTAAATCAGTTGAGAGATGAAATAAGAAACATGTTTTTATACTTTATAACTAAAATTAATTGTTATTTTTATTAATAAATTAAAATAAATTAACAATTAAATTCAGACTGGGGTACTTTTGAGGCCAGTCTCCCAGATTTTTTCTGAGCTAAGGAGGACTCTTCTTAGCTCTCTCTTTCACTGATTATGTCTGTGAACAGCTGGCCTGTGGTTCAGCTTGTTGTTCTCAATAAGGGAGCCCTATTGTTTTTGAGAGTATCTTTATACTTGAGCTTCTCCACACTCCTTTTCAAATGAAGTCAGTTCAGAAACAGGTCCAGAGCTCCTTTTCTTATGGATGTCTCTCCCTCAGAACAAAATTTCTGAGCCACTATTCCCGGTACTGCAGAGGGTGGGGTGCATAGTCTCTGATCTTTCCAGCCTACCTTTCCTGGTATGAGACTTTTGTGTTATGAGTGTTAGGATGAGGGCAATTCAGACCCCAACATTCTTGACCTGCTGTGCTTGGGGCAGAGCCTCTCTGTGGATGGGGGCTATGTGGAGGAGGAGAGCACTTGACTTTTCTACAACACTCACCAGGAATTTAGCCTATTTATCTTGGAGTTAAAGGGGATAAGAAACATTGACAGTCTGCCCCTTCTGGTGAGATGTGTTAACACTTGATTGGGAGCTGAGGAGGGAATCCATCTTCTTGGCCACACCCACTTGGAGTGGAGCTTCTTTCACTAGTGTCCTTTTAAACGTTACGGTTCTGGCTAGGCAGAGACACAGACTGGGCCTTCCCTAGGTGGAGACAAATTCAACCTTTGCTGTAAAGGGCCTAGTTTTGGAATGGTAGTTGTGGAGAGTATGTTTTCTGAGAAGCCAGTAATAATTAACGATCTTATTTAATCCCCATTTACGGATGAAGTGAAAGTATCCTAATTCACACAAATAGGAATGACAAAACGGGAGTCAAAGTCAGGTGAGTCTAACCTTGAAGGCCTAAATCATATTCTACTACCCACTGAAGGAACAATTTCTTCCTCCATTAAAACTAGAGAATTCCCAAAAATTATAAGGGAGGAGAAATAAATAAGGGGTTAGAAGGAAAGAATAAAAACAATTCAACAGAATTGGTCTGGATTTCCCAGGAACTACCTCATAACTGGGGGACTTTTTTATTCAAAATGTGCTTATGACATATGAAAATACTACCAGCATCTGGCCTTATGTTTTCCCTTTTTTTTTGAGACGGAATTTTGCTCTTGTCGCCGAGGCTGGAGTGCAATGGCGCCATCTTGGCTCACTGCAAGGGTTCAAGAGATTCTTCTTCTCCCGGGTTCAAGAGATTCTCCTGCCTCAGCCTCTCAAGTAGCTGGAATTACAGGTTCCTGCCACCATGCCCGGCTAATTTTTGTAGTTTTACTAGAGACAGGGTTTCACTACGTTGGCCAGGCTGGTCCCCAACTCCTGACCTCAGGTGATCTGCCCCCCTCGGCCTCCCAAAGTGCTGGGATTACAGGCATGAGCCACTATGCCCAGCCTGGCCTTATGTTTTCGTATTAGCTACATTGCAAGACTCTTAATGTCTCCTATTTATATTATATTTAACAATCACCTCATCCCATTTACAAATTATTCACAAATCACTCTTTAAAGCTGACATGCTTCTAATGTGATGAAGTAATTCTTGACAACCCTAATCTTCACTTCTATTTTCCTAAAGTTTTAATTGGCAGGGCATTTTTAAAAATACCCTTTTAACATTTGTTAAGTTAGTTGTATGATTTTTCCTCTCTCATCTATAAATATTATGAATAAAACTAAAATTTCCAATATTAAGTACTATTTGAATTTCTGGGAAAATGCTACTTGTCTTCCTGGGAAAATCTTCCTTTTGTACACTACTGAGTTTCATTTACTAGTATATCTGCAACTAAATGTATGTGTTATTTAGCTATAATTTTTTTGTTTGGTACTGACATTGTCAAATTTTGTGATTAGAGTGTTGGGCAAAGCAATCAGAACACAGCACTAGTGGCATCTGCTGCAGATATGAAATAGGGTTTATTAGAGGTGGAGAGAATTCACAAGTAGAAAAGTAGTAGAATGCATAAAATCTTCTAATTTCTCATCCCATAGTTTAGGCCAGAAGGCATGCCCTATGGCCATTGTTGCTATGGGGAAGGGTCCTGTCCCATTAGGTTGAACATATTTATCAGCACAGGAGCGGGTACTATGCAACATTGGAGCTCTCTAATCTAGGAAGTGGCCTTGTTAGAAAGATGGGGGTGGGATTTTCAGAGCTCACAAGCTGTTATGGTCTGTTTTCTCTTCAACTGACTGTGACCTGCTAAGCCAATTCTGCTAAGCCATCAAATAGAGGAGGAAATTAGCCTCAGAGGCCATCCAAGTTTGTCTCTTCTCAGAGGATTTTCTTGTCTTTTATAGAAAATTAGAAAGCTTTTCTTCTTTTTCAATGTTATGAACTACCTTAAGTAGTAAAAAGGTAATAAATCTGTTCTTTGAAGTTTGATAGAAGTCATCAATAGAACTGTAAGGGCTTGGCACCATTTTGGGGATAGCTATTTGAAAGCTTTTTCACATTTTTTCCATTATTTTCTTACTTTTTCTTGTGCTAGTTTTCCTAATTTAAGTATTTCTAGAAATTGTTAATATTTATGTTTCCAAAGTTATGGCATGGTATTTTCTTATAATTTGAAATTTTATTTCATTTCTTAGGTTATATCCCTTTTCTTATGCTTAATGTATTTTTGCTCTATTATCTTGTAAGATAATAGAGCTTTCATCTTAAGAAAGATTTGTATATATTTACCAATCATCTTTTGGATTTATTTGTTAATGATATCATTGTTTAAAATTTTTTAATGTTTGCTTTTTAATTTATCAGATCTCTGATTTTCCTTAGATTTTCTTGTTGTTTACCTAATTTGAGAGTTTGGTGTTTAAGTAACTTATTTTCATTATTTTATGACAAAACCAGTTAAAAATGAGTTTTGACCAGGTGTGGTGGCTCACACCTGTAATCCCAGCACTTTGGGAGGGATTGCTCAAACCCAGGAGTCCGACCAGCCTGGGTAACACGGTAAGACCCCGTTTCTACAAAAAAATAAAAATATTAGCCAGGGGTAGCACACACCTGTCGTCCCAGCTTCCTGGGAGGCTGAGGTGGGAGGATCATTTGAGTCTGGGAGGTTGAAGCTGCAGTGAGCTATAATCATGCCACTGAACTCCAGCCTGGGCGACAGAGTGAGATGCTGTCTCAAAAAAAAGAGTTTTTTCCTAGTAATAATGGATAGCATTTATAAAGTTCTCATAATGAGTAAGAGAGTCTTCAAAACAGACCTATAATGTTTCTACTATTCTATTCCCATTTTCATATAAGGGCACAGAGCACTTAAAATGTCTACCCAAGCTTCAAAGCAGTATAACCAGGATATAAGTCAAACTTTTTTGGCTCTAGAACTTGCTCTTAAACGCTACATAATGTTGCTCTGGCTAAGTTTCAGAATTCTTTTTTTTTTTTTTTCTGAGACAGACTATTGCTCTGCTGCCCAGGCTGGAGTGCAGTGGTACCATCTCAGCTCACTGCAACCTCCACCTTACGGGGTTCAAGTGATTCTCCTGCCTCAGCCTCCTGAGTAGCTGGGATTACAGGTGCACACCATCATGCCTAGCTAATTTTTTGTATTTTTTGTAGAGATGGGGTTTCGTCATATTGGCCAGGCTGGTCTCGAACTCCTGGCCTCAAGTGATCTGTCCACCTCGGCCTTCAACAGTGCTGGGATTGCAAGAGTGAGCCACCGCACTCAGCCCACAATTCTTGAAAGACATTTTTCTCATATTTCCAACTTGTCTGCAATTCTAAAATTTCCTATTTTTATTGAAAATTTCATTTTTTTTATTTCCAAAGGGTAAATCTTTTATTATTAATTCTGATTTTATTTTATTGTGGTAAGAAAATGTGACCTATTTCATTTCTGCATTTTGAAATTTAAGTTCAGTATTGCCTAATAGAGAGTCGTATTTTGAATTTATTCAATGAGCACTAGAAAATGAGAGTATGATGTATACATACATAAAGTAATTATAACCTGAATTACATTATGATTCTTCATTATCTTATTCTTTATTTGCATAATCTATCAAAGATTCTATCAAAGAGCATCTAAAAGTCTCTACTACAAATGTTCTCTTCACAATTCTTGTATTTTTTCTTTACATATTTTTGTTATTCATTGCATAAAACTTTATATTTTCTTCATCGTGAATTATATTATCATTTTCTTAACCAAAGTACCCTCTTTTTGTTTCTTTCCCTTATGTCTGATATTAATAATTTGCTCCCTACATTTTTTTGTTGTTTGCACTATTTGATGCATTTTTACCAGGGCTTTTTAATCTGGTTTTTAATCTGTCAATCATTTTTATAAACAGTATACAGTTTGTTTTATGACTCAGTCTATGAGTCTATTATTGATAGAGAGTTTACGCTGTTTTACTTAATACCATAACTGATAGGGTTCGTTCTGTTTCTGAATCTTTAAAACCTTTTTGGTTTGGTTCTCCTTTTGCTATACCTTTTTAATTAATTAATTTATTTTTACCCTTTGTTATGCAGTGGTTCTTTTTTTTAATAGTAATTTGGAATATATGCACCCTTTGCTAATATCTAATAAACTTTACTCTATTTATCTTTTTTTGTGCCATACATTTATCCCCTCACAACTCCAGAGAAAATTCCCATTTGAAAATAATGGTAGTAAGTCTGCTTTCTCCCTTTTCTTTCACCAAAAATCATCAAAAAGAACAAGAAAAATGAGAAACAAAAAGTGCAAACTCATTTTAGTGGAACAATGACAGAGTTAAATCCCCAAATAACACAACAGGGGAAATGGCTCCTACAAGCAGTGGGATCGAGCATGAAAGAAGAAAGAAGACACTGTAGATGTAGATTTCAAAAAAAGTGTCAGAAAGTACATTTTTGGAAAGTGAAGTATATACTTTGAGGTGGAAAAGATCAATCTCGTATTTAGCACAGGATGCAAGGACTACTGGCAGATGCTTCCCTAAGACTGGGTTGGTTCTGTGAATCAGAGGAGTCAAGGCTAAATCAGGACTCTCACAGATCAGTCATATTTGCAAGAAGTAGTCAGTCTTTGTGGCAGAAGAGAGGAAGAGAAGCTTCGCATTGTGAAAACTTCCACACTTGATTATTTCCTTCTGTTGGGGAAGCATAGAGGTTAAAGTGGCTCATACACAACATCCTGGATTCTAAGGAAAATTCTAGTTTCTTGGAACATCCCCAAGATAACCTTCACTTTGTGAACCTTCGACAGATTGCTGGTCAAGGAAAAATCTTACCTGTCTGAAAGATAAGTAAGAAACAGAAAGCAAGACAAGAATGGGAAAAGCAAATGCCAGACCAAAAAAACCACCAAAAAATGTTGCATTAAAGCAGATGAAAATAGTAATCACGTATTATGGCCTAAAATTTTTTTAAAAATAATATTTATAGCAAAAATCTCTATAAAACAAGAAGAAAAAGAAGAGATACTAGAGTTCAACAGGTGCTGGAAAAATACATCCAGATGATTAAAAAATGTAAAAAATGAAATGTTATAATTTTGAAGTGAAGGCCTTCCTATGACACAAAACCCAGAAGCCATAAAAGAATGATAAATTAGACTCTATTAAAATGAAAAACCAAGATGAAAAACTTCCAGGACCAAAGGCATTAAACAAATGAAGAAATACTTGTAACTAATTTAATAAGGTACTAATTTCCCTAGTATATACAAATCTATTGGGAAAAGAAAGAAAAAAAAACAACCCGCTAAGCTAGACACAGCTGCATGTGCCTGTAGCACCAGCTACTCTGGAGGCTGAGGCAGAAGGATCACTTCAGCTCAGGAGTTCGTGGCTGTTGTGTGCTATGATCACACCTGTGAATGGCCACTGCATTCCAGCCTGGGCAACATAGTGAGACTCCCATCTCTTTAAAAAAAAAAAGAAGAAGAAAAAGGCAAAAAAAAAAAAAACCTTCACTGAAACAAAATGAGCAAAAGATCTGAACAGATGGATTCAAAAAAGGAAATGTAAATGGCTTTTAAACATAAAAAGATTGTCAATCTTATTTTTAACAAGAAAAATACAAATCAGAGCCATACAAAGATTACATTTCACATGTAAGACCGGAAAAAAAATTTTTAATGATAACATAGTCCCAACATTGTTGGTGGAAATATAATTGTTACAATCAATTATGTCTGAACAGTGCTTTGGCAACACCTATCAAAATTACAAAAACCTATATCCTTTAACCAAGAATTTCACTTCTAAAGATTTATCCTACAGATATACTGGCCTGTGTGGAAGATGACAATGTACTCAGTCATTGCTGCATTGTTTGTAATAGCACAAGACTGAAAACATCCTCATGGGCGGTGTTTAAAGAAATGGTGGTATATCAGTTCATGGTAGATGGCATCAATAGCCCCATTTCTTCAGACCTTCCTTTACACAAGCCTTTTGCCATGCCACTTTGTAGGGCCCTTTCACTTTGTTTGGGATGTAATTCCATGCACCTTGGCTTTAGTATGTGATTTGCTTTGGTTTATAGCATATTGGCAGATGTTAGGCAAGCAGTATCTTAAAAAGGATTTACATGATTTACATTTGCTTGCTCTTGTGCTTAACCTGTTGCCATAAGAATAGCATGTTTAGGCTATTTCACTGGTCTTAGGAGGAAGGTCAGAGCCATATGGAACAGAGTTGTTTTATATCCATACTATGGAATGCTACTTATAAAAAAATAAAAAGGAATGAATTATTGATACTTACAATAACACGGATGAATCTCACATTAGTTATGCACAGTGAAAGAAGCCAAATTAAAAGAGCACCAACTTTATGATTCCATTTATATGAAATCTAGAAAATTTAAATTAGTCTGTAGTGACAGAAATTAAATTAATGGTTGCCTGAGGATGGGATGGTTTAAGGGCGGCATGTGAATAGAGGGATTACAAAAGGACATGAGAAAACTTTTGAGAATAATGAATACATTCATTTTCTTGATAGTAATGATGGTTTCAAGGATGTATACATAATTATCCAATGGTACACTTCAATTATATGCAAAAGAACATTAAAAAAGAAACGTAATGTTAGGATTTGTAAGGCTGAGTAATACGTGCACAGGTTTTTATGCTGTTCTGTATTGTTGAGTGTGTTTGCTGTATTTAAAAATAAAATATTTAAATTCACTTAAAAAAGAAATCTAGATTTTCACATCGGAGTTAGTTGATTTAACAAAGTAGTGGGAACAGCAAATTTCATGAAAATAGAGCCCATGTCTGTCTTCTTCACCATTGCTTCCTCAGTTCTCAGAACAGTGCCTAGAAGCACTCATCACATACTCCAAAAATATTTATGTAATAAATAATGAATAAACTCAGTTTATCCATAGCTACTAGTAATTTCCCTATTTTAAAGAAGCTTCCAATTCCTTATGATGAAACTTGGAAGTTATCGAACAATTTTTGAGTGATAGCACATACTTTGGAGGGTGGTTGTAGAGATTATCAGAAACCTTGAAGTGTCTTTAGTTTTCTTATGAAGATGCAGGGCTTGTATTCAGGCAGTCTGCAACAACAAAGCTCTATTAGTTGTTTACAGGTGGCAGCCTCTGATTATTGAACATTGTTTGATCAGTTTTTGTGCCATACTGGTTGCAAACCGTTTTGAATCTCACCCCTTTGTAAATGTCACCCACGTCAATATTTTGGGGGTGAAAGTACCGCCTGATGTCACACATTTCTCTACTGGGTTTCTATTGAAGTTCAGTATGGGCATCCTTTGGTGTGTGCCCCGCACCCAACTCCTTTATCCTATCGCTACCCACACTGTTCAGGCCATATGGTTTGACACTGGCTTGACTTTATCTCCCTAGTTAAGCTCCTTAACTTCCTTGTTTCACTCCAAGGTAATATGATAAATTTCTATTTCAAAGTACATAACATCTCTAGTACTCTCTTCCTTAGCTTTCATATGGGGATCTAAATTTGATACTCAATTTTGTATTTGAACATTTCAAACAGTGCTAAGAACCATCCTATTGACCTCTGTATTTTAACTCACTGGGTAGGACTTACAAAATAGAGAAGCCTGGGTATGTACCCAAACTTTGGCCTAACGCTATCTGCTGAACCTCTGCCATGGATATGCAATACATTGCCTGTCAATGTGCCAGTATTGTAAATTTTTTTAAGGGAAATTGCTGGCTTTGGAGGTAGCCCTGTTTGGAAGACAAAGTGAGTACTACAGAAAAGCACATTAATAAACATTTATTGAACTGTGTTAAATTTAATTGAAATTAATTGAGTTTGGATGGTGGCTACAATTGCAACTGCTCCCATTTCTTGACTGAATTCCAGTCTTGGTTTAGAACCCATCTTGGGTAAGAACATTTTGAGAAGAATCCCTGCAAACATCTTCCATGTCACCTCCAAAGTGGAAATAATGTATATTAAAAAAGGATATTAGGTAACATTGCTAATTTAAATATTTACCATAACTTCCTTTTAAAAGACAATAATTTCAATCAAATAAGGTAGGTTCTTGAAACAGATAAGTGTCTTATCCTATTCTTTCTCTAGGTATTTTTTCACTTCATCATAATCAAACTTGACTCTTTAATAAAGAATTATTAGAATTTCTCTTGGTCATTACTTAAAATATAGAGGCTGACTAAATACCATGTATCTGAAATATTAAATTCAAAAGAGAAAAAAATTTTAAATAAGTTTTCTGTGATGTTATGCTACTTAGAATTATGTCTGTATTCTTACCTTCACAGTGAATAAATCACCAAGACTTGTAGATTCTCTTATAAATTTATACAGGTTGTTTGCAAACTTTCAAAAAATCAATGTTTCCTCTTCAAAACAAATATTTTATAAAGCCTTTTTTATTTTACAAAATGCATCTTGATAAATAATTTTAAAAGTACATACTATATTAACTAGAATATTAAAGGATAAATAAAAGAAGAATATTAGTTAATATGTAGCACTACATATAAATACTTGGGCATAACTATGATAGAAACTCAATGAAGTGGTGATATTCTTCTGCCTACTTATAAATAAGCTAGGATTTAAGAGAAGTTAGACCACTATTCAAATGAATGTTGAAATAATTTTTAAAAATATTAGACATTTTGAAATAAGAATCACTGCAAATGTAACAACTACAAATGCAAACTGATGCTATATTGATGATCTGAGTAGAATGAGTGGCATGGTTATCAGAGATAAAATTTTGGTAAAGTTCCAAACAAAACAATATATATTCTTTCCTTACAGTGTTAACTGTTCCTGGAAAATTCAACGAATAATAAAACCATACTATAAGTATTTGGAGCTTAAATGTAAAATGAGGTTGTTTCTAGGCTGAGAACTTCAGGTTTTTATCCAGTCACACTGGGGATAAATTAAATTTTCTCTTGGTCATTATTTAAAATATAGAAGTTATCTGTAATCTTATATTTAGAATTATAAATGTATGTATTGTTACCTTCAAAGTGAATAAATCACCAAGATTTGTAGATTATCTTAAAAATTTTTATAGGTTGTTTTCAAACTTTCTAAAAACCAATGTTTTCTTTTCAAAAAATATTTTAGTGACACTGGGTGCAGTGCCACTCTGTTGGGAACCACTGTTCCATGTAATCTTATGGTCTATATAATAACCACTGGTCTGTATAATCTGTTGTTGCCTTGCCAATCTTTTCCTTCTACTTTAGTTTGGCTCTTTGTCATCCCTCACTTGAACCACCCAACTTTTCTCTCTGTTTTGTCTTCTTTGTCTATAATTTGCCTTTTAAACAGCAAATGTGATCTTTCTAAAATGCACTTGTGATCATGTCATCCCTCTGCTGAAAACTTCCATTGGCCCCTCCATCACTCAGGATAATACAAACCTTTTATTTTTATTTATTTATTTTTTTGAGATGGAGTTTTGCTCTTGTTGCCAAGGCTGGAGTGCAATGGCATGATCTCAGCTCACTGCAACCTCCGCCTTCTGGGTTCAAGTGATTCTCCTGCCTCAGCCTCCCAAGTAGCTGGGATTACAGATGCCTGCCACCAGGCCTGGCAAATTTTTGTATTTTTAGTAGAGAAGGGGTTTCACCATGTTGGCCACGCTGGTCTTGAACTCCTGACCTCAGCTCATCCACCTGCCTCGGCCTTCCAAAGTACTGGGATTACAGGTGTGAGCCACCATGCCAGGCTGGAATAATACAAACCTTTTAGACTGGAAGTCAGTAATCTGATCCCACTATATTTCAAATCTCACCTTGTACCACTCCCTCCAATGTATCAATGTGTGCTGTGCTCTGCTTTGTGTAGTCTCTAGAACTGAATAAATTCTCAGGTTTTTCACCAACTTGCCGATCTTTTGTCTGTCAAGTTCTTACTAACATAGTCTTCCTTCAGTATGCATGGGGATTGGTTTCAAGAGCCCTGTGGATACCAAACCCCACAGATGCTAAAGTTTCTGATATAAAATGACATAGTATTTGTTTATAACCTACATGCATCCTCCCACAGACTTTAAATCATCTCTAGATTATCATACCCAATATAATGTAAATGCTATGCAAATAGTTGTTTTACTGTATTTTTCATTTGTATTATTTTTTACTGTTGTAGCATTATTTTTTCCTGTTTCTTTTTTCTGTATATTTTCAATCCCCAGCTGACTGAATACACGGGGCAGAAGCTGAGTATACAGGCTGACTGTGCTTCAAAATGCAACTCAGGCATTTCCACCCTAGTAAAACCTTCTGACAGTCTCCCCACTCCATCCCATGTTTGCACTTACCGTATGTTTTGTAACTATTTGCTTTCCCATTAGACTGTGAGTTATCTGAGGGCAGGGATTTTTATCCTATCTACCCTTGTATTTCAAGTGCATCAAATAGGTGGACAGTATATAGCGGGGTCTTAAAAAAGCATTTATTGAATTAATGTTGAGTGATCCTACTGTAATGGTGACTATTTGGAGAGTTTGGATATTACTATATACAATCATCCCTTGTTATCCTCAGGGAGTTGCTTCCAGGATCCTTGCGGATACCAAAATCCATGGATGCTCAAGTTCCTTAAGTTAAATGGCATAGTATTTGCATATAACCTATGGACATACTCCTATATACTTTAATTCATCTCTAGGTTGCTTATAATACTTAATACAATGTAAATGCTATGTAAATAGTTTTTATGCTGTATTTTTTTGTGGTTTGTTTTGTTTTTGAGATGGAGTCTTGCTCTGTCATCCAGTCTGGATTGTAGTGGCATGATCTCAGCTCACTGCAGTCTCTGCCTCCCAGGTTCAAGTGATTCTCTTGCCTCAGCCTCCCCAGTAGCTGGGATTACAGGTGTGCGCCACCACACTTGGTTAACTTTTGTATTTTTAGTAGAGACAGGGTTTCACCATGTTGGCTAGGCTGGTCTCAAACTCCTGATTTCAAGTGATTTGCCCACCTCGGCCTCCCACAGTGCTGGGATTACAGGCATGAGCCACCGCGCCCTGCTGTATTGCTTAGGAAATAATGATAATTTTTTAAAAAGTCTGTACATGTTTGGTTCAGATGTAACCACCCATTTATTTTCTTTTGATTATTTTCTATCTGTGGTTTGGTTCAACCCAGGGATATAGAACCCACAGATATAGAGGGCTATATTTTTCTTTTACTAGCCGCAGCACTTATTGTACTGACTGATGAGACAAATACATTCCTTTTGACCTATTCCCTAGTTTATATTTTACTTTAGTTTACACATCTCAGAAAAGAAGCCCATTCCTTCTAAAGTGACTTGAAGTTTTCTTTTTAATCACTGACAATTTAAAAAAAATATTTCTTCATGAATATACATAAATACATGTACAATTTCTGGTGGTTTTTTTTTTTTTTTTTTGTCAAATTGACCCTCAAGTTGATGGTTTTAGTTTTAAGTGTTGGTTCATGGTTTTTTGACATATGTGCTTGTTGTTCACCAACACTTGACTTTGTTTTAGTTACTTTTCAGATTTGACAGTTTTCACATGTATTCAATTCCTTTGCTAATTTGAGACAGAGATCAAAATGAACTAGTCTTAAATAATCTTGGCGTTTGTCCATGCTGGACCACGCGGCTTCTCTCTGCTAGTTACTATAAGGGTGGTCATAACCACTCATCATTCTTTTTATACCTATTTATTCCTTGCCTAATCAGGATTTAGAAGCAATATTTCAATAATTTACTACTGACTTTCCTTTGGGTCATTAGAAGAAAAATGGTCCCTGTAGAAACAATCTTCTAAATAAATGATAGTGTAGAAACGTTTCCTGCAGGCTACAAAGTGACCTCTTGAAATACACTAAATTGGTTCTTATCTGTGGGGACATTCAGATCCTTCCTTTATTTCACTTTGGAATAGAAGAATAAATTGGGAAAAATGTGCTCTGCAATCCTCTGCCCTGCCTTAGAGTATGTAAATAGCATCATGCACAAAAAATTTTCAAGCTGTCAGGAGTAAAGTAAGTATGATAATTTGGGATAATTAAATGCTTAAGACAATCAAAATAGAACTGATCCTAGTAAGCTTTTCTCACTTGAAGGAAACTTCTTTAAAAAGTAGTTACTGATCTAAATGTCTTTCAATAAGGCTGTTAAATAAATTGTGGTACAACAATCTACAGTTTGAAATATTTCAGTCTTTAAAAAAGGAGAAGCATACCTATACGTATGCACACAGAAAAATAGATGGTTGTTTTTAAAAAACAAAAAATGCGAATAATTCATATACTATGATCCCATTCACATAAAAAATAGCAGAAACAGAATTGAAATATTTATAAAGAGAGAGGGCATTGACTGGAAAGATACACACACCAAACCGTACTCAATTCTGCATTGAGAGCTTTTGCTTCCGTGTCTATGTCTTTGTTTTACCAGATTATCAACTGCTGTATTGCCAGATCAAATACAGGATACTTAATTAAAGTTGAATTTCAACTATAAGCAACAAAATTTTGGGTGCATTTCCCAAATACTGCATGGGACACACTTAAAAGGTATTCATTGTTTATCTGAAATTGAAGTTTGAGTGTCCTGTATTTTTATTTGTTAAATCTGGCAACTCTACCTTAAAGAGACTTTGAATTATTTATCCTTGTATTCCTATTACTAACATAGTTACAGAGATATAGTGGATTACAATAAATAACATGAGGGGGGTAATTTAGGAAAGAACTATCAAAACAGATGATTTTGCTAGGTATGTGACATATTTATCTCAATTTTCATGGAAATATCTTCAAATTTCATTAGTGGTCCTATTATAGAAGACACACAGCAGGCAAGTGTCACAGCTAGAAATGACCCTAAATTTCTGGGTCCCTATTCAGCAGCCATAAGCAATTGCCAGCTGCAGGAAGGTGGAGGAAGAAGAAGTAAAAAAGGGAACAAGAGGTGAGGTTTACGTTCTGCCTAAGTGGAACAGAGTAGAACTTTGCACAAACTCCTTAAACTTGCCTAGAGGCAGAATGTGGGATGTACTATATGGGAGGCAGGCAAATCTGGGCCTGGTTCCCACCTCCATCACTCATTTGAACAAGTTATGTAATTTATTTTTGCGTCAATTTTCTTGTCTGTAAAACTGGAGTGAGAGGACCTAACTTGAGTACCGATGTGAAGAGTCAATGAGATAATATCTGTGATCAGCACAGTGCTTGGCAAGTGGAAGACACTCAGTCAAGCTAACTTAAAGCCCCAGTTTTTTCATTTGTACAACGGAACAACAACAATAATAGCAACAAGCAATAATACTAACAATATTTATCTTGCCTCTGAGTTGTCTTGAAAATCAGATGAGAATATACATTACGTTTCTAAATTCTAAAGTGTATCTCACTCTCCTAACAAAGCAGTTGGTCTTCAGATCAGGACCAGAGTTAATATCATGCCAGAGCATTATTACAGGTTTTTTCCAATGAGTAATTAATTTTATTTTTAAACTTATCATACAGTAAAATTGACTCTTTTGGTTTACAAAGTTCTATGAGTTATAACACGTTGTATAGGTTTATGTAACCACCACCACAATCCGGATACAGAACATGACTACAGCTTTAGAGATTCTTTTTCAGTGTTTTACATTCATGTTGCAAAACACTTTTAAAAATAAGAAAAGAGATGTAGATAAACGTGCTGAAGATGCAAATTAATGAAACCAGCTTTTGTGCACAAATCTCTGCAATTTCCAGTGTTTTCAGCTTTTGTCTGAGCCATTTGTGCTGTCGGCTTTGCAGACTATCTATTTCTATAAAAGTAATCAGGCATCCATTCGAGAGTTGGGGTCTTTCTTCACACTAAAGGCACATGTCCCAGGCACAAGCCTCAGGATCCTTATTTGATCTTTTTAAATACGACCAGGTCTTAAATTTCCGAACCATGTTTTCCCTAATTGCCATTTTCTCTCTAAAATGAAGAAGCCTGGAAGAACCTTCTTATCCCTTCGGGGAAATTATTTAATTGGGACAAAGGGGATATGGAGTTACAGAGAGCAACGATAGGGCTTTCAGAACCCAAAACCTGTCTGGTATAAAAACAGATCCTTCCGGTAACCAATCATTCAATTTGTCCCTCTCCCCAACCCCATCCTCTCCATCACCATCTGCCAGATGCCCCCTGGGACAATCGACTTTGAAACCAAACTTCTCTCCCAGGTCAGCTCCTGCAATCCCCACTCCTCACCCTTGGAGCTTTCTCCACAGAAGTAACTTGACACACCACGCTACATCTGGGGAGGGGGCGGGTCCGCTTTCCGGGTGACTCAAGTCTTTGCTATTTGCCTTTTGTTTCTGGGATGCCTTTGGCTGCCTTTCTCTTCCATCTGCTTTTAATTTTGGTAAGAGAAAAGCTAATGAATCAGGAATGAATCTCCTCTCCACTAATCTTTTTTTTTCTTTCTCTCTCTCTCTCTTAAAGTTGGCGCGCTCTCTTCACAAGTTCCATCACTACCCAAGAAGTGAGGGGGCGGGGGGGGGGGGGGGGGACAGGCGGGAAGGCATTAATTCCCGCCTAATAATAATAATAATAATAATAAAACCTAAATCTGAAGTTTGCGGCCTCAGGTACCACTTTGATGGGGAGAGCTTCTGAAGCTTCCATACAACCTGCCGTGCCTTTGCTGCTGCCGCTGTAGATTTTCAGCTCATTTCTTTCTGCTGCTGCTTCGCGCTGCTCTGTCATGCCTAAATCTATCTCGTCACTGCCAAAGGTGCCTGAATCAGGGTGAATTCCACGAGATTCACCAGCGGTTTTGCTCTTGTCCAAGGTAAATACAGTATGCAAAATGAGGAACCACCCAAGGATGTCGGGGAGGGGGGAGAGAAAGGGATTCCCTCACCTTTTCCGGCACATTCCTCGTTAATTTCCACCAGGAGGAGGCGCGCAGCCCAGCTCCCCTAGTCTCTCTTCTTAAATCCCCCTACCTACGGCTGCCGAGGTTGGCCGCGCGGCGGGAGTCTCCCCGACAGTCCTGGCCCTCCCCCGCCCGCCGGGTTGGTTTTTCCCAGCTGCGGAGGTTGGGAGGTTGGGCCAGGGGCTGGGGTGCGAAGAGAGTCGGCGCCCGCAACGCGGAGCCGGGAAGGCGTCGCTACTCTGGTGGAACTCAGAGTTGGTTCTGGAGGCGGCGGACGCGGAGGTGAGCAGTGGGAGCCCGCGGCCTGGGAGAGACCCGGGAGGCGTCGTTGGGGCCCCTCCCCATCCTCGGGTGGAGAGTAGCGTTGGTTCGGGTTGCCACTGTACCCCGAGTCCCACTGCTGCTTTGTTCCCAGACTCTCCCCTCCTCTTTGGAGATGACTTGAACCCCTTTGAGATCCGAGGGGCTGGCGGGGCGCGGGCTGGGGGGCGACAGTTGTAGCTCCACTTCCTGCTAATGCGAGAAGGTACAAAAAGAGATCAAAAAGTCCTGTAACCTGAAACTTCCCTCGCATCCTAACCGGGACCGGGTGGAGAGGTCTGGGCGGGGGCGGAGACACCCGGAGGCCGACCTTCCGCCGAGGCGGTGCAGGAAGGAACGGGAGAGGGAGAAGTTTGGTAGGGAAGGAATTGGGGATTAAGCGATAAGTTAGACGCGGGAGACGAGTCTCCTCGGGAAGGGCGGAGGGCGGGAGGCCGGTCGGGTTTATTTAGTGTGGGCCAGGGAAGAAGGAAGATTTTGCGGTCTGGGTGTCGGATGCGCGTCCCCCTCTGGAGTAAAAGTGACCGGAGGGGTTGGGGAGGCGAGGCCGGGGCGGGCTTTTGGAGGGAGGTCTCTGGGACAGACTGGAGACGACTAGACTCGAAAAGGCCGGTTTTTGCACTCCGGAAGCCGCGGCAGCCACCGCTGTTCACGCCTCTCTCCTGCTTGTCCCAGGTCCCTCAGAGGATCCAGCGAGGGGCGCCAACAAGAGGCGAAGAGGTGCCACCAGGGCGGCGGCAGGAAGAGGAGCGGGAGCAGGAGCGCGGAGCGGAGCGGAGCGTCCCGACCCGCCGTGCGTACTTTCTGGAGGGAAGGGGCGGGGGAATCGGCCCCGGAGGGAAGCGCCCGGTGGCGAGGGGGTTAGCCAAGTTCCGGCTGCGGCGCCACTCCCTCGGTTCCACGAGAGGAAAGTTTTTTTTTTCCAGACGCTTCCGCCGGCTCGCGCCCTCCGGGCCCAGCCTCCCGAGCCTTCGGAGCGGGCACCGTCCCAGCCCAGCTCCGGGGAAACGCGAGCCGCGATGCCTGGGGGGTGCTCCCGGGGCCCCGCCGCCGGGGACGGGCGGCTGCGGCTGGCGCGACTGGCGCTGGTCCTCCTGGGCTGGGTCTCCTCGTTTTCTCCCACCTCCTCGGCATCCTCCTTCTCCTCCTCGGCGCCGTTCCTGGTTTCCGCCGTGTCCGTCCAGCCCCCGCTGCCGGACCAGTGCCCCGCGCTGTGCGAGTGCTCCGAGGCAGCGCGCACAGTCAAGTGCGTTAACCGCAATCTGACCGAGGTGCCCACGGACCTGCCCGCCTACGTGCGCAACCTCTTCCTTACCGGCAACCAGCTGGCCGTGCTCCCTGCCGGCGCCTTCGCCCGCCGGCCGCCGCTGGCGGAGCTGGCCGCGCTCAACCTCAGCGGCAGCCGCCTGGACGAGGTGCGCGCGGGCGCCTTCGAGCATCTGCCCAGCCTGCGCCAGCTCGACCTCAGCCACAACCCACTGGCCGACCTCAGTCCCTTCGCTTTCTCGGGCAGCAATGCCAGCGTCTCGGCCCCCAGTCCCCTTGTGGAACTGATCCTGAACCACATCGTGCCCCCTGAAGATGAGCGGCAGAACCGGAGCTTCGAGGGCATGGTGGTGGCGGCCCTGCTGGCGGGCCGTGCACTGCAGGGGCTCCGCCGCTTGGAGCTGGCCAGCAACCACTTCCTTTACCTGCCGCGGGATGTGCTGGCCCAACTGCCCAGCCTCAGGCACCTGGACTTAAGTAACAATTCGCTGGTGAGCCTGACCTACGTGTCCTTCCGCAACCTGACACATCTAGAAAGCCTCCACCTGGAGGACAATGCCCTCAAGGTCCTTCACAATGGCACCCTGGCTGAGTTGCAAGGTCTACCCCACATTAGGGTCTTCCTGGACAACAATCCCTGGGTCTGCGACTGCCACATGGCAGACATGGTGACCTGGCTCAAGGAAACAGAGGTAGTGCAGGGCAAAGACCGGCTCACTTGTGCATATCCGGAAAAAATGAGGAATCGGGTCCTCTTGGAACTCAACAGTGCTGACCTGGACTGTGACCCGATTCTTCCCCCATCCCTGCAAACCTCTTATGTCTTCCTGGGTATTGTTTTAGCCCTGATAGGCGCTATTTTCCTCCTGGTTTTGTATTTGAACCGCAAGGGGATAAAAAAGTGGATGCATAACATCAGAGATGCCTGCAGGGATCACATGGAAGGGTATCATTACAGATATGAAATCAATGCGGACCCCAGATTAACAAACCTCAGTTCTAACTCGGATGTCTGAGAAATATTAGAGGACAGACCAAGGACAACTCTGCATGAGATGTAGACTTAAGCTTTATCCCTACTAGGCTTGCTCCACTTTCATCCTCCACTATAGATACAACGGACTTTGACTAAAAGCAGTGAAGGGGATTTGCTTCCTTGTTATGTAAAGTTTCTTGGTGTGTTCTGTTAATGTAAGACGATGAACAATTGTGTATAGTGTTTTACCCTCTTCTTTTTCTTGGAACTCCTCAACACGTATGGAGGGATTTTTCAGGTTTCAGCATGAACATGGACTTCTTGCTGTCTGTCTCTCTCTCAGTACAGTTCAAGGTGTAGCAAGTGTACCCACACAGATAGCATTCAACAAAAGCTGCCTCAACTTTTTCCAGAAAAATATTTTATTCATAAATATCAGTTTTATTCTCATGTACCTAAGTTGTGGAGAAAATAATTGCATCCTATAAACTGCCTGCAGACGTTAGCAGGCTCTTCAAAATAACTCCATGGTACACAGGAGCACCTGCATCCAAGAGCATGCTTACATTTTACTGTTCTGCATATTACAAAAAATAACTTGCAACTTCATAACTTCTTTGACAAAGTAAATTACTTTTTTGATTGCAGTTTATATGAAAATGTACTGTTTTTTTTTAATAAACTGCATCGAGATCCAACCGACTGAATTGTTAAAAAAAAAAATAAAGATTCTTAAAAGAATTACAGTGTGTGCAAGTTTGCTTTGAAAAAAGGATGAAGGGCAGGAGTATTCAATGGTCTTGGTTCTCATGATAATTATTACTTAACATAGCTGAGAATCAAACTGTAGCAATGTCTAACATAAATAGACTTGGGAGATCGTTTCGAAATGGTGGATCCTTTTAGTATTTAAATGGAGAGTTTGAGTATTCATGTGACTGTATGGTCCCAAATTTAATGCTATTTATGAAACAGTTTTGTAAGAACATAATGAAGTTGGTAAAAGCTAAGCGTTCTGTACAATAAACAGTTCCCAGTTTGGGGCTTTTTCAAGGCTAATGAAGTTATTGTTGGTCTAGAAAAATAGTATTTACTTAATAAAACTCTGTTTGAAATTGTTCTGTGGATTTTTAGAGCAGAATTTGAAACAAATGTAATGCAAATAAATATAAAGATAAAATGTCTTAAAGACAATATTCTGAAATAAAAAATATAAAATATAAATTTAAAAAATATTTCTCAATGTCATAATGTAAAGTGAAACTTAGATTTTCTTGAGGATATTTTCAAACAAACATTTAAAGTGGAACATAAATGTTCTTTAGTTTATCAGAGACCCAGCTAATATGTTTAAAAAGTTGACATGGTTGAATATGAACTTGAGGAAATAACCACAGATAAATGTCTACATCTGTAAACACGTGTCTCAAGTATTTATAGGTTCTTATCTTCAGTTCAGTGTTTAAGAATTTGAGGATATTTTGATTTTAGCTAAGCTGTTCGTAATGTAAGTATATACACCTTTGTGAAGAATAAGTCACATTTAGGTGTAAATACAGGCAATCATTAATTGATACATCCATAATATACAAGGCTTTTGTTATTTTTTCAGTTTATTATCTGCCATTTAATCTGAAAAGTAAATTCCATTAATCAATCTTCAGGCTCTTTTACCAAGTGATTTAAATGTAGCCATTATTGCTTAACTGAAAGTATTAGGTAAACTTGCATCAGTAAGTCTTGGGGCCTGCTTTTCCTTTGAACTGGTTATGTCCTTCAGTGCTTTATGTTTGAAATAAAATCTACATTTTCATATTTTTATAAATAAAATAGGATCAGATAGTATTTTAGGTTCTAGAAATCTTTGCTGATTCCTTCTTTGAATTAAATTCAGAAATTTTCAAAGTAGGGCTAAAAATAAGTAAATCTTCCTTTTTATAGGTTAGAATATATAGTCAGAATACAAAGCTGTAATTCCTTAAATTCCATCAGGCTTGTTTTGTGAAATATAGTATTTATTATTTAAGGGTTATATTTCAGATCCTATAATTACCTCAGAAAAAGCTAAATATTTGGCACTTAAAATTCCATCAAACAGTTTAAGTGTTCATTAGAAATTCCTAAACTGTCTGGTTGCCATTATTTGGTAAGAACAATGAGATACTAATCTGTCAAAAATAGTGACCACTATCTTAGTAAACTGTTGATGGACTTAGTAAGTCTTCTGATATTGTAGGAAACAAATTATAATATTGATAGAGCCTCTATTGAGAAGAATTGTTTCTTCATCACATGATAATCTAACAGTTTAAAGTGGAGCTTTATCTAAGAACCAGGAAAGCAGTAGATTCATTAGTCTAGCTTTTCTCATCAACTCTTTGAAGCAATGATGAATCTGATAAAGTGAAGCCAAGTTTTCCCTGTTAGGTAGATGGCTTCTTTGAAGTTAATAATTTATTACTTCTTTTTCATCCCCCTACTTATTCTCTTGTATGGACTTTCCAATTGAACTGCTTTGTTTTCCATCACATCACTCCTTCCTGTTCTCCAAAATATGGAAATAAAAAAGTCAATTAAAAGAAAGAACACCTTATTCTTAAGATAAAAAACTGTTATTATTTGACAACTAATTAATGTTTTGCAGCCCTAATATTCTTAAGTCTGTAAGCCTATAAAACATTCTAAGTTCCTTGGAAGATAGAGGCTATATAAATTCAATAAGTATAAGGGAATATGGGAAAAATAAAAGTATCACTTTATTTAAAAATAAGACAAGTCTGTTTTAAATACTGTTCTTACTATTAATGCATTGTTGACTCTAAAAACCTGCAAGTATCCATTTTTAAAATTTTATTTTAGTTGGTAATACTCTTTATTACTGAACGTAAAATTTTCAACATAAAACACCCTTCATTTATCCTTTACAAGCTTCATTTGAAGAAAGTTAGAAAAAATACTTAGAAATTCAAGGACTTGATAAATCCCTTAATTTAAAAAGCTATTCAACTATCCCATAAATTTCTATTTAAAGTAGCAAAAATTTTAGGATAATACAGCTATTTGGCCCTGAATTATAACTGCCCCCTTTGATTGTAACCATTCAGTTTGCAGCATTCGTTTTTGTAATAGCAGTTTGGCTGCTATGGGTGTGATTCAACGGTGACCTACAAGGCAAATTTGTACAGGAGCTGATGGATTTTTCTAACAAAATAAGGAGACTTTGAAGCACATTGAATAGGAGTTTTTAAATGAATAGGATTTTTTAAAGGAAAAAGAGTAGGAGCTTGGGGGGGAAGGCTGGTTGAAATAAATGAGCAAATCACAAATAATAAATCCTTTAGAAATATCTTGATTGGCAGTAAGTGTGGATTATGCTCATCTCAGTATTTAATTAGAAATAACTTATCTTTGTCTTTTGTCTTTTTAATTAAAGTGGCTGTAAAAAGAAGGTCCAGATGAACTGAGATTGTTTGCTTAGGAATTCTGTTTTACTCTTTTCCTTTTACCTGATGTTCTAAAACAGGGCTTACCTTGTTGAGGACCTTAGAGGCTTTGCAACTCTAGATTGTGACTCTTTCAATATTATCATTTTAGTTTTTCTCCCAAGACTACACTACACTAAAGGAGATATCATGAGATTTGCAAGGTTAAAAACAATTCTGCACGTGCTTCCTCCTGCTCCCAAATCCAGTCATCCAGCTTTCAGAGCAGCACCGTAAAGTGAAGACAGACATTTATTAGATGAAATTCTGGTTTCACTTTTACACTTGTGCAAGCATTTTTAACAGTAAAGGAGAGGAAAGGGAGGAATTTATATTTCTAGATAATATATGAAAATTACCTTGATATTGTATTTTTAAGATCTTTCACCAATACTGCAGTGCTGCACTAGAAATAATTAGTTTAAGAAAATACATTCAACATTGTCCAGGTGATCCTGTCACCTTTTAGATGACGAAAAACATCTTCTTGAGGATGTTTTGTACAGTTATTTTCCCATTGTTACTCTTAGAGACTTTTGTTTCAAAAAGGCAGGCTCATTTTATTTTGTTTTATCTTAGAACATTTTAGCAGCTCTTTGTCATGGGTTAAAAAAAATCTAGAATTAAAAAAATGTTTAATATATGATTTATATAATTTTGACAAGAATACAAATTCTTAGTCGTTCAAAATTGGAAGCACTCTTAGAAGTGTCAAGCTCAGCTTTCCATTCCACAAATGAAGTAACTGGTAATTGTGACTTATTATGTTATACAGTGACAGTTATGTTATACAGTGACAGTTACACAGTGACAACCAGGACAAAATCCTAGGGTTCTAGATTCCCCTTCTGGTGCTCTTTTTACCAGATGATGGCATTACTAATTGCCTACCTTGAGGCCTTTGAAATCCCCATGTCTAATAAAAAAAGGCAATTGCTTTGGTGAATTTGTTTGTTCTATTGTTGTTGCTTTGAGTGAATGCTTCAGTTTGCTCTAGATTTTACTTTGTTTGTTAAAAATTACCATGTTTTAACCCCCGAAAACATTTAATGTTTTTGAAATGATTTTTTCATAACAATCTTATGAGTCTATTATATAATAGGAAGTATTTTGGAAATTTAATGGTGATATTTCTTTGGAAAAGAAAAATAAAAACTCTGGAATGCAGTGCTGGTTTGTATAATTCAACGTTAAATGTGAGTTAAGCTCAGCTGGTGAGAAAACTAAACAAATGAGACCAAGTTTGTGACCATTAAGTCAGTCAGTCACCAGGTGAGACAGTCAGCTTTGCATTCTCTGCTGTGTTCTCCTAGCTCACGCCCACTCCAGGTGCATGCTGCCATCCTCCAAGGGCCTGGACCAAACAGGAAAGTTAGTTAAATCAATGCAAACCCATTATCACCCTGGAAAACCAGGGGACTGACCAGCCAAACACTGCCAGCTTGGCTGCTGAAGTGCCAGTTTACTGTCTTTACATATGCAGGACACACACTACATCTCAATTTTCTCACATTGTACGTAGTATTTATGCTGCAGATTGCAAAAGGCTTATAATTTATGTGAATTTTGGGAAGCTAGCATGAGTACCTTTCAGGGTATTGCATGGGAAATTAATTAGGTTTACTTTATTATTTTAAAAAAGTGTGGGTTAAGATTAAGCAACATGATTACTATATCTTACACGTAAATGTTTATAAAAACAGAAATACAGTTTATATTTAGCTGACATTTTATGATGATAGGACTTACTTGTGGTTCACAATTTAACTTGGTTAATGTAAGGAAACATTTGGTCTAAGGAAGCAGAAGCTTAAGATAATGACCCTCTATAATACTTTTTGTGAAAAGTAAGTATTAAAAATATGTTTTAAAGAACCGGGGATGTTATCGAGATAGGCTTTAAAAAAAACAAAAACGGAAGTTTATACATTTATTTTCTCCTTCCCCTTACAGTTCTTTTTTTTTTTTTTAAGACACAGTCTTGCTCTGTTGCCCAGGCTGGAGTGTGGTGGCATGATCTCAGCTCACTGCAACCTCTGCCTCCTGGGTTCAAGTAATTATCCTGCCTCAGCCTCCCGAGTACCTGTGATTACAGGCGTGTACCACCATGCCCAGCTAATTTTTGTATTTTTAGTAGAGATGGGGTTTCACCATGTTGGCCAGGCTGGTCTTGAACTCCTGACCTCAAGTGATTCGCCCACCTTGGCCTCCCAAACTGCTGGGATTACAGGTATGAGCCACCGTGCCTAGCCATCAGTTCTGTTTCTATTACTTTTTACTTTCTTCCTCCCAAGAGAGCCATGACACACAACATTTCAAGGTGACCTTACCCAGGGGAATTGGACTGACTGGAACATTAGGTGGGTCAGTTTACAAATACAAGTGACTATGTCAGTTTCTCTCAATTTTACAATACAGTATTACATTGTATTCAAGGAGGACTTTAATTTTCAATGGTACACATTCTGTGGTGATTCTTATAGACCATTTCAACACTGGCTATAAAACACTTAAAAAACATTTTTAAATTAACTCATGTTTTGTAGAATATTTTGAAGTACAGGAAGGGAAAAGTACCATGAGTAACACTATGACTAAGGAAAAAAGAAGTGCTAATATTGGGATAAATGGCCTTCTCTTTATTTCACATGTATCCTGCCTTTTCAGTTACACTTTTTTGAGCATTCTCCATCACTATGAAAAACTATTTTAACATCTGGTTCTAATGTACTGCAGACAATCATATGTTTTATACATACAGGATGTTGCTTGCAGTTTTAACTTACGTTGTAATAAGCATTTTTGTACCCCCCTGTGTTTCTACCTTTTGCATTTTTCCCTTAAGGTAGATCCTTGAGGGAGAATTACTAGATCCGAGGGTATAATCTCTTTTGTTCTAACTTCAAAAAATATTTTTGATGCCTATTTAAATTAGGATGATGAAATATAGATCATAGCTCACTATTTGTTTTAAGAGTTTCACATCAAACTTTACATAGTAACGAAATGTCTGTGGACAGGATTTTGAACAGAAGTAAATATGGACCGAGTTGTCAACTAACTTGTCACTGTTTTAAATCCATAAATTTCTATTCTTTGTTAAAATAACAAATTTAGAAGATAGCTAAGCCCATAGCCCAGTTATGAGTGAGTGTGTGTGTGTGTGTTTGTGTGTGTGTGTGTGTGTGAGTCAGGGTGGGGAAAGACAATGTGGGGTGTGGAGGAACATCTGGGAAATAAATTTAGCTAGTTATGAGTTAGGAAGCAGTTACTAAGACAAACCTGTATCTTTGCCGAATTCTACTCTTTTATTTATTTTTTTAGATGCCTTGTATGGGTATACTTAGAATTAAGTGAGATTTCATACAAGTGAATTAATTGTACTAATCTTCTTGTTAATTTGCTTTAAAATTTTAGTAAGTTCCCATGAATCACTTTTTCAGATCTTGCATTGGATTTTTATAAATGAGTTTCTGAGATAAACTTGCTTCTAATCTAGTTGTGAGGACAAGTAATGATAATAACTAACATTTCATGGAGTGCAGCTTTTCACATATAAGATTTATTCTCATTTGAAGAGGAAATTGAGGCTTACAGAGGATAGATGACCTGCCCAAGAACAACTTGGTAGTAAGAATCAGATATGGGATTTGAACTGTTGTTTTTTTCTGGGGAGGGTGTTGGGGGAGCCTTCAGGACCCAAGCTCTTAACTCCTGCTCTAGAGGAGATGTGAATGACGATCATGTCTGTGCTTTTTCTAGCATAGAACATGATAAACCCCACCAGAGATTCAAACAAGGTGATATCAGGTTCAAAGTAAGGAGAGATCTTGTCTGGTCAGGAGAATCCAAAAAGGGTTCATGGAAGAGTTAGCTTTTAAGATGATTTTGAAGAAGAGGCAAAGAGAGATGATGGGTAGAAAAGAAAACTCAGGACAGAGAGAATAGCATAAGCAAAGAGAATGGAGGCAATTGAAGACCAAGTGTTTTCTGGGAACAGTAACATTTGAAATGTAATGTTTACAAAGGAGAATAATGGAGTATAAGACTAGAAAGATAAATTTATCTTTCTAGATGGAAGCTATCATAAATAGTTTCTATACAATTTAGTGGACAGTGGGGGAGCTCTTGGAAGTCTACGAGCAAAGGAGTTATATGCATAGCTGTGGCTGTACCCAACAAAGATGAGATCAACACCCTTCCCAAGTTGGTTTGGATATCAAGACTGATGAGACCACACACCAAGAGAGTATGCACAGGTTTATTACTTGCATAATGTGACTTTTTGGGGAGAGCAGGACTTGGCTTTGTTTTTCATTGTGATCAGGGTTGGGGCCACGTGGAGGCTTCAGGTTTGTCTGGTCTTCACATTCCAGCAGATACCAAGGGATGAAGTTCATGGGCCCTATTATAGGCTTGCTCAGATATGGGACAAAAAGTGGGAGGAGGAGGAATGGATCTTAAAAACTATGAGTACTCAGACATCACAAATGGAGTCAGACTCTATTACAATTCACTACTGATGTTTGATTGATGACTGAAATGTGCCAGGGCTGATTTAATTGATTTTGAACTTGTTTAAATAAACCATTATTGTACTCTATGAGACTTGCAGCATGAGGTCAGTAAGAGAGGTGAGAGTTCCATTGCATGTCTTCTTCAAAAGTCCATGGTGTGTATTTTAAGAAGTGAAATGCAGGCCTTGGTCATCATCAATAATTTCTGGAACTCTGAAGGGGATAAGAAGTGTCTTGGTGAGGCCTTTTAGTTTAGTTTTAGTGTGGGCTGATGTGTGACATTTGTTTATATTTTGGCTCTCTGTAAGGCAAAAAATTCCCAGAGATTTTGTTTTTAGCCCAAAGTGGGGTGACCTTGGATAAGGAATTGCTATTATTGCTACAGATCAGACTAACTGACTAGATAATTAGTAATGCCCCAATAATGTATACAAATATACATACTGGACCAGTTGTTGGTTAAACATCATGTAGTGCTAAGATGACTGCATGAAGTTTGGTCGGTTGTGCTGGCTCTTGAGTCCCATCCTTGATCGGGGATGTCCTGGTTAGGGAATGAATAGCAGCAGCTCACTAGAGGGCATCATTACATTTTATGGTGACCTTGCATATGAAATCTCTTTTCTGATTACTCAGTTGATCCCAAGAGACTCTCCAGGTGGCCAGTGGGCCTGGAAGAAGGGTGGCCTACAGCACCATTACCTTTGGCAAGGGGCTGAGGACAGGAGAAACCACTTCCTCCTGTAGGTTGGATATGCCAGGAGGCCTAAGTTTGCTTATGGTCTATAAGTACTATTTCCACTTTTGTCCAGAGGCCTCTATAACTAACTGTGCTGATTGTGCGGAGTGCTGTGTCAATGATCCAAGGCATAAGAGGCAGCTGGGTACATAGGATCACAGGCTTAGGGGCCATGAGGGTATTTGTCTCCAGAAAGGCCCAATGTGCAACCAGCAGTTGATGTTCAAATGGTGTGTGGCATGGGACTGAGGAGGGCAGCTTCCTGTATCAAAAGCCTGTGGGCAACTTACAGGTGATCCAGAGACCCCAGGAGGCATGAGAGGAGGTTGCTAAAACCTCTACAGTGAGGGAATCTCTGGGGTATATTAAGGAGAGTGCTTATTGTGTGTAATTTGAACAGATTCTAGAGCATTTAGTTAAAGGAGACCTCATTCAAGGTGGGCTGTATTAGTCCATTCTCATATTGCTAATAAAGACGTACCCGAGACTGGGTAATTTATAAAGGAAACAGGTTTAATTGACTCACAGTTCAGCATGACTGGGGAGTCCTCAGGAAACTTAGAATCATGGCGAAAGGGGACGCAAAAATGTCATTCTTCACATGGCAGCAACCATGAGAAGAACTGAGTTAAAGGGGGAAAAGCCTCTTATAAAACCATCAGATTCCAGCCTGGCCAGTATGGTGAAACCCCATCTCTACTAAAAATACAAAAATTAGCCAGGTGTGGTGGCATGTGCCTGTAGTCCCAGCTACTTGGGAGGCTGAAGCAGAAGAATTGCTTGAACCCGGGAGGTGGATATTGCAGTGGGCTGATATTGTGCCACTGCACTCTAGCCTGGGCAACAGAGTGAGACTCTGTCTCAAAAACCAACCAACCAACCAACCATCAGATCTCATGAGACCTCACTCACTATCACAAGAACAGGTCCCTCCCACAACATGTGGGAATTATGGGAACTACAATTCAAGATGAGATCTGAGTGGGGACACAGCCAAACCATATCATTCTGCCCCAGCCACTCCCAAATCTCATGTCCTTACATTTCAAAACACAACCATGCCTTCCCAACAGTCCCCAGAGTCTTAACTCATTCCAACATCAACCCAAAAGTCCAAGTCCAAAGTCTCATCTGAGATAAGGCAAGTCCCTTCTGCCTATGAGCCTATAAAATCAAAAGCAAGCCAGATACAATTGGGGTACATGCATTGGGTAATTCCAAATGGGAGAAATTGGCCAAAACGAAGGGGCTACAGGCCCCATGCAAGTCCAAAATCCAGTAGGGCAGTCATTAAACCTTAGAGTTCTAAAATGATCTCCTTTGACTCCATGTCTCACATCCAGGTCATGCTGATGCAAGAGGTGGGCTCCCATGGTCCCGGGCAGCTCCACCCCTGTGGCTTTTCAGGGTATAGCACCCTCCCTGGCTGCTTTTTTGGCTGGTGTTGAGTATCTGTGGCTTTTCCAGGCACACGATGCAAGCTGTTGGTGGATCTACCATTCCAGGGTTTCAAGGATGGTGGCCCTCTTCTCACAGCTTCACTAGGCAGTGCCCAGTGGTGAATCTGTGTGGAGGCTCCAACCCCACATTTCCTTTCTGCACTGCCCTAGCAGAGGTTCTCCATAAGGGCTCCACCCCTGCAGCATACCTCTGCCTAGATATCCAGGCATTTCCCTACATCCTCTGAAATCTAGGTGGAGGTTCCCAAACCTCAATTCTATGCACCCTCAGGACCAACACCACATGGAAGCTGCTAAGGCTTAGGGCTTGCAACCTCCAAAGCCACAACCTGAACTGTACCTTGGCCACTTTTAGCCACAGCTGGAGCAGCTGGGACACAGGGCACCAAGTCTGAGGCTGCACACAGCAGGGGGGCCTTGGACCTGGCCCAGGAAACCATTTTTCCCTCCTCGGCCTCTGGGCCTGTGATGGGAGGGGTGCTGGGAAGGTCTCTGACATCCCCTGGAGACATTTTCCCCTTTGTCTTGGTGAATAGCATTTGTCTCCTCATTACTTATGCAAGTTTCTGCAGCAGGCTTGAATTTCTTCCCAGAAAATGGGTTTTTCTTTTCAATTTCATTGTCAAACTGCAAATTCTTCTAACTTTTACGCTCTGCTTCCTCTTGAATGCTTTGCTGCTTAGAAATTTCTTCTACGAGATACCCTAAATCATCTCTCTCAAGTTCAAAGTTCCACAGATCTGTAGGGCAGGGGAAAAAATGCCACCCGTCTCTTTGCATAGCAAGAGTGGCCTTTCATAGCAAGAGTGGCCTTTACTCCAATTCCCAACAAGTTCCTCATCTCCATCTGAGACCACCTCAGCCTGGACTTTATTGTTCATATCACTATCAGCATTTTGGTCAAAGCCATTCAACAAGTCTCTAGAAGGTTCCAGACTTTCTCAGATGTCCCTGTCTTCTGAGCCCTCTAAGTCTCTGGAAAGAGACACATTTTCCTGTCTTCTTCTGAGCCCTCCAGATTGTTCCAACCTCTGCCTATTACCCAGTTCCAAAGTCACTTCCACATTTGTGGGTATCTTTACAGTAGCACTGCACTACCTGGTACAAATTTACTGTATTAGTCTGTTCTCACACTGCTAATAAAGACATACCCAAGACTGGGTAATTTATAAAGGAAAGAGGTTTAATTGACTCACAGTTCAGCATGGCTGGGAAGGCCTCAGGAAACTTATAATCATGGCAGAAGGAGAAGCAAAAACATCCTCTAAACATGGCGGCAGCAAGGAGAAGTGCCGAACAAAAGAGAGAAAAGCCCCTTATAAAACCATCAGATCTCATGAGAACTCACTTACTATCATGAGAACAGCTGCATGGGGGTCACCACCCCCATGATTCGATGATCTCCCACCAGGTCCCTCCCACAACACGTGGGAATTATGGGAACTACAATTCAAGATGAGATTTGGGCGAGGACACAGCCAAACTATATCATGGGCCAGTTTGCAAGTAGCAGCATAAGTGAACTTAAGTAAAATTTGTAAGTAAGGAATATTTGCCTTCAGAAGCCTAAAAAGTCCTAAAAGATTGTTTGCTTATCTTAACATTGCAGGTGTTAAGAGAGGGCCACTAATTGTTTTCTGATAGTATCAGAGCTGGAGTAGTCCTTGACTGACAAAATAATTCCCAGTAATTTAACTGATATGGCAGGGCCTTGTACTTTTTGTTGGGCGTTGCCCATTTCTTTTTGTGAGTATTTGTATTTTTTGAATGAGTATGTCAAATGAATCTTTGAAGAGGAGGATGCCATCAATGTAATATCGTATCTGTGTTCCTGGAAGAAGGTGGATGTGATGAAGATCATGGCAGCAGAGATTGTGTAGGAGGGCAGGGTTATTGAGATACCTCATGGACAGTCAGGTAAAGTTGTATTGTGTCCCTTTGAAGGTGAAGGCAAATTGGAACTGAGAGGCTGTTGAAATAGAAACTTAATAGAACATATTTGCCACATGTATAATAGGAAAGCATTTTTCAGTTACTGATTGGATAGAGTCAATAATTTCAATAATATCAGGTATGAGAGCCTTAATTGAGGCACCGTGCCATTAAGGTTGTGATAATCTGCTGTTAGATGCCATTCATTTTTATCAAGTTTGAGCGTTGGCCAAACTGGGCAATTAAAAGGGAAAATAGCAGGAATGATGGCGCCTTCCTTTTGGAAGTCTTAGATGGTGGGTTTTAATTCCTGTAGGTCTTGGTTTAATCTATATTGGACTTTTTAACTATTTTAGCTGTGAGAGAAGGTCCATGGTCTTGGTTTAATCTATGTTGGACTATATTAACTAATTTAGCTGTGAGGGAAGGTCCATGGAGTCCCATTTTGGTAAGCCAATTTTAAGTGCCAAAAACTTAATTTTATTTGGGAGACCGAGGTGGGCAGATCACGAGGTCAGGAGATCAAGACCATCTTGACTAACACGGTGAAACCCCATCACCACTAAAAATACAAAAAATTAGCTGGGCGTGGTGGTGGGTGCCTGTAGTCCCAGCTTCTTGGGAGGCTGAGGCAGGAGAATGGCGTGAACCCGGGAGGCGGAGCTTGCAGTCAGCCGAGATTGCGCCACCACACTCCAGCCTGGGTGACAGAGTGAGACTCCGTCTCAAAAAAAAAAAAAATTAATTTTATTTCGATTTATTACTTGTGAGGTCAAAGAATTCATGCGCACTATGGGATATTTTAGGTCAATGGGCACTGTGACTATGGGAAATTTAGTTAAGGCAATAGTATCAGTGGTAAAGGAGAGACATGAATAATTGTCATCAAAGATAGTGAGCAAGCTAAGAGCAAGAAAAGAAAGACTCCTAGGTAGTGGTGGTCCTCAACTAGACAATGCAGTTGAGTCTACCAGTTGCTTTTTGGTTGCCCTGTGGATGGCAGGATCATCATCTACTCATGACTCCCACCAAAGTGGTTTGAATTTTAAGTTTGAGAATGATACACACACACCAAGAGGGTATGAATATGTCATTGGCGTAAATAAATCTGATTTCGTGATTTGACAGTAAAATGTTACATTATCATTTAGATAATGTGTTCTTCAGGACACCAGCATATTATTCATTAGGAGTCTTAGTTTAGTTCAAAAAATGAAGACAGATTATCTCCAAGTAAACAAAGCAGTTGCTCTTTCTCTGTAAAAACAGAGAAGATTCTCAGTTTTGTTCTGGATTTTCAAAAGACAATCACAATCCAGCAGAGGTTACTCTTGTTCTGAACAAAGCTTTTTATAATTTTGTCAGAGGATTTGCAGCATAATTCCATTATCACAAATTCCGAAAATACTACATACAAGATACAAAATATTTGATAAACGAGGGCAGAATAATAAATGTGGCCTATTTGTAATATTACATCAGACAAAACTAGTTGTTACTATTATATTTGGCATCAAGAATTATCCTTTTGTTTGTAACTTGTAACTTGTTTATTGCATATTGGGACTATTATAACAAACCTCCAACAAAATGGGGGGGATTTCTAGAAAAATTTAGAGCCATGTTAAAAATCCTTTACATTCATTATTTGACTTGTTTTAAATAGGAAAAGTTTTCGAATTAAAAAAAATTGACTTTATTAGTTCTGAAAATTAAAAAACCCATCTCTCCTTTACAAGAAACCTGTGTAGTTGTGTTTTATAACAGTGCTTCTCAAACTGTAGTGTGTGGAGGAATTATTCAGAGTGTTTGTTAAAGTGTAGTGTCTGTTTGAGAAGGTCTGGTGTGGAGCCTGAGATTCTACATTTCTAACAAACTCAGTTCAGAAGCCATTGGTCCGGAGGCTACACTTTGAATAACAAGATTTTAGAGGAAGATAAAAAAGAAAATGTGTTTGGAAAACTGTCTGATAGATCAATTTAACTACACGTAAATTGCTCATGAAATGCTGGCATCAGGAAAGGCTATCATTCAATACTAAACAATTCACAACTGCAATAAGGTATGAGATTTTAACTCAGTTACATTTTCCAAAATATTTTTCTTTTGTGCACTTACTAACTCCATAGCTCTGTCACTCTGACACAACAAGTTTAATCTAGAGTTGACTGCAGACATCAAACATAAAATACGAGTTCATATTTTGGATTTGTGTTTGTAAGGAAACTTGAAATGAGTCTTTTCCAAGTCTTTGAAGATATTTAAATGTAGTCATTTTCATTAAGTACTCTTAACAAGTAATTAATACTGTGTTTGGAATTTCACAGGAGCTTATGTCTTTCAAATGCTAAATTTGTGTTTGATACCCTTTTGCAGACATTCGGGCTAATTACTTACTGGCCTTTCATAAACACTCAAGAGTGAGAAAGGGAGAAACCTAAGTAGAGCGAATCCTGTAACTAATAACAGATGAGATGTTCATTATGCAGAGAGTGTTTTTGTTTGTTTGTTTATTTCTTTTCATTTCAAAATGTTGAACTTTGGGCATTTAACAGAAATTTAACAGATATTTCTACAAAGCAGATTTTTTCCTCATCTGCTGAGTAAAACCATCTAACATAAGTAAAGGTTAAAGGAAGTAAATATTTATCTCAGTGGTTACAAACTGCATTTTAACAAGTTAGGAGCCGACTCCTCTGGCTCACTGTGTTGGCTCCAGATAGATGGTCCAGGGTCCCCAGGCATGGGAGCAGGGCTCACCCGGCAGGGCTCCTTCGGGTGAGTGTGAACAGGGCCCTGGAGGCAGCTCCTGAGGGTGAGAGCCAGATGCAAATTAGTTTTTTTGAGAACTGGCAGTTTTCTCTGCCTTACCTGTGGATGTCAGCAAACTAGTTGTTAAATGTATTTCTGTCAAGATTCATTTGTCATATTTAAAATTCTTTAAAGATCAAGTCTGAGGTCAGCAGTGAGGACCACAAATCTTAACTGGAAATTATACCTTTATCATATACTACAAGGGTGTCAAACCCTGGTAAGTTAGTTACTAGCCTGAAGAGATTTTCATTTCACTTTAAATTATCAGATTTTCATTGTCTCCTCATTAGCATGTCAATCTCAGTTTCTATGGTAGGAAAAACTACCTAATTACAAAATAAAAGTAATTAAAAATAAACCTCCATGAAAGAACAGACAGGTTGAGTCACACAGCTTTAACAGGTGTTATGATCTAGGTTATGTGGTATCAGAGACACAGCTGAGTGCTCATTAAATAATAACAGGACATTTCATAATATGTTAGTTCTCAGCATTTTAACCCCTGCTCTCTACCTCTTTTCCTCGTTTTCTCCCCATAGCAAATTGATTTAACCTCAGTTGAGCATTTAATGAGTGTCCACTTTACGCCAGGCATTATCCAAAACAGCACTGTACTAAGCTTTCATTCTGGCCTCTGCTCTAGCACAGAACCCTCCTCTCACCCTCACATTTAGACTTTGTGGCTTTGTACCCTGGGAAGTCTTGAGGAAGCCTTTGGTGACCGAAGCTGTACAGATATGAAGGGATGGTCTCCAGCCAGAGGACTTCAGTCATCTGCATCCATTAAAATGTGTGTCCTGATTGCGCTTCATAACAAATCTTCTCAGAATGCCAGAGGCTAAATGGAACTGTGCCAAGTGCTCCATTACACCTGTGCAGCTGGCCAAGCTGCAGAACTGCTCGGGTAACACTTTTTATTTGTTCAAAATTGTTTCCTTTTATAAAACTGCTCTCAAGATAAAAGTACAAAACTTAAAACATTAATTAAGAGGGTTAAAACAGTAGTAATCATTAGAATGACAGCACCAAAACCTTCTAAAGTAAACCAGAGTAAAAGAAAAGCAATTAGTGCTGTTGCAATTTGAATATGTTTTATTTGTCAGAGTTTGAACTTCTTTAATTAAGATATGGGGTTTTGCCTAGATTTAATTTTAAATTAATTTGGCTTTCAATCTTTATGGTATTGATCAAGGGATCAAGATTGTATTGAGTATGGTACTGACTTCTCTGTCTACTGATTTTCTGAGCCTTTAATACCTCTAATAATGGCCCATACTACTGGTTCCTGCCCAGGTGACTATACAGCATTTACAGGTGCAATCCAGTGGATGCTGTCTAAAAACAAAATGAAGTCTTGGGACTATTATTAACTTCATTTTGAGATGGAATAATAATAATAATAATAGACTCAAAAGGGTTAAGAGGCATGCACTTTTGGCAGGAATGGGCAAGTGAACCTCAGATGTAGCTGCAATGGGCTTCCAACACTGGACTTTTTCCAGGAAAGGCATTGGCCTCTCTGCTTCTCTTTTGAACACAGATGATTTAGCCACATTTTGATGTGGCATGGTGTCTGTTAAAGCAATTCCAAACATGAGGGGAATCTCCTTGATGTTATGTTCTATGTATATGTGTCCATGTGCACATGAATGTGTGTGTGTGTGTGTGCGTGTGAGCATGGGTGTGTGTATTTTCACCTCTAACTCTCCTACTCCTGAACCACCAAGCAGTGCTGGGGCTGTGAGATTTTCTGCCTGGATAGTTCCCTCTTGTGCCATCAGATTCTGTCAACATTTCTCTTTATATTGGATAACTCTTTCAGGAGTCACTTAAAACTAAATGGAAGGTTATAGAACTAATTTAACATTAACAAATTCATTTTTGGTGGTGTTTTTGATGAAAGCAAATAAAAGCGAATGTTTTATTTTCTTTGGTTGTCAGTTGCAGGTTGAGGTAGAATTGAGTAGCAGAAATTAGAATAATGGAAAACAACTCCTGTATCTTTTAAAGCAGCTTTTCAGTTGGAAGATGCCAAGTACAAACTTTAGTACATCTTTTTTTTTTGCAAATGAATAAGATGCTTACAGACAAGGCAGCAGGAGACTTAATACATTTGTGCATTCTCAATATCCTTGATATATCACTACTGTTAACTTACAATAAAGGAGGAAAAACAGCTGGCAGGCTGGAAAATAGTTCTTTCTGAAACCTCGTTTTATGTAGAGTGAAACTTTATATGATTTTTTTTTTATATTCCAGTGATTTTGCAAAATAATAGAATAAATACAAATTGAATACAGCAGTTTTTTTTTCTAGGAAGAACAATTGTTGGGCATTTTTGTGTTACTACTTAGAATTGGGAAAATTGTACCTCCTGGGGATAAAGTGTTAATAATAATGGTAACTGTCTACTTTTAGTAAAAGGTTTATTTACATTACACAAAAATCCTCATTTGGATGAAGCTTTTACATAAGGTGGTTATTTCTGAATAATTTGGTTTCTTTCCTGGTGTTTGTGTAGCTCTCCATTTTGTACTCTTCTAGGACTTTCAAAAATGAGTTGAACCCACTGTAACATTTATTGTTTATAATATATCATTAAGAAAAAATACATGTTTCAGAAAGCTAAACCGCCCTGTTCTAGGAGGCTCAAACATTTAAATATAATACATTTTTGGAAAAAAATATTGTTTTTTCCTAACTGAAAGCCATAGCAGTTTATATTATTATAAGTTTAAAAAATTTTCTAACCATGTTTTGTAAACATAAATATGCATTCTTCCTTTAAGAAAATCAATATTAAAAATGACCACTGTATATCATTCTTCCCTATATTTAGAGTATATGTGTTTTAATTTTTCTAAAAATTAATCTAATTTATATATTTCCCTTAAAAATAACTGTTATGAGCCAGGCACAGTGGCTTATGCCTATCATCCCAGCACTTTGGGAGGCTGAGGTGGGAGGATCACTTGAGCCCATGAGTTTGAGACCAACCTGAGCAATATAGTGAGACCTTGTCTCTACAGAAAAAATTTTTTAAATAAAATAAAATTAGCCCAGTGTGGTGGTGCATGCCTGTAGTCCCAGCTACTCGTGAGGCTGAGGTGGGAGGATCACTTGAGCCCAGGAGCAGAGGTGTGGAGGTTGAGATTACATCATTGCACTCCAGCCTGGATGATAGATCAAGACTCTAGCTCAAACAAATAAACAAACTGTTATGGAAAATTACCAAAATTAAAATAGTTAGATTCAAAATGTACTACGTACTAATGAAGTCGGCAAGTAGCTTATTTATTTTACTTATTTCACACAGATTATTCCTAATCTGGAGGCGTCTGTCATTTTTCTGGACCACTATAATAGTTTTTACATGAAAGAGGTGAAAAAATATCTAATATAATTCTATTGATTAAAAAACTTCCAAATAATGCATGGTTACATATTTTTCTTGGCATGATAAACAAATATTTCCTTAAATGTTCTGTTTAAAACTTTGATGAATTGACACATTTGGACATTGAAATGTTATCCAAAGGGAACTGAAACATTATCCAAAGAATACGCATTTTTTTATCAGACCACAAAGCTAACAAAGCAAGAAATATGTTTCCATATCTCTCACCTACTAGCTCATATGATGGGATTCTCCTAATTTATTTTCATTTGGATGACAAAACTGCATGCATTTCAGCCAGAAGTTTTGAATGGAATAAGATTTCAGAAATTGTGTGTTAATTTCAACTACAATAGATTCCATTTATATTTTGAGATAGCACTTTATGTAGTATTTCAAAGTGTTAGATTGTATGAACAGGGAGCTGGAGTTTGGGGAGGCATTCACAGAGTAGCATGACTAAGACCTTGGGCTATAGAATCAAACAGGACTATGTTCAAATCTTGGTCTTTCTCACTTCCCATGTGCATGAACTTAAGCAAGGTACATGGCTTATGTGAGTTCCAATTTTCCCATTTATTTTTTTTTGAGGTAATTTTTTAATTAGAAATTCCAAATTTTAAATACCACAATATTTTATATCACAGATGCCTCTTTTTTTTTCTTTTTTTAATATATATATTTTTTTATTTAAGTTTTACAGTACATGTGCACATTGTGCAGGTTAGTTACATATGTATACATGTGCCATGCTGGTGCGCTGCACCCACTAACTCGTCATCTAGCATTAGGTATATCTCCCAATGCTATCCCTCCCCCCTCCCCCCACCCAACCACAGTCCCCAGAGTGTGATATTCCCCTTCCTGTGTCCATGTGATCTCATTGTTCAATTCCCACCTATGAGTGAGACTATGCGGTGTTTGGTTTTTTGTTCTTGCGATAGTTTACTGAGAATGCTGATTTCCAATTTCATCCATGTCCCTACAAAGGACATGAACTCATCATTTTTTATGGCTGCATAGTATTCCATGGTGTATATGTGCCACATTTTCTTAATCCAGTCTATCATTGTTGGACATTTGGGTTGGTTCCAAGTCTTTGCTATTGTGAATAATGCCGCCATAAACATACGTGCGCATGTGTCTTTATAGCAGCAAGATTTATAGTCCTTTGGGTATATACACAGTAATGGGATGGCTGGGTCAAATGGTATTTCGAGTTCTAGATCCCTGAGGAATCGCCACACTGACTTCCACAATGGTTGAACTAGTTTACAGTCCCACCAACAGTGTAAAAGTGTTCCTATTTCTCCACATCCTCTCCAGCACCTGTTGTTTCCTGACTTTTTAATGATTGCCATTCTAACTGGTGTGAGATGGTGTCTCACTGTGGTTTTGATTTGCATTTCTGTGATGGCCAGTGATGATGAGCATTTTTTCATGTGTTTTTTGGCTGCATAAATGTCTTCTTTTGAGAAGTGTCTGTTCATGTCCTTCGCCCACTTTTTGATGGGGTTGTTTGTTTTTTTCTTGTAAATTTGTTTGAGTTCTTTGTAGATTCTGGATATTAGCCCTTTGTCAGATGAGTAGGTTGCGAAAATTTTCTCCCATTTTGTAGGTTGCCTGTTCACTCTGATGGTAGTTTCTTTTGCTGTGCAGAAGCTCTTTAGTTTAATTAGATCCCATTTGTCAATTTTGTCTTTTGTTGCCATTGCTTTTGGTGTTTTGGACATGAAGTCCTTGCCCATGCCTATGTCCTGAATGGTAATGCCTAGGTTTTCTTCTAGGGTTTTTATGGTTTTAGGTCTAACGTTTAAGTCTTTAATCCATCTTGAATTGATTTTTGTGTAAGGTGTAAGGAAGGGATCCAGTTTCAGCTTTCTACATATGGCTAGCCAGTTTTCCCAGCACCATTTATTAAATAGGGAATCCTTTCCCCATTGCTTGTTTTTCTCAGGTTTGTCAAAGATCAGATAGTTGTAGATATGCAGTGTTATTTCTGAGGGCTCTGTTCTGTTCCATTGATCTATATCTCTGTTTTGGTACCAGTACCATGCTGTTTTGGTTACTGTAGCCTTGTAGTATAGTTTGAAGTCAGGTAGTGTGATGCCTCCAGCTTTGTTCTTTTGGCTTAGGATTGCCTTGGCGATGCGGGCTCTTTTTTGGTTCCATATGAACTTGAAAGTAGTTTTTTCCAATTCTGTGAAGAAAGTCGTTGGTAGCTTTATGGGGATGGCATTGAATCTGTAAATTACCTTGGGCAGTATGGCCATTTTCATGATATTGATTCTTCCTACCCATGAGCATGGAATGTTCTTCCATTTGTTTGTATCCTCTTTTATTTCATTGAGCAGTGGTTTGTAGTTCTCCTTGAAGAGGTCCTTCACATCCCTTGTAAGTTGGATTCCTAGGTATTTTATTCTCTTTGAAGCAATTGTGAATGGGAGTTCACTCATGATTTGCCTCTCTGTTTGTCTGTTATTGGTGTATAAGAATGCTTGTGATTTTTGTACGTTGATTTTGTATCCTGAGACTTTGCTGAAGTTGCTTATCAGCTTAAGGAGGTTTTGGGCTGAGACAATGGGGTTTTCTAGATATACAATCATGTCCTCTGCAAACAGGGAAAATTTGACTTCCTCTTTTCCTAATTGAATACCCTTTATTTCCTTCTCCTGCCTAATTGCCCTGGCCAGAACTTCCAACACTATGTTGAATAGGAGTGGTGAGAGAGGGCATCCCTGTCTTGTGCCAGTTTTCAAAGGGAATGCTTCCAGTTTTTGTCCATTCAGTATGATATTGGCTGTGGGTTTGTCATAGATAGCCCTTATTGCTTTGAAATACGTCCCATCAATACCTAATTTATTGAGAGTTTTTAGCATGAAGCGTTGTTGAATTTTGTCAAAGGCTTTTTCTGCATCTATTGAGATAATCATGTGGTTTTTGTCTTTGGCTCTGTTTATATGCTGGATTACATTTATTGATTTGTGTATATTGAACCAGCCTTGCATCCCAGGGATGAAGCCCACTTCATCATGGTGGATAAGCTTTTTGATGTGCTGCTGGATTCGTTTTGCCAGTATTTTATTGAGGATTTTTGCATCAATGTTCATCAAGGATATTGGTCTAAAATTCTCTTTTTTGGTTGTGTCTCTGCCCGGCTTTGGTATCAGAATGATGCTGGTCTCATAAAATGAGTTAGGGAGGATTCTCTCTTTTTCTATTGATTGGAATAGTTTCAGAAGGAATGGTACCAGTTCCTCCTTGTACCTCTGATAGAATTCGGCTGTGAATCCATCTGGTCCTGGACTCTTTTTGGTTGGTAAACTATTGATTATTGCCACAATTTCAGCTCCTGTTATTGGTCTATTCAGAGATTCAACTTCTTCCTGGTTTAGTCTTGGGAGAGTGTATGTGTCGAGGAATGTATCCATTTCTTCTAGATTTTCTAGTTTATTTGCGTAGAGATGTTTGTAGTATTCTCTGATGGTAGTTTGTATTTCTGTGGGATCGGTGGTGATATCCCCTTTATCATTTTTTATTGTGTCTATTTGATTCTTCTCTCTTTTTTCTTTATTAGTCTTGCTAGTGGTCTATCAATTTTGTTGATCCTTTCAAAAAACCAGCTCCTGGATTCATTAATTTTTTGAAGGGTTTTTTGTGCCTCTATTTCCTTCAGTTCTGCTCTGATTTTAGTTACTTCTTGCCTTCTGCTAGCTTTTGAATGTGTTTGCTCTTGCTTTTCTAGTTCTTTTAATTGTGATGTTAGGGTGTCAATTTTGGATCTTTCCTGCTTTCTCTTGTGGGCATTTAGTGCTATAAATTTCCCTCTACACACTGCTTTGAATGCATCCCAGAGATTCTGGTATGTTGTGTGTTTGTTCTCGTTGGTTTCAAAGAACATCTTTATTTCTGCCTTCATTTTGTTATGTATCCAGTAGTCATTCAGGAGCAGGTTGTTCAGTTTCCACGTAGTTGAGCGGTTTTAAGTGAGTTTCTTAATCCTAAGTTCTAGTTTGATTGCACTGTGGTCTGAGAGATAGTTTGTTATAATTTCTGTTCTTTTACATTTGCTGAGGAGAGCTTTACTTCCAAGTATATGGTCAATTTTGGAATAGGTGTGGTGTGGTGCTGAAAAAAATGTATATTCTGTTGATTTGGGGTGGAGAGTTCTGTAGATGTCTATTAGTTCCGCTTGGTGCAGAGCTGAGTTCAATTCCTGGGTATCCTTGTTGACTTTCTGTCTCGTTGATCTGTCTAATGTTGACAGTGGGGTGTTAAAGTCTCCCATTATTAATGTGTGGGAGTCTAAGTCTCTTTGTAGGTCACTCAGGACTTGCTTTATGAATCTGGGTGCTCCTGTATTGTGTGCATATATATTTAGGATAGTTAGCGTTTCTTGTTGAATTGATCCCTTTACCATTATGTAATGGCCTTCTTTGTCTCTTTTGATCTTTGTTGGTTTAAAGTCTGTTTTATCAGAGACTAGGATTGCAACCCCTGCCTTTTTTTGTTTTCCATTTGCTTGGTAGATCTTCCTCCATCCTTTTATTTTGAGCCTATGTGTGTCTCTGCATGTGAGATGGGTTTCCTGAATACAGCACACTGATGGGTCTTGACTCTTTATCCAATTTGCCAGTCTGTGTGTTTTAATTGGAGCCTTTAGTCCATTTACATTTAAAGTTAATATTGTTATGTGTGAATTTGATCCTGTCATTATGATGTTAGCTGGTGATTTTGCTTGTTAGTTGATGCAGTTTCTTCCTAGTCTCGACGGTCTTTACATTTTGGCATGATTTTGCAGCGGCTGGTACCGGTTGTTCCTTTCCATGTTTAGTGCTTCCTTCAGGAGCTCTTTTAGGGCAGGCCTGGTGGTGACAAAATCTCTCAGCATTTGCTTGTCTGTAAAGGATTTTATTTCTCCTTCACTTATGAAGCTTAGTTTGGCTGGATATGAAATTCTGGGTTGAAAATTCTTTTCTTTAAGAATGTTGAATATTGGCCCCCACTCTCTTCTGGCTTGTAGGGTTTCTGCCGAGAGATCCGCTGTTAGTCTGATGGGCTTCCCTTTGAGGGTAACCCGACCTTTCTTTCTGGCTGCCCTTAACATTTTTTCCTTCATTTCAACTTTGGTGAATCTGACAATTATGTTTCTTGGAGTTGCTCTTCTCGAGGAGTATCTTTGTGGTGTTCTGTGTATTTCCTGAATCTGAACATTGGCTTGCCTTGCTAGATTGGGGAAGTTCTCCTGGATAATATCCTGCAGAGTGTTTTCCAACTTGGTTCCATTCTCCCCATCACTTTCAGGTACACCAATCAGACGTAGATTTGGTCTTTTCACATAGTCCCATATTTCTTGGAGGCTTTGCTCATTTCTTTTTATTCTTTTTTTCTCTAAACTTCCCTTCTCACTTCATTTCATTCATTTCATCTTCCATTGCTGATACCCTTTCTTCTAGTTGATCACATCGGCTCCTGAGGCTTCTGCATTCTTCCCGTAGTTCTCGAGCCTTGGTTTTCAGCTCCATCAGCTCCTTTAAGCACTTCTCTGTATTGGTTATTCTGGTTATACATTCTTCTAAATTTTTTTCAAAGTTTTCAACTTCTTTGCCTTTGGTTTGAATGTCCTCCCGTAGCTCAGAGTAATTTGATCGTCGAAGCCTTCTTCTCTCAACTCGTCAAAGTCATTCTCCATCCAGCTTTGTTCCGTTGCTGGTGAGGAACTGCATTCCTTTGGAGGAGGAGAGGCGCTCTGCGTTTTAGAGTTTCCAGTTTTTCTGTTCTGTTTTTTCCCCATCTTTGTGGTTTTATCTACTTTTGGTCTTTGATGATGGTGATGTACAGATGGGTTTTCGGTGTGGATGTCCTTTCTGTTTGTTAGTTTTCCTTCTAACAGACAGGACCCTCAGCTGCAGGTCTGTTGGAATACCCTGCCGTGTGAGGTGTCAGTGTGCCCCTGCTGGGGGGTGCCTCCCCGTTAGGCTGCTCGGGGATCAGGGGTCAGGGACCCACTTGAGGAGGCAGTCTGCCCGTTCTCAGATCTCCAGCTGCGTGCTGGGAGAACCACTGCTCTCTTCAAAGCTGTCAGACAGGGACATTTAAGTCTGCTGAGGTTACTGCTGTCTTTTTGTTTGTCTGTGCCCTGCCCCCAGAGGTGGAGCCTACAGAGGCAGGCAGGCCTCCTTGAGCTGTGGTGGGTTCCACCCAGTTCGAGCTTCCCTGCTGCTTTGTTTACCTAAGCAAGCCTGGGCAATGGCGGGCGCCCCTCCCCCAGCCTCGCTGCTGCCTTGCAGTTTGATCTCAGACTGCTGTGCTAGCAATCAGTGAGACTCCGTGGGCGTAGGACCCTCCGAGCCAGGTGCGGGATATAATCTCGTGGTGCGCCATTTTTTAAGCCGGTCAGAAAAGCGCAATATTCGGGTGGGAGTGACCCGATTTTCCAGGTGCGCCCGTCACCCCTTTCTTTGACTCAGAAAGGGAACTCCCTGACGCCTTGCGCTTCCCAAGTGAGGCAATGCCTCGCCCTGCTTCGGCTCGCACACGGTGCATGCACCCACTGACCTGCGCCCACTATCTGGCACTCCCAAGTGAGATGAACCTGGTACCTCAGATGGAAATGCAGAAATCACCCGTCTTCTGCGTAGCTCACACTGGGAGCTGTAGACCGGAGCTGTTCCTATTTGGCCATCTTGGCTCCTCCCCCCCAATTTTCCCGTTTATAAAGTAGATCTTATAGTAGTATTTACCTCAGACTGTAATGACAGTTGAGTGAAATAGTGCATATAAAGTGCTTGGCATTAGAATGTGGTCAGTAAATATCTGTGTATCAGTTTCGTCCCCTGCCCACCTGATAAGCTCAATGATGACTTAAATCATATACTTACAACTCATCTATTTGGAAAATTATGTTGTTTTTAAAATTGTAATAATTAAAAATTTACAAGAGTATTAATATTTTTATGTAATACCTTTATTACATAAAAATATTTTATTTGTGCTCAGTTTAGCCTAACCCTATAGAATGTGATGAAGAGGTGGAACTACATTATGATCCTTATTTTTCAGTTGGGAAACTAAAGCAAAGAAAAATTAATGAAATTGGCCAGAGTTGCACAAGACATAGCCTAATAGGAGTTAAGTATTTAAGTTAAGATTCCACAGATCTAGAACTTCATTTGAATGGGAGAAAACAAATTATATCATGAAGTGGTTGATACAGTTGATTCTATAAAGAGGGCATTAAACACGTTGATTTGGAAAGCACTGAGTTTTCCTTCGCAGTTGTTTTTTATACTAATAATAGTAGAAAATTTTCCATATACCTTAAGTGCTTTCAAATTTATTTCTAGAATACTGACAGAAAAAAAAAACACCTTACTTTTAAGTGATGGAGAGGTCTTTCAAAATATCATGCCACAGGGAAATAATATTTTTTCTTGGCACTTAATTCCAAGTAAATGCTTAGCTTAGCTTATGATACACATGTGGTGTTTCTCGAGGACTTTGACACTGTAGTTGTTGTCATGCATTTTCTCACACAGACATTGCACTCTATATTTTGTATAAAATTCTATTCTTAGCCATATATAAATTGCTACTTTGCTATTCACAATTTTGTTATATACAATTACTCAATTTTGGTTTCAGCAAAATACATATTATTTGCCATTTTGTTGAAATATGCCCTGCAAGACAAAATATGCTTGCTGTTAGTAAGTATCTGACAGATTAAAACAATTTAAAAAAATCAATATGGTGGCCTAATTCCCTGGTCTGTTATTTAAGTATCTTTTCACCTGATTAACCATTCTACATCTGCAGACCTATGGGAAGAATTCCTAATTTTATTCCATCTTCATTTGCAGTAGGGACATAAATGTCTGTTGATCTTATCAAATTATTTTTAAGAATTTAGGGATTTTGTCAGAATCATTAATTCAGCCAACCTGGTTAGTCCATTTATACCATAGCCTCAGGTTTCCTATATCCACATATGCCATTCAGAATTACTAAGGCATGGAAAGCGTCTCACAAAAGAAAAACTTTTACATTATTTAAACAGTGTCATATCCACAAAATAAACGATATGCTGTTCTTGGTTCACCAAGCAAGCACTTTGCCCTCTCTGGGTCCCCAGTGAACAGCTACTCATTAAACCCAGATACATTTGGACATCAGACCCCCTCTCTAACAAGGAAAGGGGTCACCACAGGGAGGAATGCAGGCCTGCCAGTCAGAGTCATCTCCCACCAGAAACCTGCTTTAATGAGCATTTTCTTGCTTCTCAGGGCAATCCTCATGCTCTCACTGTGCTCTCAGCAAGAACACCTGGGATTCTTCAGCCTTGCCATGTGTGGAGAACAGCCCAAAAATAGGCCTGCTAAGACTTCCAAGATGGATTGCTAGACTTTGTGAGTCACCTCTGAAACCAAAAGCTCTGTGCTTTGTGATTTTTGTTTGCATCATTAGGATGAGGAATTTCAGCAAACCTAACCACAATTACCTGTGACTAATCTTAGCAGATATAAAAGCAAGTGTTTCCTCTTTCAAACCCACATAAATATACAAAAGTCAAATAAAACCTTGAATTGGATAACCCGTTCCCAGCTATTCTTCAATAAAATATTCATAAAACAAAAACTTTGCAGTATAAATATGGTATTCTACTAAAAATGCAAAATATATTTCCCAACTTGGTGCAGCTTTGTAAATATACATTAACGTTCAGTGAGAGTAAAGAATAATTACATTTCATGAATTAAACAGATTTCACTTTGTGTCTTCATAACAGAGAGATAGGTCATCTCCGGAAGGATTCATGGGTAGGCTGGGATTCTCATGAGACTAAAGCATAAACCAAACTGGACTTTGCAGAATACATAGAATGAGATTTATCATGCAAGAGCTATGCTTTGCCAGAGTGAACTCCTGTGCCCATATTCTGTGTCCTGTCCCATGTTTTATGATTAAAGAGACATATCAATGTTAGAAGGCTGTGTGTTGCTTGTATGCACTCATAACAAGGTAAGAGCCAGAACCTGGAAATAATCTGGAAACAGAAAAAGGATGATCTAATACAATGTCCTGATAAATATGGATTCATTGATTGAGTTAGAAAGGAAGAGCACAGAAAGGAAAGACCTGGAAATGGTGGCATTGGTACCATAGAGTATCTATTCCAGAGCCAAAGGAAACAACAAAAAGAAAACATGCCTGAATAAGCTATCACCTCTCAGTTACTTATGGCATAGGGAGAAAGGGAGAATATGGTTAAAGAAAATGCAGATAAAAATTGAAACGCTAATTTCACCTGGTAGTTTCAATTTGCCTTAACCATCTAAGTACATTTTTCAAAGCTTAAAGTGATTTTGTCAGGTTCATGGAATTGCAATCTTTAATGACTCACATTCATGTCCAGATGATAAATGATGACCTACATTTCCAACACCCCATTAGCCAATGTTCTTAAATCACTTGAGCAATATTAGCCCTCACAAACTTTGAGAATACCAAGTATTATTACCCTCCTTAGTTTGTAGAGGAGAGAAAAATAGAGATTTATATAAATAAGTGAAATCAGTTGTCCAAGAATAACTGTGTATATTAGGGCTAACTTAAAATATATATCCCCTGATTCTGCTCAGTTATGTGATCTTATACCCATTTTACTTTCTACCCCAAAGTTACTGGTTCCTGGACTAGGAAGTGCTGTAATTTTAGAAGCTTCTAAAGGAATGCAAATTCTTTTTGGCCAAATGTGACTCACAATACAAACACAGGAACAATTGTTTACTTCTGTAAATTCTAAGATAGTGCAGGTTTGGTCAGAAATGTAATTACCTTAGGGCCAGACTAGAATAACAGTTAAATAAAAACTGGAAGAGAAGATGTTTTTATAGAAATTAAGTTATGGGAGAGTAAGATATATATCCAGAAAGCAGGTTTCTGCCTTTCAGAGGAGAATATTTTCTTAAAGTTTGTGAAAGGGTGCAAGGGGCAAAGGTTGGATTGGTTCTCAGACCACTGAGGGGATTGGCAGGAGACTAAAGTATGGAACCACTGGGGTGCTGGAACTCACCCACATGGGCTTGGGAGAGCCAATTATTATACTGGGATTACAGGTGTGAGCTAGACTGCCTGACCTAAAATTTTGTTTTTTACAAAGTAATAAATACTCAAAATTTATCACTCCCTAATTATTTAACTACATTTTTACTATTATCTGTGCCATTGAGGTTATTTATGTCTATTTGTATTAATGGTAGGAATGCTAAAAATGGCATGCAACTATGCATTTCTTTCTAACTCTACTTTCGGTAACTTCGTGTTGAAACTTAAATTTGATAATGGTGGGAGTATTTACATGAGGGAAATTGGCAAGCAGCACAGCTTGATTTATTGTTTTGTTGATTATCTAAATCAGGATTCAGTAAAAGAGGGCATGCTTGCTATGTGTTGTTATAAATAAAGTTTCCCTGGAACACAGCCATGTCCATTTACTTATGTACTGTTTGTGACTAGTTTTATGCTACCATGGCAGAGTAGTTTTAACAGAGATGTTAGACCCACAAAGCCTAAAATATTCACTGTTTGGCCCATTATAGAAAATGTTTCCATACCCTTCATCTAGACTTTAAAAAGTGATGAGTAAAGTGTTAAAAATGCAAATTAAACTTAAAAGCATGTTTTTTAGTAGCTATTACATTGTGATTAGCACACAAAACTGAGGAAATACTTTTTTCAATATTGGAAAACTGTTATCTGATTCAGTAATCACAGTATTGACTATTATGTTTGAACTTAAGTATGCTGAACCAAAAAAAGGTTTTAATTTAATGAATATAATCTGTATGATGGTGGAAGATAGCTTAATAGTAGATCACATGTCAGACTTAATGACAAAAATAAAAAAATTAGCCAGGCCTGGTGGTGCGTGCCTGTAGTCCCAGCTATTCGTGGGAGGGGGGAAGTTGGGGGGTGAGAGAGGAGGATCGCTTGATTCCAGGAGGTGGAGGCTGCAGTGAGCCATGATTGTGCCACTGCACTCCAGCCTGGGTGACAGAGTGAGACCCTATCTCAAAAAAAAAAACAAAAAACAAAAAACAAAAAAAACAGGCAGAAAATAGGTGTTGCCAAGGATATGAGGACATGGAAAAGTTGGAACCCTTGTGCCCTGCTGGTGGGAATGGGAAATGGTGTAGCTACTATGGAAACAGTATGGTGATTCCTCAGAAAATTAAAAATACAACTACTGTATGATCCAGCAATCCCTCTTTTGGGTATATATCCAAAGAATTGAAAACAGAGTCTTGAAGAGATATTTGTGTACCCATGTTCATACCAGCATTATTCATGATAGCCAAGAGGTAGAAGCAAACCAAGTATCTTTTGACAGATGAATGGATAAACAAATGCGGTATATGTATATACCATGGAATATTATCCAGCCTTAAAAAGGAAGGAAGTCTTGTGATGTGCTACAACCTGGATGATCTTGAGGACATTATGCTAAAAATGTCGCAAAAAGACAAATACTCTTTTTCACTTATATGAAGTATCTAGAGTAGTCAGATTCATAGAAACAGAAAGTAAAGTGATGATTGCCAGGGGTTGAGGGGAGAAGAGAGTAAATTGTCATTTAATGGGTATAGAGTTTAGTTTTGTAAGATGAAAAATTCTAGAGATTGGGTGCACAGCAGTGTGAATACACTTAATACTACTACTGAACTATACATTTAAGAGTTGTTAAGATGGCAGATTTTATATTATGCCTTTTTTTTTTTTTTGAGTCAAGAGTGTCACTCTGTCACCCAGGCTGGAGTGCAGTGGTGCGATCTCGGCTCACTGCAACCTCTGCCGCCTGGGTTCAAACGATTCTCCTGCCTCAGCCTTCTGAGCAACTGGGATTACAGGTGCCTGCCACTGCGCCCAGCTAATTTTTGTATTTTTAGTAGAGATGGGGGTTTCACCATGTTGGCCAGGCTGGTCTTGAACTCCTGACCTCGTGATCCACCCATGTCAGCCTCCCAAAATGTTGGGATTACAGGCATGAGCCACCGCACCCAGCCTGTTATGCCTATTTTACCACAATTTTTAAAAAAGAGTTAGTGGATTGAGATACAACTCTGTTTGTCAAATTATAGTTAATTGCAATCATAGGTTGGCTATGGATATAGGAATTGAGCAAAAATCAACTAAAGCATTCTGTGAGAATCAGTTGGAATTTATAATAAAGTATATTGTATATTTTATTATCATTAGTAAACTGTGTGCTGCCTGTCCTTTATATTAGTAAAGTTTAGAATAAACTTACATACATATGTAACATATATAATATCGTATATTCTATATATAATATATATACACACACATACACACATATTCCCAACATAGAGCTGGTTGTTAATATTTACCAGCACACCACTGTCAAGATTGGGCTTTCTCTTATCCAGGAACTGAGATCCGCTCTGGTGGAAGGATCCCAGGTGGCCTGGGTTCGGGTTCCCAGGTTCTATGTCTGACTCCTCCACTTAACTATCTGTACGACTCTGGGCAACTTGCTTAGTTAGACTCTCAAGTGTTAGTTTCCTCTTCTGTTAAATGAGAGCTAGATTGAGTAATCTGTAAGATTTTCTGCTATTAAAAGCTATGACCAGCCAGGCGCATTGGCTCACTCCTGTAATCCCAGCACTTTGGGAGGACGAGGCAGGCAGATCACAAGGTCAGGAGTTTGAGACCAGCTTGAACAACATGGTGAAACCCCATATCTACTAAAAATACAAAAATTAGCTGGGTGTGTGCCTGTAATCCCAGCTACCCAGGAGGCTGAGGCAGGAGAATCGCTTGAACCTGGGAGGTGGAGGTTGCAGTGAGCCAAGATTGCACTACTGCACTCCAGCCTGGGTGACAGAGATAGACTCCGTCTCCAAAAAAAAAAAAAGAAAAATGACTATAGCATTGTAAATTCCGTGAAATGAGGGGCTGTTTTTTATCTTTGCATTTACATAAGCACGTAACATAGTTCTTTGCACACTCAATTAATGTCTGTCAAATTAAGTTGAATAGCGTTTTTCTCAAAATGTTGCGGATTCTTAAATATAATAATAGCTAATATTTCCTGCCTTACTATGCACCAGCTGCTTTATCTCATGTAATTCTTTTAATTCTATGTAGTAGCTACAGTTATCGATTCCGCTTATACAAAGTAATTGAGATTTCCTGAGATGTCACAGCTAATAAATGGCAAACTGAGATTCCAACTTGGATCTATCTCACTTCACAGAAACCCTCTTAACTACTATGCTACACTACTTTTTATCCAGAACTAAGATCTTCCCTGAAATGCTAATCATGGAGAATCCTTCTGCATGCCAGAAAGTGAAATGACAAATAAATCTTTACATTTATTCATTGCAACCCTGGAGGTGCTATCATCTGTGTCTCAAATTTAGTTTGCAGCAGGATCATCTGCAGTTCTGAAATGCATATTCCTGGGCCCCGCCCCCCGACCTATTCAATCAGAATCTCTAGGGATGGTGCCACAAAGCCACATTTTAATTTTTTATTTTATTTTTATTTTTATTTTTTGAGTCGGAATCTCACTCTGTAGCCCAGGCTGGAGTGCAGTGGCATGATCTCGGCTCATTGCAACCTCCATCTCCTGGGTTCAAGCAATTCTCCTGCCTCAGCCTCCCAGGTAGCTGGGATTACAGGTGTGCACCACCACACCAGGCTAATTTTTTTGTATTTTTAGCAGAGATGGGGTTTCACCATGTTGGCCAGGCTGGCCAACAACTGACTCCTGAGGTGCCCTCGGCCTCCCAAAGTGCTGGGATTACAGGTGTGAGCCACCGTACCCAGCCAAGAAGCTACATTTTTATCTGAACTATCATTTTGATATGGGGAACCATAGACCACATTTAAGAGAAGCACCAGCCAAGAGCAGGAACTTTCAAACACTTTTAACCACAACCTAGAGTTAATAAAACATTTTATATTGTGACCCACCATTCATATACATGTGCCCACAAAAATGTGAACATTCTGATATTTTCCAACTCTATTCCATTCCATTGTACTTTTTAAAACTAATGGTCAAGTTTCATAAATTGATTTTATTCCCCACTAGTGGGTCACAATTTGCAGTTTATAAAATACTGACTTAGAAAGGTTATATTTGTACCATGTGCCTTCTTTTTTCCTGATTTAAGAGTTTGCACATTAGCGAGACAGAAAGTCCAGCTGTCATTCCTGTATACCTCAGTTAGCTCACCTGATTATTCCAGGCAGGGCTGGATTTACTCCTTATCCTCTGTTCCCAGAAAGAAAAGGATGAAGTTTTTTCCCTTGAAAGGGTTTTTGAAAGTGTCATTTAACTAGCGATTTCCGTTAGTCCCACCACTCCACCGATACGAGTTATGGCAGCTCTGTGTCCCATTAGTGAGCTCTTTCCCCTTCAGCTCTGTGGGAGAGGCTGCAGGGCCCAGATCTCTCTGAGCATCTCCTACCTGGCACAGCACAAGATTTATTTAGCATTTGGCCTAGGGTTTGTCCCACTGTTTCAGAGTTTGCTACCATTACTGTAGTAGGTATGAATAATTTTTCAAGTGTAAGCTTGTGACTTCTTTTTTGCTCCTGAAATTATTGATCAAGGGGATTTCTGAATGATTTTGTGTTGGATTTAGCTAAAAAGAGTTTTATTTACCTCCTGCTGCTGAAATGATCTCACATACCTTCATCTTAGCAAGTCCTTTAGATTTCATTTGGGAATTAAGATATGAAAGCTCTTTCCAGGGTTATTTTTATGGGATGAGTATGTAAGCTGAAAATAGGAAATATAGTTTGGTTAAGGGGAGCTACATTTGGGATGATCAAGCACAAATTCCTAATTTATTTTATGTTAGCAAGAGAAGGCTGTCTTTGTTTTTCTTCCTTTCCTCTCCTTTTATTCTTTTTTTTTTTTCATTTATTCAGCTACCTATTTGACACATATTTATTGGAGCCTACAGTGTACCAGGCACTGGTGTAAAAATGCAATGCCAACATGTCCTGATACTCAGGAGACTACAATCTAATAGTGAGGGAGGCTCTAGTTAATCAATAATTATAATGTTTTAATGAAAGAGGTATCTGAGTCAGGGCAGTCAGGTAAAGCTGTTCCAAGGGGGTGACACTGAGCTAAATTTCAAAGGGTGAGTACAAGGATGAAGAAGCCAAAGAAGGAGGTAATAGAGAATTTGTCTTAGTTTGGGTTTCCCTGAATTCAGAGCCTGCAATAAGGACTTAGAGGCAGGTAGTTAATTTACAGCATGAGCCCCAGAAACTGGAGTGAGAGAGTGTGAGACAGAGAAAGAAAGACAAAGTCAAAGTAGATTGAGCTCATTGCCAACTATGGACAACTGGGACTTAATTCCACTGGGGACCTCGGGAGGAATGTAGGTACTATAGAATTATCTCTCCTCCCAAGGACAAGTGGTGGGGGTTCTGTCTGTTGTCTCTTATCTTTATTGGGATACAGGATGTGTGTGTGTGTGAAGGCTGGGGTGGAGGAAACATGAAGAACTGACTGTCTGGTTCTTCTCATTCTTTGTGGCTAGTGACAAATGGGGTGTAGTTGAGGGGGTTTTTAAAATCTTGTATTATTTTCTAAATGTTCTTCATTTCATGTGAGAGTTGAGGCTTACTTAAATTTTCCTCAATCCAGCTCATGATTCCTTGCAATTTGAATAGATTATTTCCATATTCTGATCTCAGTGTTAAGTGATGTGAATGTTCATTTGTTTCCATGTTCTGTGTTTTAGTGAAAAGTTAATAGTCTCGAGAAGGACTGTTCTCTTGATGGCATTTGGAACCTTTGTATAAGTTTACCATACCATACTTTCTCATATGAAAAGAAGTATAATATCATCTTAAATAGGAACATCCTTGGAAATCAACTTTTGCTTGATAAAAACCTTTCTAGAACTGCTTCTTGGGTTTTGTTATTCCTTATTTTTGTGAGTGCAAGAAAGTAATCAGAAGAATTATATTAATTTATTCATGATCAGTAAGCAATAGAGACCATACCCAGTCTCATAATTATAATGTTAAAAAGGACACTGTGCACTAATACACGAAAAAATGTGGATCGAAAAATAATTTAATAATTTAAAAGCAAAATATAAAATTTAGGAATACAATTTATCAATAAAATATTATCTTCTCATAATATCTCTCATATCATATAATCAAGTTAGAATAGATTTCCTCATAATAAAGTAATTTGTAATAGAGACTATTCTCTTGCATAAGTAAAATGAATTTTAGTATGAGAGATAAAATCATTGCTAGAAATATTAATCAAATGTTAACCTGCTTTTTATTCTTTATATTTTCCAGATTCTATTTTTGAAATGACTTATAGTACTTCCTCTAAACATTACAATTTATGATTTTTTATTATTTTAAAGTTGGCATGCTGAGATTACTTTTTTTTTAGCAGATTCAACCTTATGTTAACTTCAAGATGAAAAAGGGCTTAGTTGTAAACAGCTACTTCAAAGTAGAGGTTTATGAGATTTAAGAGCTTTCTTAAGAGCACTAATAAGAAAGAATACTACAAATAATGACACTCCATCACTAGCATGTATTTTATAGTCCATATTTAGTTCTTTTTTCCCTTGGAACTTTGGAGTAAACAACCCATTCTTTGTGGGTAACATGGTCTTAAATAATTAAAAAATATTTTTAGGGTAAAAACCTTTTACTTCATTTGAGAATTTATGTCTTATGGAATTAGGTTTTAAGGCTGTGGGTGCTCAGATACAATTATTTATCAATAAGGCACCTTATAAATGCACATTATGACACCATAAAGAATAGACATGCAAATATTGTCATGTCTGCTCTAAAAGTAGAGCTAGTGAATTACAGATTATAATTAGAATGAGAGACTAAATGATATTTAGGGCCATGTGCAGGGCTTACTTCTTGAAATACATGGCTGCCAAATGCTTATGGGTCACATTTTAAATATTTATTTAAATCCAAGGGGCCAATCACTTTTTATACCCAGTCTTCAGGACCACCTGTCCCAAGCTACAGTCAGCATGCTATTAACTACTGTTGTTTCTATGATCACTAGTAGCATCCATTTCTCTTATTGCACAGTATTTCAACATGATTATAGGAACATTTGAATTTCAAATTTGGAAAGAACTTCTAAAATTATATGTATGGAGTGCTTTTCCATTTCAAAATCAGTTAGGTATATGGAAAACTCACATAAATGTTTAGTAACTGGTTCTCTAGGGGAAAAAGCCCTGATTTAAAACTTTTGACAGTCTTTGTGGTGTAAATATTCCCACCATTTCAAGCTTCCAACGTTACTTCACGGAATGTGCCATTGTTTTTGTAGTATTTCTACCACACAGATACATGTAAATAAACTTGACAGCCTAGATAATAGAAATATGTAGTAAAATAATTAGGAAGTAATGAATTTTGAATATTTGTAGCCATTGTTTTTAATATAATTTACTTAATTGTAGGTTTATATAACTTAATTTTTTTGAAAAAGGCTTGCCAAGTTCCCAAAATTTAACAGTTGGCTCCCATGAGCTGGTACAAGACAGCTTCAGTATGCTACTTGGCTGTAGAGATATTATAGCAGATTTACAGATGAGGAAACTGGAGCTCAAAAGGAAGAAAGGAAATTAACATGTATTGACCACGTATTTGAAGCCATGCAGGATGTTGGACAATGTCATAACTCATATAAGCCTCAAAAAACTTAGTGAAATAAGAAGTATTATTCCAGTTTTACAGATGTCAAAACAGAATTTTCCAAGAGTCATAATGCTATTAAGTGACAAAATCAAAATTAGAACCCAGATTCCTGGTTCACAGGATTCTTACTTTTGTTTGCACTAATATATCTTGCCCTCTAATTTCCATATAAGTTATGTTAGAACACCAGAGATGATCATGTCACACATGGCGAGATACAGCCATGGGCCCTGTGCCTTTTAAGACACTATTTTTTTAGATGTGAATATGGCTATGGATTTTTAAAATTACAATATATAAACAGTGGGTAATTATAACTGTGTTAATCTGATTTCAGAGATAAACTGGCTTTAGATTTTTAGTAATTAGAAAGCTTAGCTAAAAAGAAGCATGAACAGGAAAAATAGAAGTATATATACATATATATACTACATATTACTATTATCTAGGCTTTTCAAGTAGGGTTGCTATTATCAGCATTCTCAATGTAGTATAGAAGTTATCATATTGAGTAGTAAAATACAGTGATGGGTGAAGAACATAAAACTACAAAAATTATAAATAATTACTTTTCGAGAACTCAATACTGTTAGGACCAATGGCTCAATACAGAGATGAGACAGAAGAGAGAGATGTTCAATAAACAATGTCTAAGGTGAATCTTTTATTCAGAGTGAATAACTTGGTACCTTTGTTATAGTATGATGCTTTTAGTCAGATATCAACAACAAATAGAAATCAACATAGAACAAGTTAATCATCATGAAGTTCTTTGCAATCACTTTGAAGTTTAATGTAATGTGATATTATTATACACTATTATACAAAAAAGACAAGTGCAAATGTTGTGAGAGAAAAAGATATTAAATAGCCATAAAAGATTCTAATTATAATTAAGGCACCTTGTAAGGACAATAAAAATGGATTTAAAAGTGAAAGATCTATCTTTTCGGAAGTCTCATTTTAAGTATATTGTTAATTCAAGTTAATTTTTAAAAATGTTTTTCAAGCTGCATAAAGTTTGTGAGAAATTTCTGTTCCAATATTATGGTAGTCACAAATAAATATTGGAGATTATATATATATATATATGTGTATGTATATATACTATGTGTATATATGTGTATGTATATAATGTGTGTGTGTATATATATATATATATATATATATATTTAAAACAGGTACTGTGCATCTTACTTAGTATGATTAAAATAAAAGAGTTCAGAACCATTCGGTCCAGAACCAAATCTGTCTCTTTGTTTGGTCAATAGGAACTGCACTTATTTCAAGACTGAAAAGTACTTTAAATTTGGAATGTTGGAGGTACCTTGGTAATGTAAATTTTTGCATTTCTTTTATGCTCTCCTGTCTTCTAAGTGTTTTAACTTCCATCACAATGAAATTTCTTCCTTCAAAATTATATCACCAAAAATGACATTTGGAACAAACATCAAATTTAAACAGATTTCCTTGCTTCTTGTCCATGTTCTTCTTGGAAGCCACAGAGAGAATGGCCTTTGGGTGATCCACTAGTTGTTTCTAAATGGGAAGCTCCCTGCTTTTCCCCAAGGCACTGGCAGCTCTTTCACACATTGCCACTAGCAATGAACAGTCTCAGAAGTTCTTGAAAGATGGTTTTGTCACTTGTCTTACCTCTCTGCCTGCTGACTTGAAGCCTGACAAACAATGATAAGTGAGAGTGACAAATGGCCATTACTTACTATCCTAGAGATCTCCCATAAGGAAAAGGCCTGAATATGGAGCTGGACATGCCTCCATTACACTCCCAACTTGAAGAAAGCAGAGCCCAATACAACTAAAATTGTCTAATTAAATTATTTGCAAGTAAATAAGTTAGTAAAGGAAGGCACTCATACCCAAAAGAATGTGAAAACAAGAACATAGAGTTAGAGTTTACCTCATCAACTTATCTTAATGTGTTTCTAGTATCTTTATACAGGCATTTTTGTTTCAGTAATAATGTATGCTAATAGTATCTAATATGTAAACAACTTAGCTTATTGTTCTAACAGTGCTTCTAATTGTTCTATATTGTGGAATTATTATAAGGTAGACTCATTGCGTATCTTATCCAAGGACAGTTATTATTGGAAGTGCAGGAAAACCTAATTAAAACACTTTAATAATTCAACACAGTTGTCCATTACCAATCTGTGACACTGTGTGGATTAGATGTATATCACATGCTTTACACAGTAGTGTCCCCCTATCACTGGGAATACATTCCAAGACCCCCAGTGTATGCCTGAAACCTCAGATAGTACCAAACCCTATATATAATATGTTTTTTTCCTATATATGCATACCTATGATAATGTTTATTAATTAGGCACTGTAATAGAGTAACAGCAATAACTAATCATAAAATAGAACAATTATTACAAAGTGCCAGCATCACTACTCTTGCATGTTTGGGCCATTATTAAGTAAAATAAGGCTAACTTGAACACAAGCACATAAGCACTACCATACCACAAAGGTGGATCTGATAACTGACATGACTGTTAAGTGACTAATGGACAGGTAGTGTATACAATGTAAATACACTGGAAAAAAGGATGATTCACAGGATGGAGCAAGATGGCACAAGATTTCATCAGGCTACTCAGAATAACATGCAATTTAAAACTTATGAATTTTTTATTTTTGGAATTTTCCATTTAATATTTTCAGACCAAGGTTGACCATGGGTAACTGAGCAGAAAATGAAACTGAAGATAAGAGGGGACTACTGTACTGTTGCACCTCAGTGTTAACCATTACTTCTCTTTTTGCTCCAAGATTCAGAAATCTAGGCAGGCCAGGATAGTCAAGATCTGATTTGTTGCCTGGTGATTCAGCCAAAAATCATCAAAGAAGCTTCCTCCCCAAATTCCTTGCCTTGCTTCATTATCTGTCCTCTGCATTTTTCTTAACACTATGAAAATATAATAGAGACCAGGAGAAAATTTATCTCTCTCTTGCTAACCATGTCTCATATATTTGTCTGAGTGTATAAGCATTATAATTATAGACACTTCCAAAGAACATAGAGATAAAAGGAGACATCTAAATCAATGTCCAGAATGCCGGAACTATTATTACTTAATATGAGACAGAGAAGCAGTTTATAGTTTTGAACATTTGTCTTAGGATTAAGAAAATGGAAGAGAAGCCTCTTGGGTTTGGTGTATAAGAAGAGATAGCAGCAAATTGTTTTGTGAAAGAGACATATATGAGAGTACAGGGAGAGGCTGATCGCGGGACCTGGAATCATACTACACTGGGTTCAAGTCCCTGCTCCACCTCTTTCTAGTGTGTCTGTATCACCTTGGGTGAGCTACTTAACTCTCTGTGTCTTAGTTTCCTCGTCTTTAAATGACATGGATCCACCATTGTGTATCATACAGAATACTTGCACTGTCCTAAAAATCCTCTGAGTTCTGCCTGTAAATTCCTTCTCCCAACTGGTGCAACCACTTATCTTTTGACTATTTTTACTTTAGATTTAAGATAATTTATTCATCATTTGTTTGGATTTTTAAAAGATTTTGACTTGTTTCTTTTTGCCTCAGGAAAAATCAGCGTGGTTTGTTGTAACAGAATACCTGAGACTGGGTAATTTATAAAGAAAAACGATTTCTTTAGTTCACAGTTCTGCAGGCTGAGAAGTTCAAGAGTATGGCCCTGACATCTGGTGAGGGCTTTCCTGATGCGTCACAACATGGTGAAGGTCACAGGGGAAACCGACACATTTGAAGAGACAAAACCCAAGGGGCATCCTGGCTTCCTAACAGCTCAGTCTTACAGGAACTAATCTAGTCCCATGAGACCTAATCCAGTCTTGCCAGAGCAAGAACTCACTCACTACTGCAAGAACAGCACCAAGCTATTTATGAGAGATCCACCCCCAAGACTAAAACACTTCCCCTAGGCCCCACCTCCCGACACTGCCACATTGGGGATCAAATTTCAATGTGAGTTTTGATGGGAACAAACACAGCATATCTAAACCACAGCAATAACAATAATAACAGCACACCTAACATTTACTGAGTGATTGCAATATGCCAGGGACTGTCCTGAGAAGCTTACATATATTGACACATTTCATTGTCAGAGCAATTATGCAACTAGACACTAAAGTTAGCTCCATATTATAGATGAAAACGTAGAGAGAAATTCGATGACTTACTCAAGTTCACACAAGCAAGTGCTAAAGCCAAGTTTTGAACCCAGATAGTCTGTCTTCAACCATCATTATCTGATGAAATCAAAGCTTTTAAGCTTCATAAATCATATATGAATTATTTACATAGTATAGAGCTAGCATTCCAGTTCAGTGAATGATTATTCAAATATTACTTTAAAAACAATTTTCCCTTGAGGAAGTATAATCACAAATAACAATGTTCCTGAGAATTCAGGAAAAAAAGTATATTCTTTGGTTCTTGTGTCAGTCATGGAGACAGAAGCCCCTCTAGGTATTTTAAACAGAAGTTACTTAATACAGCAAATTGGTTACAAAATGTTGGAAAGGCTGGAGATGCAAAAAAGAAGGTGGTGCAGTTACCCAGAGATTGATGACAATGTGAAGTCACTAGCACATAAGCCTGGAAGTAAAGGGGAGAATGCTGTTACTCAGAGTCCACACTCACTGTAACTAGGGTTACTGGAGTATCCACCCATGCTGCGGGCCCATTGGGACCACAACAGCTACTACCTTGCAGAAAGCCAGGAGTCAAGAAACTCAAGAGTTACCTGCGCCTACCACAGCTGTTGTTGGAATGAGATCCAAGGCTGCCAGAGTGTGCACTGCTTCCGTCACCTCTGAAACCATGCTTCTAGAGCAAGAAGCCTGGACCTCACACATACCTACTGCTGTTGTTACCGCCTAGGACAAGGTCAGAAACAGAGAAGGAAAAGAAAAGTGGCTTATCCCTTTATGCCACCTTACATCTCCTGCCATTGCCTCACATTGACAAGACTACTCTGCAGACACCTGACAAGGGAATCTAAGCAATAGAGGTGGCAGAATTCCAGTCCCCAGTAATGCAGAGAACATCCGAGCCAACAGGCAACTTTCTGTTGTAGCACTTTGTTTGTTTTAGAAACAACAGAAACCATTTAAAAATAAACATATATTGATGAACTTATTACTCAAAAGAACAACCAGGGTTATTAGTTGCCAACACTAGGTCCCACCATATTTAGTTTAAGCAGGAAAGTCAGTCATTAAAGGATATTCTGGATAGTCCACAGAGATCACAGAGTCTCTGGGGGGTCGGGCTATGAGGGTACCCAGCCAGATAAAATGCCTGGACTGTACCCCAGGGCTGCTTCAGCAAAAACACCATTGCCATCTCTGGGCACAGACACCATGCTGTGTATGGCTAACACTGGGCATTAACCACCAGAACGTCCACTGTCTATTCTCATCAAAAAATGGATTCTACACAATGCCTGCATCTACACTTTGCTCTCTTTAGAATCGAAGTCTTGCACTGTGTCTTTATCACATGCCTATCTGCAAGAGAGGTGAGGCAAAGCAAGTTTCTGGCATCTACCTTAGGAACGTGGTACTCATAATGTCATTCAATCCTGGAGATAAACCACTGTTTGCAAATTACCTGACATAATGACCATGTAGCCAGTAACGTTTGTTTGACATACATGCTACACGCCAGCTACAATTCTAGTCATTTTACAGATATTCATAGTGCTCTATGAGGTAGTTACTATTATCATTTCTGTTTTGCAAATGAGGAAGCAGAGCACAAAGGGATCTTTTTAACGAGCTCATGGTCCCATAGCTACAAACTGCCAGACCAGGATCTGAACTTAGATTTCCTGGCTTCTAAGTTAGCTCTTAGCCACTCACCTGTACTGTACATGACAAATGTCCAGTAAACAGTAGCTACTTCTGTTCATCTTTTTTTCCTGGCACTTATGACATAAAGAGGGGAGAGGTCAGAGGATAGTGGAGAGGTCCTCAGAGGCCAGGTCATTAAGGAGCTTGGAATCCTATTGAGGAGTAAGGATTTTATTCTAAGGGTGACCAGTTCCCAATCCAACAGTATATTCACACCCCCTGAGCTGGAGTATTGGCAATGGAAGTCAGATCTGTGACCAAGTGACAGTTAAGAGTACAAAGAGGGAGAGGAGAAGGGGACCAAATGTAGAATTCTTCTTGTTGTTGGTATTGTTTGGTTTTAAAACATTTTTTTTAACATGGGTAGGAAGAAGAGTCCAGGAAGCAGGCTCAAAAAGACTGGTCAGAGAGGTAAGAGGAGAAACAAAGGAGGCTGTTATTCTAGACTCCAGGAGAGATCATTTGAAGAGGGTGAGAGTGGTCAGGAGCCTCAGCTACTGCAGGGAGGTCAAGGAAGAGAATGAGAAACTGGTCTTTAAATTGAGAAACTTGGAGATTATTGAAATTATCTTAGCAATAGTAATTTCAATAGTACAGTTAAAGTAGATGCAAACTGCAAAAGACTGAGGGATTAATAGCAGGATGTGGAGATAGAAAGCACAAACAACTTTTACTTGATTGAGACGAGAAAGAGTAAGAATATATGAAGGGTAGCTTCTTTTTTACGGGAGAAACTTGAAAATGAAGGAAGCTGAAGGGAGGAGCCAGTTGAGAGAAAATTGATGATGTAAGCAAGAGAAGAGATAATGACAACGGAGAGACCTTGAGTAATTGGGAGAAGAATAGATGGAGGGACCAGTCTTAGGTAATAGTTTCTTTCTGCAGGACATGAGGAAAAAATGGAGCAGTTATAGACACATCTGTCTGTGTGGGGAAAGGAGTGTGAGAAAGTCCTCTCCTAAAAGACACCGTTTTTTTCCCTATGAAATATGAGAAATATCATCTGCTGAGGGAGAAGAGTTTCAGGATGGGATATGTCTAGGGAGAGTGTTGGAGGTTAGGAACAGCCACTGAAGGGAATGGGAAAGACAGCTCATCAACCAAAAGGTGGCTCAGTGGCCCAGGGAGCTTGGCTGAGGTGAGAGGCAGTATATTTTTAGCATGAATTTCTGCATTAGTTTGCGAGAGTCTGGCCATAGGGGCATAGATCTGAGAAAGGTCCTCAATTAGCAGGGCTTGAGCAGAGGCATTGATTCTGAGAAGAAATGTGCTGAAACAATGTGCCACCAAGTCTAGGCTGGATCAGAAGAAACTGGGAGAGAGAGGGGTCCCAGGCTGGTGTAGGGGAATGGAGGATGACCTGTGATCACAGCACACTGGCAACTTTCATGAGTTCAAAGATAAAATATGTCAGGAGCAATGGAGTGAGATTTTTGGAAGGATAAGGACTGTGATCATAGTAGGATATTGAAGCTGTTTCAGGTGATGATGCCTTAGGGTATGAACCTGGGAGTGGATCAAGGCAAAGGCTGCTGGAGAAAAGCTCAGAGTTGAGATGTTTCAAGAATATTTAGAGCTGTAACCTAAGAAACAAAAATTACTTTTTAAGTGAAATTTTTTATTTATCTAGAATCAGGAGGGTTTTTTCCTGCCCACAACTCAGCTGAAATGATGATGCAATTACTTTAGTGAATATCTCAGTTATCAACTTAGACCTGTTAGTTGTTCTTTAATCAATGTTGCTATGCAGAAATGTTCATGATTGTCCTACATAAGGCAGGCTAACTCATAAAACAAACCCAAAAATGTATCACGGCCTAAGCATGATAGAAGAAATGGTATAGACTATGCTTCAGCCTAAGAACCAGGCAGATAGTTGATTGAATCTATAAAAAATTTTTTTAAAGAGGATGGGATTAAATAAGATATGGATATATAATACTTGGCTGCTTTTCCTTTGCTTTTTATTTTTATTATTATTATTTTAGTTTCAGTTACTGGCAAAGCATCGCCAAAAGGGTATCCATACTTAGAAATGCATGCAGGATCGCTCAATGATGTGCTAAACACTCATCAAAAGCAGAGATAAGGGATTTTGGCCAAGGACAGATAACAGAGGATGGATGGCCTAAAGAGGAGAGAAAAGGACACTTACTGACTGCCTGAAACAGGAGTGGCTGCTGGCCCCAAGATCAACAGCACCAAAGTGGAACACATTGTCTTCCTCTCAGAACAAACGCCTCTGCCTTCCAACCTCTTTATTTCTGTTAATGCCCCCACCCCATCCCCCAGCCCAGTCTTCTAGTTTGCTGGACGTAGACACTGGAAGTCACTGTGTGTTTCTCACATTCTTCTAAGTCCTGCAGACATCTCATAAGTCATCAAAAGCCTCTTGATTAATCCTTCATCACATCTCCAGCAGCCTGAAGGATGCTTTGTCAGGCTCATGACACTCTGCTGCTGGAGGAGCAGCAGTGGGAGGGGTTGTGGGGCCATTCTTCCTTAGCCGTCCTACCTGGTGGGTGACTCTGTGGGTTTTCTTGCAGGTGGTTGGGATTGCCCTAGGAGTGCTTCTGTGGATTGGGTGATGAGACTCTACTCTTCCAAGACTCTGCACCCCTCCAACCCTGGGATAAGATTCTGTTAAGTGCACTGCAACCTACATGCCATTTTTAAAAGGCAAAGCAGGAATATAGGGCATTGCTTTATAGATTAAAAGCTTTCCAGGAACTGTATGGTACTGGTTTTTAAAAACCACGCACACACATGCACACACAAATATGCACATTTACATACACAAACTTTTTTGAAAATTCTCACGTGTGAGTGTATTTAATTCTGCTTTATAGTCAAATCACAACACCAAAGAGGCACCCCTTAATTAGCAACATTCTTATACAGAGATGTTCATGGCTATGCTAGCTAGGGTAGGCTAATTGGTGAAACATATAAACCCCCAAATGTATAATGAAACAAAAAAGTGGGCAATTTCTTGCTTGTATAAGGTCTAAAATGGGTTTTTCTCATTGACAGCTGGCTCTCTTTTCAGCAGGAATTCAGATCCTTTTCATCTGTGGCTCTATTATTTTCAACATGTGGCTTCAAAGGTCTGATTCAAGCCAGTGAAAAGAAAACAAATATGAAGAATAGACTTCCAGGCCTGGAAGTGGCACTTACGACTTTCACTCACATCCCAACAGCCAGAACTCAGTTATATGGGAAATGTAATCTAACTGTGTGTCCATGAAGAACAGGACATCCGGGAAACAATTAGCAGTTTTTTCTACAATGGTATAGCAACTGGATCAGTGTGGAGAATTTACAGGGCATCAAAGAAGAACCACTCTTCTTTACCCAACATGGTGGTGGAGGTACACTACAAACTCTTGGTGGAGGAATAGGTCAGACCTATAAGTGAACAGGAAGCCAGTGGTTACATTTAGGGGGAAATATTTGAAATTCTAATAAAGTTTTTCATTGTCTAAAATATACTGAAAGGAATTTTCTTAAATGAACACATTCTTCAATAATACAAAGTTGGCAAATTGGCAGGTTGGGAAGTAGGCAGTAGCAATGTGAACCAGTTGGAACTAGACAAGAAGCCCAGACTAGAAAAACAAAGCCCAGGCAAAAATCCAAGAATGCCAGGGCAATACCAGCATGAGAAATCAGATAAGTGAATAGAAACCAGGAAGCCATAGAAATTTTGGAGCAGAGTAAAATTAAAGTTACAAAACCTGGATGTGAGACCTGGTCCTACTATTTACAGATGGACACAGGAGAACCCGCTTAACTTCTCTGAGTTTGTTTATTCATGTGTAGACTTGGGGTAATCATATCTACCTCATAATAACTGGAGAATCAAGTGAGATGATGCAATGAAAACTCATGTACCCTGGCAAAAGGAGAAAATGGGCTAATTTTAAGTGTTTTTGTTTTTATAAGCTTAGGGTTAAGGAGGGAACAGTGCTATTTAGGAAGAAGAGGAGTTGAAACCTCTTTTTTTGACAAATAAGTCCCTGGTCCTGAACTGGCAGAAAAGGTTGAGAAGAACTACTTTGTGTAAACTCTATCTTCATGGGGAAAACTTGCAGACTCAGTTTCCTTTATAAAAGTCCATTCTTCCTGCCATCCTGCATGCCTTTCTCCCTCACTCCTTTGTCTCTGCTTTTACTTCCTCTTTTTACTTCTCTCCTTTATTTTTCCTCTATTTTTTTCCTCCATCTAGTTTCTTTGTTAGGTGAGCCTGGACAGTGAGGAGAGTGTAACCAATTTCCTGTATAAGGATTCTAGACAGGAGCTTGCTAAGGTTGGGTTTTAAGGGTTCAATCAATAATTAATAGAAACAAAAAGGATGTGCTGCTGGCAAATGTGTTGTTTGATGTAACTCTTTAGGGGAAAAACTGGCAATATACACTCTTAAGTTGATCATTCTCTTTGACCTGCAAGAATTTTTCATGGTATCCAGTATAGGAAATAATAAAAAAAAATAGAAGCCTTATGAATAAAGATGTTCATCATAGTTTTACTTATAGCAATAAAAAGTTTGAAACAGGCTGAACGCTCAAAGGAAGACAAATGGTAAATTCAACTACATTATATTAACACAATAAAATATGTAATTAATCATGTTTTGAAGCACCTTGGTAAAATGGAGCATATCATGGTAAAATAGCAAATGGAATTAGCAGATTGCAAAATGATCACAACCAGGCCAAAGGCACAGGGAGAAAAAACATAGAAGGAAATGGATCATAATGACATCAGTTGCTGTTCATGAGTGGATAAATACACTTTTTTATTCTTTCTACTTTTCCATATTTTCTATATTTTATTATGTACCTATATTATTCTTGTATTTGAAAACATAAAGCCAGTTTTAGTTTCTGGGAAAGTTGTTGATACTAATTTTTCTCATCTTAGCCTTGTGCTGGTGTAACTAATAGCAAAATGAGTTCACTTGCTGCACCATAATGTAAAGTAGTCTTTTTAAAAGTGAATAGAAATATCTATATAGATCTATAGGTACCAGATACATATACGTGTATAAGTTTTAGCATTAGAAATTCCACACTCATAAATCACAGTTTTGCTTTATAGGATTTAATTGGCAAGAAGGAAAGAAATATAAATTGTTGGTGCAGAATTTTCAGTCTGTCATTAGAATAGCATAGATTCCATGGCCTGACTTAAAGCATTTGCATGTATCACAAGGATTCTGTTGGAATCAGCGTTGGAGTGAACTTTTCTTTGAGATGATTTGATGATTCTTTTTAACTTTGTCCTCTATATCCATGGAAGCTGTGCCTCCTTGTAAAAATATGGTGATGGAGACTACAAGTAATGAGAATATTTAGATAATCACTTATAAGCATTGACAAACAGTATCAAAGGCCATTACTGTATAGACATTCTTGAGAGTGGCTGGGTCTGTTGCAACTCACAATGGGAGATAAAAGAACTTAATATGTGTAGCCTTGTTCAAAAGTCCATCTAATTTGAAAAACGTTGATTTAGATCACTTGAAAGTTCCAAGGAAGACTTAAATGCATTGAGTAGTCACTGTGAGTTGAGAAGAAGTAAATAGATTATCAGGCAAACAGGTAATCAAAAGCTAGTCCAGAAATTGGAAAAGGACTCCTGACAATGTCCTGAAAGAATCATGTGGTATTATAAGATACCGCTCAAAGGATAGGAAAGATGGCCAAAGTACATCAAAATATTATATTCTTTATTAAACAAAAATAAAATTGTATGAACCATAAAACAGATATGGAGAGTTCCAATTTTAATATGTACAGCTTTATTTGGATTAATTGAAAGGTGTACTACCTCCTACAGCCTGGTAAAATTGCATTCCATATTGAAATTACAGTACAGTAAACCATAAAGTTTACCTATAAGACTGAAAATGACAGATCTAGAATTGAATAAGGAAAATATACCACAGCTGACAGAGAGAATATATGACTTGAATGTGAATTTCCTGCCTATGCAAAAGAAGGTTTACTCTGAGTCCAGGAAGCATCATGGTCTATTTATGATAATAGAAATTTGTAGGCATCTGGCTTCAGGTGAACCTCTCTGATATTTGACATCAATATTAGTCCAGGCACAAAGCTGTATTTTATTTTCTTGCAGGGCCTTCATGATGAAATGGAAAATATTGATTTGTGATCACCCCACTATAGATCAATCCAAACACATGGATTTTGTGCTTTGTTTTATTTAAAGGGCCCAATCAAAGATTTCTGTTTTGCTTTATATTCAAAGCTTCAGGTCAGTGTTTCCCAGATTTCAATGTACATAAGAATTCCTTGGAGTGTTTATTAAAAATGCAAATTCAAGAGCAAGCAAAACTAATATTTCACGAAGAAAATCAGAATAGTGATTATGACTGGGAGGGGCATGAAGGAACTTTCTGAAATATGTAAAATGCAACACTTTGCTACATGTGTTTTATTTCATAGTTATAATTTTTAACAAAAACAAACACAATTTTAAAATGCAAACTATTGGTCTATGCCATAGGGGAAAAAAAGTGCCACAAGGATTGGGCCTGTTTTAATAAGGTTGGGCCTGTTGTTGGCTGGAATAAACTTATCTACCAAATATCAGCCATGAATAACAGAAAAAGGGCAACAGATTTTAACTTGCTTCTAATCTTTTTGAAAGCCCCCACTCAAGCCTATTTTTATAGCAAGCAAAATCTCTGCTGGTTCTTTCTACAGTGATCTCAGAAACTGTTACCTTATGAAGGCATCCAAATTAGTCAAATCTTGAAGGTTTTATCTTTGTATAGCCAATAGACCAATAATTGGGTTGAGTTTTAGTTCTCAGAAGTGCATAGTTACTGTGCTTGGGAACTGGCTTTTTAAGATTTCCTTTTATCTCTTGCCCATTTACTTTTTTAAGATCTGCTGCAAAACCGAAACAGCTCTTGTTCACATTCTAACTGAGAGAACCTATCAGTTCAGACTTAACCTCAGCAGAATGGAAGTATTTTCACACCAACTGTTATTTCACTCAGATCTCCTCATGTGGTTCTCTCTTTGGTGGGCCCAGTCACTCCAGGATTTTATTTCTTGCAGACATGAGCTTATGTTCAGTCCCCGGAGGATATAGTTTGGGTAATTCTTGCTGGCAACACTCTCCTAAAGCCTGTCATGAATCTCATTGCCCCATCTGCAGAATACACTTCCAGAGGAAAGCCACTAAAGTATTGCAGATGACAAATGGGACATTCTCCTAAGCTAAGTAGAAAAACTACCCATCACCTCCCTCCATTGCTGAGTTATACACAGTGGAAATCATGTACAATGTCAAATCCACCTTGATAAATTCCACTTGTTAACCAAGCAGAGCACCTCCAGCAATGAAAAAGGAAGGTAAAGGAGAAAAAGTGACCTCAGAACTTTTTTATGTCTCTCAGATATGAACTCTTTTGCTTTCAGATGTTAAAGTTATTAATTTCTTTCCATCTTTAACTTGGTTTGGCTCCTAGTCCTAAAATGAAGAGATGTCATTTGAGGTTTTACGCTGGTAGATAAAAAAAATCCCTCTGCACACAACAAGCACACACATTTTTGAGCAAACTACAACCAGACTCAGATGCCTACAAAATAGGATAGGCTGAATTGAGTCACAAAGTAATGAGTTTTCAGTTGTCTAGCCAAGCTCATGTTTGTCTCCTTGTTTGCTTACTCCCTGCCAAAACAGAAACATCAAAGTAACAAGAAGATATCAGAAACTAGCACTGTTTTAAAAGGAGACACTATCTTTAGTTTGCTCATTTATTCAACATATATTTATGGGATGCCTACCATATGCCAGACATTGTTCTAGGCACTGAGGATACAACAGTCATCAAGAGACCTAAAAAAGCCCTGTTCTCATACTATATGAAATGTTTTATGATTCATAATATGAAAACAATAGTAATGATGAGATTTGCGATATGATACACAGTAGAATAAATATGTCTTTTTTCTTTTTAAGACGGAGTCTCACTCTGTCACCTGGGTGGGAGTACAGTGGCAGGATCTCAGTTCACTGCAAGCTCCACTCTGATGGGTTCAAGTGATTCTCCTGCCTCAGCCTCCCAAATAGCTGGGATTACAAGTGCATGCCACTACGCCCAACTAATTTTTTGTATTTTTAGTAGAGACAGGATTCACTATGCTGGCCAGGCTGGTTTCGAACTCCTGACCTCAAGTAATCCACCTGCTTGGCCTCCCAAAGTGCTGGGATTACAGGCATGAGCCACCTCACCTGGCCAAGTTTCTTTCTTTTTAAGGCTGAATAGTATTCTCTTTTTAAGGCTGAATAGTATTCTATTGATGTATATATCACATTTTGCTTATCCATTTATCTGCCAGTGGACACCTGGGTTGCTTCCACATTTTAACTTTTCTGAATAATGCTGCTATGAACATGGAAGTACAAATATATCTTCAAGAACCTGTTTTGAATTCTTTGGGTTATATATCCAGAAGTGGAATTGTTGGATCATATGGTAATTCTATTTTTAATTTTTTGAGGAACCACCATATATTTTCCACAGAGGCCATACCATTTTACATTCCTACCAATAGTATACTAGTGTTCTAATTTTTCCACATCCTTGACAACACTTGTTATTTTCAGGGTATTTTGATAGTAGCCATCCTAATGGGTAGTAAGCGATATCTCATTGTAGTCAAACTGTGTTTTTCTATTACTGTAAATGTTATACTCAGAAGAAAATAGAGATGACTTGTTTTAGTTTAATTTAATTTAGGAGACTGGGTCTTGCTCTGTCACCCAGGCTGGAGTGCAGTGGCATGAGCATAGCTCACTGCAGCCTCGAACTCCTGGGCTTGAGGGATCTTCCTGCCTCAGCCTCCTGAGTAGCTGGGATTACAGGTACAAGCCATCACATCTGGCCTGGAGGTGTCTTCTAAACACATGAGGCTAAATGAATATGGATGTAGATCTATGGTATGTAATCATCTGTAGCTTTCCCCAGTCCTTCACCAGGAGTACCTATTGAACTTTCTCAAACCCTTCAGGTAAGCTAATCAAAAATTAGAAATCTAGAGTCCCTTTCCTTCATGATACCTGCCATACCAGCTCAGGGTCCAGACAAAATCCTTTTCTTGTTCTTGTCACCCACAACAACAGACACAATATTTTACTGTCTAGAGCACAATTTTCTCCATACATAAGATTATTATTGAAGAGAACAATAGGAATGCAATCTGTAAAATGGGAATTTTAGGCCCAAGTAGTTAACTCACTACTTAGCTTCCAGGCTCTGAGTGGGTGACAGAATAGGCAATTTTCAACCTCCCGAACTCCCCACAATAAATCAAACTTTTTATATGTCAACAACTTCTTACCTTGAACTGTGTAATTATCACATCAAGTCCATTTCACTTCTTACTGTCACTATTGTTCACTTGTCTTTGGGAAATAACTCAAGGTACCCATCATGAATTACCCCGTGGCCATCAATGAACTCCTATTGATACAAAGATAAATGACAATAATTTTCTAAAATAAAGCCTGTTGGCAAATGTAAATTGCTTTTCCTTAGGACCAACTATCTTTTTACAATAGTATTTACTGTACAAGCATGCATATGAACAATGACTTCCCAAGGCTTTTAAATTAATCAAATTAGAATAAAATTTAAAATTCAATTCCTCAGTCACACTATATTTCAACTGTTCAACATCCACATGTAGCTATTGGTTGCCATAGGTATGGAAATGTTTCCATCGTCACAGAAATTTCTATTTGACAGCACTGTTCTAGGGCATTCGTCTTTTTATAATTTATTCATTTTTAGAAAAATTGGAATTGTCTATTTAAATTACATATTTTAAGGTCAATTTGATGGTATCCAACAAAGTTAGTGCCAAGACATTTCTGGGGCAGCTTTTGGGGGATTTGCAGTGCCAATAGAAAGAAGAGGTAGAGTAAATCCTAAAGGGCCTTCTTAATGCATGATATTTTGCTACCAATAAACTATAACAGTTAATGCACAGTTGTGGGCATCTTTGGATAACACCTGATCAAGTCCACCTGGGACTATTCTCTAGTTTCTGAGTAGCTGAGGCAAAGAGGTAGACATAGGGCCTGAGAGGGTGGTAGCTACAAAAGTATATATCTGAATCAAAAAGTAAATAAAAGAGCTACATGATCCTATAACAATGGGATGGTGTACGAGGAAATGAAATTGTTTATCGATGATGTGTTATTGTCATTGATTCTTATTCTGAATGGTAGGACCAGGGACATTTAATTTAAACAGAAACTTATGTTGATTTCTTGACAAATGATTTGGTACATAATATTTTTCCTTTTATAAACTTTTCTGTTAGTAACCTGAATATAGCTAAAAAATTCAAATAGCGTCAAAATCCTTATAATGACAAAATAATAATCTCAGGTTCCACGCCCTCTAACTCTCCAGCCCAGTTTCCTAGAGACAACTATCTAGAGCTTTTTAATTTGCTGCTTTTGGCAGTTATTCCCAAATCCCCAAATAAAATGCTATCTGGCCATTCTTTTATTTATCAGTTTTAGACATCATTCATTAACTTTCTTATTATGTTAGATGATTTAGTTATATGGAGGCAATAACTACTCTTATATCTCAAAGGATGCTAATGTTTGTGTTTTCTCTTTTGAAATTCCTTTTCTGTTCCGTGAACTGTCTCTATTTTTTCCTGGGCCTTTTTAGTCTCTTTTTTGGATTTTTCTTTTATTTGTCTGTTTTCCCCACTGTTTGTTTATGTTAGAGGCTTTTCTCAAATGTCTGAGTTTGGGTTGATTCCACATATTTACAAGTGATCACCAAAACCTATGTAGCTTGTTGACAGTCAGCTTTTGCTTTAGGTGGATCAGACAGAGAGCCAGCTCTTGCATTAGGGGCTGCTGGAATGTCTTGTCTTCAGAGCCACTCAGCTGCTCCAGGGAAAATACATTCAGTCTTCTGCTTGGGAGTGCAATTCCTGATTACAGGTACTCTCTATATCAGAAGGGTTTGTCCAGTTGTTCCAAATACACAATCAACCCATTATATCAAGTTCTAGGCTTCACTTCCATGTTTCCACTCTCATTCCTGCTCCACTCTTGAACCTCTCCCAAGTTCTAGGAGGCAAATGTGCTCCTTCTTAGTCATTCTTTTCTACATTTAATAAGGTTTCAACTTTCTCCTACTTCATCAGCTATCATTATTCCTTCTCCTTTTGTTCTCCAGAAACAAAAAGAATAGAAGTTCTTTCTATTATTGTAGATTTCTAGAGACTTTTTTCTTTACTAGTATTCCACCCCATGCCCTACTGCTTTTGTTTGTTTGTTTGAGGCAGAGTCTCTGCTGCTCAGGCTGGAGTGCAGTGGTGTGATCATAGCTCACCGCAGCTTTAAACTCCTGAGCTTAAAGGAATCCTGTCTTAGCCTTCTGAGTAGCTGAGACTACAGGCATGCACCACCACACCTGGCTAATTTTTTAATTTTTTTGTAGAGATGGGTCTTGCTATGTTGCACAGGCTGGCCTCAAACTCCTGTCCTCAAATGATTCTCCCACCTTGGCCTCCCAAAGTCCCAGGGTTACAGGCAAGAACCACCATGTCCAGCCTCTTAATTAATATTTAAACATAGTCTCTGGAAAGAGAGGATACAAGTATTTGTGGTCAGCCCACCATCTTTAAAAATAAGTCATGGTAATGTTTTCCAGTGATAACCATCATACTATGTTAAAGTTTGTCTATTTTAAATTTTTTCCCCATATTTTAGATTAGAGTTTTCTTTTAGCTAGACATGTTGGAACTACCATGGATTTTAAAGTCAAACAGACTAGTATTATAATCCTGGTTTTACTACTTATTAGCCATATACTATTGGAAAAGTTATCTAATCTCTCTAAACCTCCTTCTTATAATAGGAATAATAATATTTATCTTGAAGATGTTTCATGAGAATTAAATGAAACAAAGCCTATGAAGTATATAAAACAGTTCCTGGCACATAGTAGGAACTCATTATCTTTATTAAGTTTGTGAGTTATTTGTTATTACAAACAAATTGCTTTTAACTCAAATATCAAATAATCAGACTCTGTAGCTTAGATACCACTTTTTCCAGGAAGCCTTCCTGATTTAAGATTTGGATAGAGATGCCGTATTTGTGCTCCTGCAGCACTCGTCATTGCCTGTTATAACACCTCTCAGTCACACTGTCATGGAATTGCTTGCTTAATTCTCTGGTCTTTCCTATTAGATTGTAAATTCCATGTGAATTGGGACCTAGTCTATATTGTTCATTTTTGTCTCCCATGCCTGTCACTATGCTTGGCACAGAGTTGTACTCAATAAATACTTGTCGAATGAACAAATAATACCATTCTACTTTTATAAAACTGGCTATATTAGATTTTTTTTATGTAAAGTGTATTCTGTGCTTTAAGTTTCTTCTGCAAGATGAAATTTCTTATGGTACTATTTAGGAAGATAGTAGAATAATCGTGAAACAACCAAAATACACAAACTTGGAGGAACATAAAAATTGAGTATCAAAATGACCCTGTATGAAAGGCAAATTCAGTTAAAGCAATCAACCCCTCTTTCCCCCTCCCCTCTGTGACTGAGCACTGAGGCTTTGTAGCTAAAGGAAATGCAACAATTCATTCAGAAATCGTATCCATTTTGCTTTTGTTACTGCTTCAAAGTCAAGTTTCCACTTAATTGCTCTGAAATGTAAATAATTCCTCAGTCAAAAAACAAACAACAGCAACAACAAAAAGCCCACCACAGTCTCTGGATGGTTTCAATTTGGTGGCAATGCCTGAGGCTATAAATAGACCGCTTCTAACCCAACAAATGAGTTTCCATTTCTCTTTTTGGAATGCTTTCTTCCTTAACCCCTTAACCCTACCATTTGGATAGACCTGCCGTCATCAACTAAAGGAATAGTTAGGAGAAATGGGATCCCTTTGTGGTTCTTGTCTCTGAAGGAGGAGGGATTCTGCTGGTCTTGAATTAACTCCTAAAATACCTAGAAGAATTAAAATCTTGGCCGTTCAATGTATTTCAACATATTAATAATCACAGAGCTACTGAATGTGGTTGCAGTAAGACTGAAGCCCAGTCTTTATACATTCTACCACTGTGTTTGGTAGAATCATTGAGATTGGGGCTTTGTTGTTGATGCTATTGTTATTACCTTTGTTCTTTTCGATTGAAAATAATCTTAGTGATCATCATTCTAAACATTTCATTTTAACAGATGAAAAAGCTGAGGCCCAAAGACCTTAAGACTTATTAAAAGTCAATTTCAAATCTATATAATAATAACAACAATAAGAAATCTCACTAAACAAGCCAGGCACGGTGGCTCACACCTGTGGTCCCAGCACTTTGGGAGGCTGAGGCAGGTGGATTACTTGAGGTCAGGAGCTCGAGACCAGCCTGGCCAACATGGCGAAACCCTGTCTTTACTGAAAATACAAAAATTAGCCAGGCATAGTGGTGCACACCCATAATCCCAGCTACTCAGGAGGCTGAGGCAGAAGCCTCAGCACTCCAGCTTGGGCAACAGCAAGAGTCTGTCTCAACAAAAAAAAAAAAAAAAAAAAAAAAAAGAAATCTTACTAAACAGAAATAAGTCCTTATAAACAGATAAAACTTAATTGTATTTGAAATATTACCTTTAAGTTATGTATATATATTTAAATGTATATGATTCAAGTACATATACTTGATGCATTAGTTTAGACCACAGTAAAATATCAGTTGGTTTATGCATACTATGGGAATTATTTACATTCAGAAATTCTTGCTTATATATGCAGTTTCAGATGTATTTTTTTTCATATAGACAAACTATAATGAATAAAGAGTAGGAGGTGAACGGCTTTTCTTCAGAGGATGTCTCTATTCTTACATCTCTATGCTTCAAGATATAGAGGCAGCAGTGGTACACACAGCAAGTCCATTTCTGAGTTGATAAAGTTGGGGGGTGCAAGGTGTGATATGAATTTTGTTTTTCTTATAGTTGCATCATTCAAAGCCTGTAGAGATATTTTGAATAGACAATGGCCTAGTGACCCTCCCAATTAATCGTATGACCTGGCAGGCCATAAAAACACAATTTGCAATGTATTCACTGAGAGTCATTGTTTTCACTCCTTTTATAAGCTAAAAGATGGTTTTGGATTAAACTTAGATTTTCTTAATTTATTAGAATCATTTCTGCTTTACCAATAGAGTGAGCTTGAATATCACTTGGGTGATTTGTACATTTCTTGATTTTTTTTTTTTTCGAGATGAAGTCTCACTCTGTCGCTCAGGCTGGAGTGTAGTGGCACAATCTCAGCTCACTGCAACCTCTGCCTCCCGAGTTCAAGTGATTCTCCTGCCTCAGCCTCCTGAGTAGCTGGGATTACAGGCACACACCACCACTCCCGGCTAATTTTTGTAGTTTTAGTAGAGATGGGGTTTCACTATGTTGGCCAGGCTGGTCTCAAACTCCTGACCTCAGGTGATCCGCCCACCTTGGTCTCCCAAAGTGCTGGGATTACAGTCGTGAGCCACTGTGCCTGGCCCATTTATTGAATTTTTAATCAAGGGCCTGCCTATCCATGATCAAAATTTTTATATAATGATAGTTTTCAGGAAAACAGTAATTCTTACTTAACCTAATGAGTGGCTCTCTTTGTAAGAAAGCTAAACATTATGTGCAAGGGCATGAGTTTGTGAATAGCTATTGCAGAATATTATCCCAAAGGTGGCAGAAAATCAATCACTTCATAAGTACACCAATTTGTACAGTGATTAGGCTACTGAGATGGACCTAAGCATTCATTTTTCAGAGGGATTGAAGTGCTAATGCTGAGCAATAAAGCCTCCTACTGGGTAGACTCTCATTATCTTAGAGATGATCTTTTTAGTTTTTCAGGAAGCTGGACCTAGTTAAAATCCTCTTGCAATTTTTATTTTCGAAGGTTCATAAATAATTTCTATATCCTTTGTATTTGATTGTTCAAAAATGAATGTACAGAAATATTTTGTCTTTTCCTAGTTAAAATGTATCAATGATATTCAGCCCCAACATTCTCCATTCCTAACTATTAATACATATTCTGAATGGATTGTTTCAGTGAGGATACTATGTGTCGCAAATAACAAAATCCGATAATAGGGGCTTAAATAATCGAGCAATTTATTTACATAGAAACAGAAAAGTCCAGAGGGTGGGTGAACTTCAGGCAGTCCAGGAGGACTCCGGGCCCTATTTTTTTGCAAGTTTTTACAGATCTGCCCTGCTCGATTGGCATCATTCTCTGACTGGCTACCTGCATGGTTTTATTACAGCTTCCAACACCAATGTCTTTTATACTTTCTCATCCATATCAGCTGTGGGTTGCAGAGAAAGGGACAGAGAAACTGGAAAAGTAAGAATCTTTTTGCCACAAGCAATTAGACAAGAGTCCTGACCTTTGGTTTAACTGAATGATCCTTAATCAATCACACTAGCCAGGGCATGTCATTCCCTGATTGATTAAGGTTACCAAAGCCCATGTTTGCAGAGGTGGGTGGAGAGATCAATCCCATGTAAACTCATCTTGACCACAAAATTGGGGACAGGTAGAGTGGATGTTGTTGAGACAACCTTAATTTTCTCCACATTGAGCAAGTAGGAAATGAATTCATTTTATATTATTTGCATTCTAAAATCTGAGAGATGTAAAGGTAAAATTAACATTTAATATGATGGTCCCAACACTCATTTTGCTACAGTAAATTAAGAGAAGGCATTATCATTCATCTTCTTGGTAGGTTTATATAAAATTCTTTCTTTTGCTGCAACTCCATCTCTTTTTTCACTATGGAGAGAATGTTGAAACACTGAGTTGTAGAAAAAAACTAAAATATGTTTCATTTTATTGTCATCATACTTTTCTTGCATCCAATTTAACTGGCTACAATGTAGCAGAAGTCATGACATGGTTGAGAACCTTTATATTTTAGGTATAGTAGCAACTACTGGTTGTAGATGGTATGAATGATTGCTGTATCAGACATAGACTAGACCAAAAGAGAAATACGAAGTACTGTTTTGTTTTGTTTTAATGTTTTCTAAGCTTGACATAGGGTAGTAAAAAGAGTGCAAGATTTGAAGCAGCATGCCCGCTTAAGGACATGGGCAAAGACTGGGCGAGTCATTTTACTTCTCTGAGTTTCAGAGACATAAAAATACTTAACGTACCTACTGTGCAAGAGGTTGTCGAAAGTTTAAAAGAGATCATTTATATGAATATGTTTTTTAAACTGTGAAGTGCTATACAGATTTCAGTACGAATTAGAAGTTAAATATTGCTATTGGAGACTGAGAGTGCCTGGCAGGTAGTACTGATTCTTTACCTTCCTTTAGTGTCCAGCAGTATCCTACCAGTATTTGTCTAGCAACAACTCTTTGTCAAATAAATAATAACATGAAAATGATAACAATAAGGTTGACAATGGTAATTAGGGAAAATATTGTATGTATTGGAGAAAGTGAATTAAATAGAAGGAAGAAAGTATATTGGATAAAAGGTTTAAAATACTCAAGAAAAAACTGAGTCTCAGAATTGGAGTTAATAATCTATCAACAAAACAGTGAATGCATCCCAAATTCCATTATGCCACTGGGCTATCCACTGTTTTACTAAAAGTTTGCAGCTTAGATTGTTAGAAGATTTTGCCCCTTTGGGAAATCATCTCTAACTTTTAAAGGATATCAAAGAGAAATGAGATTAGCTTTTAAGCTGAATTTGCTGGAAGACACCTATACCATTTAGCAAAAATATACCTGTATTTTCATACTCTGGATGCAGCTAGAGAATTTACACTATGGATGAAGTTCTTATAAATCTCTAAAAAAGAAATAAAAATCTTTGCTATTTCAAGTATGCTCTGTAGTTCTATAAAAATTAATGATACTCTTCATAGGAAACATGATGCTTTAGGCACATGTGTTTTTACTCTAAAACTTCTTTCTGTAACTAAATGCAATTAGTTGTCACATGCCCCTGATTTACTCCCATCTACAAGCACCACAAATTGTGCTAGGATGTACATAGAATGCACAATTAGCTATAATTCCTGCTGAATTGGGGTTGGGGGGAGGAGTTTCTCCCCACAAAATTTTCAGCAAAGCATCTTCTGAGAACTGCAATAGATAACCGACAAATTCCAGCTACAAATCTTGGAAACTGTACTATTAGGAAGCAGCACTTTAACTGATGGTCTGGTATTTCCAAAAGATAATGTCACCATGACATTTTCAGTCTTTTAATATCCTTTTATTGAGTCCCTTTCGTCTCATCTTAAAGCTGGAGCCACTTGAGCTAGAAGAGCTGAAATGCATTTTTGTTGTTCACTCTGTTCTTGTTTTGGCTAACTGACTGGGCCTTCACGGGCTCATCCCCCAGGTTCTTAGTGGGAGGCATCTTGCTGTCTCTGTCACTGCAACAAAGATATTGCTTGTTGCAAAATAAGAAAATGTTCCCTCTGCCATGGCTCTGTCTGGAGTAGAGAAATACCTATCACTAGTCCTCCTGGGTTGAACTCCCAAGCTCATTCCAAGTCACCCTAGAAGTAATGGAGGGAAGCAAGGCTTCCAAGTGTTTATCTCCCTTATAGATTCAAATGGGTATTCTTGGCCAAGATTATTACATGTGTGTGGCATTTGCCATATATACATACACACACGTATATATATACACACACATATATATATATCTCTCTCTATATATACACACATGCACACATCACCCAGACATATATATGTAATATTATATATTTATGTGTGTGTGTGTGTGTGTGTGTGTAAGGTGTCTAACTAGTTTACCATATAGGAGGGCTATGCTAAAAACTAAAAATCACCTCTATTCAGAAAAGAACATAGTCAAACTAAGATAAACATTTTAATTGTTTATTTTCTTTCCTACTTTATTACATGAGTTGTTCCCATGGTTGGTGATCCATAATCTCAATGTCACAATCATCCCTTTGTCATAGTTCTCTCAATTGCTCATTTCTCTCTCTTCTAGATAAATTTATTTTATTAACAAGGGTTCCAGAAAAATAGAACCAATAGAATGTGTGTGAGTGAGTGTGTGTGTGTGTGTGTGTGTGTGTGTGTGTGTGTGTGTGTGTGGAGAGAGAGAGAGAGATTGATTTGTTATAAGGATTTGGTTCATGCAGTTATACAGGCTAGCAAATCCAAATCCAAGGCTGGAGACCCAGGAGAAACTATGTAGCAGATAAAGTCCAAAGCAGTCTTCTGCAGAATTCCCTCTTGTTCAAGGAAGCTGATCTTTTTATTCTACTAAAAAGATTGGATGAGGCCCACCCACATTATGGAAGACAATCTGCTTTACCCAAAGTTCACCAATTTAAATGTTAATTTTATCCAAAACAACCTCAAGTTGTCACAGAATTAACCATCACAGATATAGACAGACCTATATCTATATCTATAGATATAGATATTTATCTTTTGCACTCTCTCTTTTTATCTTGCTTGGGTCAAACAGACCTGAATCCAAATTCCTGCCCCAACAATTAAGTATTACTCGTGTCATGTTATGGAACCTCCACAAGGGTCAGTCTCCTCCTTTTTACAATGGAGGTACCATAGCTATTCCTTAAGATTATTTTAAGGGTAATTGAGGTTATACATATAAAGCACCTGGTACCATGTCTGACACATAGTAAATACTAAACAAATGGAAACATTTTCATTCATTCAAGCAAATGTTTATGTAACTTGATTCTTTCCACTTCCCTATCTCTACTGCTGTCACCCTGGTCAGGTTATCCTGATCCATCTCCTCAGTGCTTCTTCAGTAGCCTCCTAAATTATCTCCTCACCTGGCCCTAGGGTGATGAAAGAAAGCCGGACTGACAAATTAAGATTTAAGTGAAGTATGGATATACCTGGAAAAAGTGTTTTGGTGGGAAGTGGAAGGGGCAGGGAGGAGAAAAGAAATGTCAAACAGCCAGAGTGTTCAGATGGAAATCCAGTTCTGTGAGTTTTAAAAAGTGATATTCTTTTTATTTTGCTCAACAATGTGAAAACACTCTTGATAAGAATTCTTGACACAGTGACAGTGAAATGTGTTATTTCTTTCTTCTTTGTTGCCTGCCAAAAACAAAACTTATGGATTGACCTATGAGAGGAAAGCATGTCAGTTGCAAGCAGAGCACACCCCAGAGAGAAGGCGCACCAGGCTCCAGGCCAGTCTACTATCAAAATCAAATGTTGACTTTTTAAATATTAAAGATGAAGGTTGCTATTGAATCAATATTAAAGCAGGTGGGACACCAGGATGAGGTCTCTTCCATCAAGCACTTACTTTTTATAGTTTAGTCTAAATGGTATTTGATCCTTCTGCAAAAACCTTTGGACTCCTTTGTGAATGAAACGGGTATACCATGGCTTAGTTACCCCAAATCTGGCATTTTAACATTTTGATGTAAAATGACAACAGGGGTGAGTCAAATAGAGGCCTTTAACTCAAATCTACAAAAAAGAAAAGAAAAGAAAGAAAGAAAACCATTACGATGCCTGCCTGTGAATTATGAAGGGAAATGCTGAATTTATAACCTGCAAATGCCAAATTCATAACATGCATGTTTGCCTGCGCAAAACCAATCAGTTTATGTACATTTTCCAGTGATATGTCTATTTTTTCCTAAGTAATATGTTGGTTTGGGTCTTCCATAGGCTTAAACTCTGACAAAACACGCAACATAGATTTTTGCTACGTAGGCAGGATATTAACAAGCTGCTTTAATACGGCAATTAGCTATTTTGTTTTTCCCCTCTATCTTGACTGTTCTGGAAGGGCTTAAAGTTTAAACTGTCTTTGCCCTCTATGAAAAGGAGAACTGGCTTCTGATTAATTAAAGCTCTGGGTTTGATGGTAAGAAGGATTTCTTTTTTTCACAAGAGAATTAAAAGAACAGAAATTTGTATCTCCGTTCAAAATGCAGGCAGAAAGGAGGAGGATTTGTCCCAGGCTAGAAAATATTCCCTCAGGCTGAGGTGGAGCGTGGGGAAGAAGTAGAGAGCTGCAACACTCTATAGAAGAAAGGACTGTGAAAATGTATAGGTAGAAGGCCTCATGGGTGACCTTGCCAGGACTCCTGCACCTCACATATGGCATGAAAGCCACCAAGGACACCATGAGGGGCAGTGTTCAAATGTTCACAAATGGGAAGGGAGCTGAGCACCATCCTTCATCCCTGCAAGCGTGGCCATCATTGGCCTTGCAAGCCCTGACCTGGCTGTCTACAGCCTTGCCAGCATGGGTCATGCTTCTTACATGCATGGACAATCTACACCCAGGGATCTTGTTTGTTGCTCCTTTCATTGATATGTCATCAGCAAGCACCTCTGCAGAGGCCAGGTACCAGGACTGTTGCTTATCTGTGCCCCTAGGCTTTATGAGACCTTCTCTGAGTGGGTAGCTTTCCTCAACATTTCAGAACACCCACAGAACAACAAAAAACATTTAGGTGAAGCAACTTCAAATCCTTTGAGCTAGGATAAAGATTAACGATGACTCCATTATACAACTTAATTAAGAATTTATATTGGTCCCTTATAAATACACATACATTGTTTAGCAAACCTTATTTGGCGACACTGCAAAAACTGGAAACTTCTTTATTATACTTTCCTCACAGGAGAGATTTCAATAATTATTCTCACTGAACCCCTAAATAGAACATTGGAATATTTAATACCCAGAGTCTTGAAAAGAATGAACCTCTTATTATGCCTTAAGAAATGCGTTTTGTTATAGGAAACCCAGGTTCTACCTTCAACCCCCAAGTTCTCCCTTTTCAGTTAGCAAGAAATGCCAACTATGGGATGTGGAGCTCCTGAACTGTTAAATATTATAAATCAGTGTCATTATTTTGATGATTTCCAAGAGAGATGACTAAGGGAAACTGCATCAAGATACAGGAAAAGAGATACCTACTGACTGCATGAACTTATTTCCAACACATTCTCTTGCCATAATCTCCCCTCCAACCAGTTCCTAATGGTAATGCAGCACTGGGCCCTCCTTTTCATCAATGGATTACCCAGAGACAGAGTCATAGTGACCCAACTCTCTAACTCAGTTGGAGATATTTTCAGGTAATATGGCAGATTTGGCTCTGTATCCCCATCTCTTTTGGGAATACAATACATTTCCATTGCTTTGGAAATGCCATATTATCAGCATTCTCACTGGACACAAAAGAGCTAGCCAGTATCTGTACTTACCCTCTCTGTGTCTTCACTGCCTACCTATGCCATCCCTTACACATACATACACCACCACTCTTTTATAAAAACCATGACAAAGTTAGGATTTTCCCATTTCCTGATAAATGATAAATTCAAAGTAAATAGTCCCATAAAGCTTTTCTTCATTCAAATTATTTGAATCTTACAGATAGGTAGAAAAAAATCACTGTATCTGAAATAGTTTTGCTATCCCTTAGAGTTTAAACAAATAATGCAGGTATTATAAATTTCCTTCAACTCTCAAGGCAAATGTCTCCAAATATCCAGAGTCCTGACACCATCATCTTTTCATTTTCAGTGAAGAGCATGTGCAGTTTTCCCACCCCTGACGCTATAACTGGCTGGCACATAAAACCCACAGGTACCTGCAGGCAACTGATTATAAAGACACCTCCTTTCCCTAATGTATTGATTCCCACTGCAATCTGCCTGCATCTACTGTACTTCTTGGAAATTGCTCTTGCAAAGATTGCTCATGACCTTGCAGAATCAATCCAGTGAACACATTTTGGTCCTACTTTACTTGGCATCTCCCTTATGCTCTTCTTCCTCTTCTCATTTGACACACTCCCTGGGCAATCTCAGCCATACTCTGGGCTTCAGCTCTCACAAACAGAGTTAGGATTTCTTAACCTGTATTTCTAGCTCCAGCAGCCTCCTAAATATTTCTACTTGTGTGTCCCACAGGCATTTCTCACTCAACATATCCTAACCATGTTCGAATATTTTTCATTCTCCTCTCCTTATAAACTTGCTCTTCTTGAACTCCCCACCTGGTACTGTTCATATGTCCCTTCACTGGTGGGATTAGCATGATTGGAAGAGAAAGAATGATCCCACAGGGCCAGGCATGAGCCTGGAAGAGAAGTCTATGGGGAGCAAGGTAGACACCTAAATCAGGTGCATGTGCAAAGCTAGTAATAAAATGGTAAATGAGCTCTGAATCAGAGGAATATGCACTGACCGGATGCCAGACCCAAGGGGACCCAAAGGCAGGAGTCTGAGGGCCTGGAGAATGACAGTAAGACAGGACACCTGGGAAAACTGCTTGGAAAAGGCACAGTGAACTGAAACAGGCCACTATGTACTAAAATAAAGTTCAGGAAGGGAAGGGACAGTCAGTGCTTTACAAAATACTTTCATATTTTAATTTCATCTGAGAAATAAAACTCTGTTATAGAGATAAAGACTTGAGTAAAATAATCCCATGTCACAGAGTTGGAAAGCAAGGGAGTCTGATCTCAAACCCAGGCTCCTGACTTCAGGTCCTAAGTCATTTCTGCACCTGTACTCTAGCCACATTTAGGGCAATCCAAATAAAGGTGACAATAATGGTAATCCTGAAAATGACATTACTATTTCACCTGCAGCTGTACCCTTGTTGTAATGTTCTCATTTTCTGCTCTCTCCCACCTCTACCTTTGAAGGTGTCTTTGAAGCCAAAAGAAGACAAACATTTTACTTCAGTAGGCTCTTGCTATTTGCCAGTAACACTTTTTTGCATGAAAAGCACCCAAAAAGGAATAGAAAGGAGAAGCTGATATACTACTTATGGGGCCAAAACTGATTTATTTTGCCCTGGGCTCACTACTTTTATGACTCAGGTTTTTTGGTCTAAAAATCCCTGATCAAAAATATAAAGTGTTCAGCACCAAAGCCAATCATCACAAAAGAAGAGAGAGAATTTTTCTTTTTTCTTTTAATGTGAGTCTTAAAAGTGGTCAACTTTGTTATGAGGTGCTATGGCCTGAATGTTTATGTTCCTTCAAAATTCATATGTTGAAATCCCACCCCCAACACCGACCCAGTAATAATATTAGGAGGTAAGCCCTTTTGGGGGGTGGTTAGGTCATGAGGACTCTGCCCTTGAAAATGGGACTACTGCCTTATAAAAGAGACCCCAGATAGCTGCCTTGCTCCTTCCACCATGTGAGGACACAGGGAGAAGACGCCATCTATGAACCAGGAAACGGCTCCTCACCAGACACTGAATCTGCTGGTTCTCTGCTCTTGGACTTTCTGGCCTCCAGAACTGTGAGAAATGAATTTTGTTGTTTATAAGCCACCATGCAGTTTGTGGTATTTTGTTATAGCAGCCTGAACAGACTAAAACACGAGGTGTATTTCTTGGCAATTCAATTTGTTTTAGAACATGATGGGCTGTGATTCTAGAATAAAATATTTGCAAAGTGGTAGTTAACAAAACAGAACAAAAAACAAACGTTGAACAAAGCACCAGTTTAAACAATCAAATTACAAATTGAATACAAACTAATTACCAATATTCTCCCTGATGGATGTTTGGGAAGGCAAACATAGTTTCACTGTTCTACTGCATTTCATAAATTACAATAATTTATGATTTACAATGTGCTTATGAAGGCAGTGATCTTTAGAAGAGCTGGCTGTTATATTGCCTAGATTGTGTAAAACTGCAGGAGTGTAGGGCGAGTCTATGTAATGAACAGTTCTAACCGGATATTTTTTCCTGTTTTTAGAGAAAAATTGGGCTGCTAAACAGATGTCTAAAGTTAAATTATATTTCTCTCATACATAAAATACATTTTTGCTTTACTTTTTAAAAATTGTAGACAGTTACATTACAGAAAGCATTACAACACATAGCAATAGAAACAATAGAAAGCAGAGACAACAACAAAATAAATCACATACTCTAATATAGCAACTATCACTTCCAGTCATTTTTCATATGCATATATTTTACATGGTGATAACATACAATTCCATTGAGTAGATATATCATAGCTTATTAAATTGTTCTCTTGTTTTGCATTAAGATTCCTTCTGATTATAATTTTATCTTAATAACATCAGATTTTTAAAATGCATGATGTTGGCCAGGCTCAGTGGCTCATGCCTGTAATCCCAGCACTTTGGAAGGCCAAGGCGGGCAGATTACCTGAGGTCAAGAGTTCGAGACCAGCCTGGCCAACATGGTGAAACCTCGTCTCTACTAAAAATACAAAAAAAAAAAAAAAAAATAGGCTGAGGCAGGAGAATCTCTTAAACCTAGGAGGCGGAGGTTGCAGTGGGCCAAGATGGCACCACCACACTCCAGCCTGGGTGACAGAGGGAGACTCCATCTCAAAAAAAAAAAAAAAAAAAAAAAAAAAAAAAGCATGATGTCATTGTTTTCTTCAGGGGGGAAATGTGTTACCCTTATATATCCTATACAAATATAAGGCCAAATTCACTTACTGACAATTTTTTGGATGTATACACTGATCTCCTCTGTCCTACAATGTGGTTAAAGACATGTTTCCCCCACTAAGTGTCATTAATCCTGAAATGGCTCTGCTCCAAAAGATCTGGAATCCTTTGTGATAAGTGTTGCACACAAAAAATGGCAAATACCTGCAACTGTAATATAATACGCCCTACACCCCACCTACTTATTCTACTAATTGCTTGATGAAAGGAAAATCATATTTCTAAAACCCAAATGTTTATCTCAGTGTTGCTTGGTGGGTTTGGAAGTCAAGCAGACCTAGGTTCAAGCTCTGATTTTACTCCTTGCTTCTATGGACAGGGCAGCTACTTTGTTCAACTCTAGGAACACATTCACATCAGAATCTATATGAATGGTACCCCCTGGATTAGGGACCAACACTACTTTATGTAAGTGAAAGTGTAGAGCCACTTTCCTAGACCTCAGTTGGAACACACTCCTGAGGTTGTCCAAGGCAGCTGGTGAGGCTGTGGGTAAATTACTTAATCTCTGAGCCTCACCTTTTAAATATGTAGAACTGGAGAGTGATAATATAGTACCTAATTTATTGGGCTGTTTTGAGAATTACAGGGGAGAACGTTGTAGTAAAGCATTTAGTATAGTGCCTTAACGTAGTAAGTCTTCAATATGCATTAACTCCTATTATAATTTTCCCAAAATGTATACTTCTCAGAAGAAGAATTAAAAAGATTGATTCTTTTGCATACTTTTCCATCATATGGTTGATTTCTGTTCTTGGTTACTACATCAGTCTAATCAATTCAGAATGGAAGAACAGCATGAAAATAAATAGAATAGAATAACCATCTGCTGTGATTCTCCATCCCTGAGCCTGAATGCTGGATCTAATTTTATCTTAAACCCAAATCACAAAATATCCATGAACTAAGCTGCTTGCAATTCAAAGCCTTGTGAGAAATCAGCTTCAGGGATCTCTTTTAGCTTGGTTGGGACTCAGTGAAGCCATAGCTACAGCAGGGACTCCTTAGCTAAGGAAACAGGAGCAGTCAGGACTAGAGACTGGGTAGAGCTGGAAGCCATGCAGATCAAGTTCAGAATGCTGTGAAAGGAATCTGAAAGGCAACCATGTTCAGGAGTGGTCAGAGAAGAAGGTGAGCACAGTCACAAGGGCCTGTAGAAAAATCATTTGAAAATCTAATAAACACTACTGAGTGTCTGCTATGTGCTAATTCTTGGGAATAAAGATGAGAATTCACATGAGCAATAATACCATCATTTATTCTCATGAAGTTTCCCTACTTTTGTTTGTATCTTTGGCATGCGATGGAGGTAGATTTAGTCCAAGGGAAGAGTTATCACTCAGATACAGAACTAAGGTTCCAGTCAAATCACAAGTATTAGAGCCAGCTCAGATGCTTCCTAAAGCAACTATAGATGTCTGGGGTTATCTAGCTTAATCCCTCTAGTGGCTTATAGGTCAGGAGGGAATAAAAACTACGATGGGGTCAACTAATGTGTCTTCCCTTGCTACTTCTTACATCCAACCCCAAAGGGATTGGGAACAGATCCAGCTATCTGAAGACTGAACAGAGGAAGTGAGGTGATAGAGGGGCATGAAAAAGAGATGTCCAGTTAGGTCCACCCTAACCCATACTGGACTCCCTCAAGGAACCAGTCTGTAATGAGTCAAACTGGGCTTTCAGACCTACAAATTCAGAGAAGGATGTTTAAGAGGAGATAAAAGAATCTGAAAGCGGACAATATGCTGCAAATTAAAAGATATTTTGGACGTGAACTCTTCTTCATGGGATGACAGTTTAATCACACTGAATCCTCAGCATAAAATGTAGTTTTGTCAGATAGATTTTAACTATAATTTACTTTACCCACCCTGCTGCAGTTCTGAGACAGAAGACAGCCAGTTCTGTCAGAGCAAACTCAATTTGTCCTTTACATCATCCAAATGTTCTTGTCTCAAGTGAGAAGCCCCAATAACCATGCACAGATTTCTTTATAAATTACTTATCTTTTAGATGCTGTATATTTACCACTTCATCATGTTTCCTTTTAGGTTTAAGTTTGTAGGATATGGCTCATGTCATATTTCTAGAAGACCAAAGCCAAGTGAATGTTCTTCAATATAGTAACATTCAAGGTTGCAATTAATCTTACAAGCTTCATTTAAGGAAGGTATAAACTAGGCCAATAACTCACTCTAAAGTCATCAGTTTAGGCCATCAAAGTGATTTCTCATTACAATAATAAAAAGGATTGTTTTCTGGGAAGAAATAAAAGTATATACATAATACTTCTAATACTGATATATTCAACTCTCCTATGGAGATCTTTATACAAGTGGAAAGTTCTTGCTTCTAGGTCAGGTAGAATGCTTTCACAAGTGAATTAATATTTCCACACAATGGCGGAGAGATGACATGATGTGTAAAAGAAAGCTTGATGGTCCGCAGCTGAGGAGAGTTGACATTCCAGAAGAAGAGGACAAGAAGTGAAGGACAAGAACTGGCAGAGGAGAACTGGGGGGTGGAGGACGGGAGGATGAGAACTGGAGCGGGAGAACTGGGGAATGAGAACTGGGAGATGAGAACTGCAGGAAGAAAATGAGGAGGATAACTGGAGTACAGCTCATTTCAAGATAAGGAGCCTATTCACAGCCAGTTATCGACACAGGCATATAAAGAGGTTCCGGATTGTTTTATTTGAGGATTATTCGCTTACAAGAGGCAGAAACTTGCTGAGCTTAAGATGAACTGGGGAGGGAGGGGGTGCCTAAAGACTCAAATGCAAGAAGAACAGTCTGATCTCACAAAAGAATGGAACCACCTTCGGAAAATCTTTGTCTCTCCGGACCACATAGTCTCTCATCTTTGTTTGTTTCAAGGTTCCCACTCATTTTACTCTCTGTAGACTGGCTTTTTCATATTTTGAAATGCACAGGGCAAACATGGCTACCAGCCCCAGCTTTGCATCATTTCCAATTCTAAGGCTGCTGTAGACTCACTGAGTCTCTGCATGGCCATGCCTCTGAGTCCCAAATCCAAATCCTTCTAAGAGAGAATCTGACTAGTTCCATTTGGGTTAGGTATCCACTGGGCTGACTCCTAAGGCTGGCTGCCCATTTAGCAAGAGTTTTTAGGGCAGAATCTCTGAGAAGGAGTATTGGGGTAGGAGGAATGATTGGCAAAGGAAATGATTTAAGAAACACAATGGCAATTTCTTAGCAAATTTTCTTTGCCTCTGTCTGTTATATAATTACATGCACATTTTAGTTCCTTGAAACAGACAAGAAAATACTGTAAAAAGATGCAAAAATCACCTCAGAGATGTGAATACGTTAATCCACTAGCACCTATTTTAAGATTCTATTACCAAAGAATCAGGTTAATCAGTCAATAACCTATCCAGCCAGTAACCAATAGCCTACCAAGTCCCTGAAGAGAAACTGTGAAGGACAAATAAAGCATAATTGCAGTTAAGGAGGAGAATGTGTGACAGATGAAGGTTACTGGGTGCCCACAAGCCTGACCTGTTTTTGCTCATTATACATCCAAACCTCCTCCCATGCTGTGTCTTTGTACATGGACATATTTATCCTCTTCTTTGCCATGCTAACTCCTATTCTCTCTACAGTACTCGTGGGTTTAATTGTATCCCCCCAAAAGATATGCTGAAGGCTGCTCTGCCTATGGAGTAGCCATTCTTTTGTTTCTTTACTTCTCTGATAAACTTGCTTTCACTTAAAAAAAAAGAAAGATATGTTGAAATACTAACCCCAGGTACCTATGAATATAACCTTATTTGGAAATATTTTCAGATGTGATCAAAAATTGATCAAGTTAAGATGAAGTCATACAGGATTATGGCAGGCTCTAAATCCAATGACTGGTGTCTTTACAAGGAGGCTGAGATTTGGTGACCAGAAACACACAGGAAAGAAGTCTGTGTGACAATGGGGGCAGAGATGAGAGTGATGCAGCTACAAGGCAAAGGACACAAAGGATTGCCAGTAGCTACGAGAGGTGAGGAAGAGGCAGGGGAGGATTTCTTCCTAGAGCCTTCAGTGGAGATTGGCCCTGCTAACATTTTGACTTCAGACTTTTAAGCTCCAGAACTGTGAGAGAATATATTTCTGTTATTTTAAGCCACTCAGTTTGTGGTACTTTGTTATGACAGCCACAGGAAGCTAATACAAGTGCCATGTGTGCTCAAGTGTTGTCATCTCAGATCTGCTTCCCAGATAGTATTCAAAGACTGCGTTGGTGCCCTTTCTCTGTAATACCATGCTGTGCTTCTTGCTGCCATAGCTATCGTCTCTACCACAATAGAGATGACACTGGTCTATAATTGTGTAGTTTTCTCTCAATTCTCAAGATTTTGAGGTGCCAGAAACTGTCCTTATTTTTATGTCTAGCATATAGTAGGAAATGCTTTATATGCCTAGCATATAGTAGGAAATTCACTAAGTGCTTATTAAAATAAGATGTTTTTTTCCAAATGTATAAATCTACAATGCTCTTGTGTAAAACATTTACATCTCAAGAATTTAAGACATGCACATATGGAACAAATTAAACTCACATTGTTGAATGTCCGCATTTATATATGCTACAGGAAGAAATTAGGAAGTCATATAATTGAATAACTGAGTGTACCAACTTCCATTTGGTTGCCGCCCAGCCGTGGCTAAAATAAGGAGAAACTTTTTTGAATTTAAAAGTATTTATACTGCTTTGAGGAAGAAAAAAGAGGCCTCAGGTTGGTTTTATGAATTTAACTCTCCACAGAATCCCTTTCCAGTTAAATAAATCATAATTCATGAATTCAGAAATTTAGTACAAATGCAGATGAGGATAAATAGCACATGAGCCATTTGAGGCAGGCAGATTCACTGGGGAAATTAGAAACTGTCGTCAGGAGAGTTAATGGAAAGTCCACTAATCCTAATTTTTAGACAGGATAGATGGAGTTGTGTGTTTCCTATCTGATTTACTCTCACATTAGGTCTACTTCTCTGGAGAAGATGGGGGGCTGGTTTCATTTCCTCCTGCCAAGTGTGTAATAGCTGCTACAGTGTCACTTTGAGATATCTGCTATAAATTTGGGACATATTTTTATTTTTCTAAATAAATAGCTAGGAGATTCTCTGTATTATGTTGGGATATTAGTTCTCTGTAGTGTGAATAATCACTACTTAATGTTAGACCATTCTTCAGATAAGTGGCAGAAATTGTCTGCTAGGCTCAGGAGGTGCTGGCAGACAGTCTCATCAACACATTAAATGGCATAATTACACATTCTACAATGCATGTTACTATGGTACTTTGATAGGAAGAGTCTATTTTTATCTTTTTTTTTACACTCGAAAGAGCTTCAACTTCTAGATTACAAACACAGTCTCTAGAATAAGATTACACGTATAGACGCTGAGATTCATTCTTCCATTTTATGTGTAAGTGTGTTAGTGCTCACTTAACCAAGCTTCTGAAACTTGTTGCTCACGTTCAGTTCATAGACCACACACAAGGGTGTGGTAAACATTGGGCTGCTTTCCCAACTGTCATTCCGTTTTTAATGACTACCCTGATCCAAGTCAGGGATTGGTGTAGAAATGACTGTGAAACCCAATTCTGTCCAATGAGATGTGAAAGAAGTTTGCTGGAGTCAGGGATGCTGGGAGGGGGGATCTTCTAAGAAACTTGTCTTTATTCCTAACAGAGAGCCATAGGAAGAGATGGTGTCTCATCTGCCTCTGGACATTGTCTGGTCTGGATGTGAGATGTAAAACTGCTGCAGCCACCATGCCACTTGAGGAAGAAAGACTCCCCAAGATGGCAGAGCAGAGAAATGGAAGAACTCAGGCCCTTGATGACATCTTTAAGCCAATGAATCAAACTATTTTGAAGCCTGCTCTACTTGGAGACTTAATAATAAGTAATAAATTTCCTTATTATTTAGGCCAGATGTTATGTTAGTTTCATCTCAAGGCATTCAAAGTGCCACACCCTGCTTAAATTCCACTGTAGAAATGGCAGACCTATGATGAAATTAAAAATCTAGTAATAGCTGTGTCACTGCCTATAGTGGACATGTACTTTTCTGTCTAAAGTTTCTTTGACATACCTTCCTTTCCAATTTTTATTCCATGTAGTTTTCGGGCAAACCCCTACCTCTGCCTTCTCTGGTGTCTGCGACCCAGGATCTGACCACTGACGTTACCCCTGCAGCCTGGCTGCAGAGTCTCAAAGTGGACCAACGATCAACGTCACCAGAAATTTTACTCTACCTGTTGGGAAAGGGGGATCTTTTTCTGCTAGAGTTTCTAAGTTGGTAGGTTATCATCTTAGAACTGCCAGTGGCCATTTTTGCCATCACATGAAAAGAACCTGAAAGAGAATGAAGCCAACTAAGAGGAAAGAAACTGAGAAAGTTCAAGAAGGAGGGGAAGCATGTGTGCCATGATGTTGTCCACAACTCTGCCAGAAGCTCAGATCTACACTTGGACCTTTCAGAGACATAAGCCCAGAAGTTTGAGCTGGTTTCTTTATTGCAATAAAAAGAATCCCAATTAATTCAGAATTACATTGATAGCTACCATTTTCAGAACACCAGTTATATTTCAGGCACATTATTTTCATTATCTCTGGGCTCACAAGGACTCTGGAATGTAATATGTATCTACAGATGAAAAAGCTGAATCTCAGAGGTTTCAAGTGATATGCCCAGGTCACACCCTACTGACAAGCAGAATGAAGATAAAAATCCAAGGTGTGCTAGGCTCCAAAAGCAGTGCTCTATGCCTTCTCATCATTGGCATTAGTAATGCTCACATTCATTTCAGAGAGCCCATCCTTCCTTTTGAAATGTGTTTATTTTGCAAATAATAATTTATCTTTTAGTTAAAGAAAGTGATTGATTCAAAATTTCATTAGCATGTCTTCCCTTGTTTCCCAGTATTTTTTGTACACAGATAAAGCCGCTTGATAGAACAGTTGCAATTTCCCATCTCTTAACTCTTGCTTTCTCTTCTGCAATTTCCTCCTGTTTCTACAAGATCAAATCCTAAGCATCCTTGATGATCTAGCTCAAATGTCACTCTCTTCACCCGGCCTTCTCCAGTATCTCAAGGTGAAAACTACCTCTCCTTTTAACTCTTCCTTTACTGCATTCGTGTCTTTCCAATGACAATCTCGTTTTGCCTGTTAATAAAGTTATTTAGTAGTCTTTTATCCCTTAATAGAATGCAAACTCCTTAAATAATGTGTATCTGACCCTACTTTGCATCCTCGTTACTTAGCATAGTAGGGTTCTATAAATGCTGAGTGAGTGAGTGAATGAATGAATGAAAGGCATTTAAAGACCCATCCTCACAGCTCTAGGATTGTATCAGGGTCTTTAAACCTCATATGGCAACGAATTTGAACGAGGTAAGCATCCAATAATAAAATGACTTGAAGTAACTTTAACACTTAAACCCTCAAAGAATGAAAACAGCTCTATTATGTGCAATACTCAATATCTTGTTTTCCATTAGTGGCATGCATTTGTTGAGTTGTAGCCACGTTTGTATTTATATTTTTCTTATTTACTTGCATCAAACAGCTATTATAGTAAAACGTGTCTTTGAGTTATTTCATGTCTTATGTGAATCTGTTCCCCCTCAATGACTTTATGTCATGCCATTGTTTCCCTCTTCCCAGAAAACCTAAATGCTTTAGTCTAAGAATACACTTTCTACTAACATTAGGTGTTCTAAATCAAAATCAGTTCCATTCTTGATTGATGCTGGCCTATGCCTAAACTGTTTCCGTAAAAACAACAACTTACTGTTACTTTTCTAAAGTCTCTCTTCTGTTATTACATAATTTGAACTCATATTAATCTCTCTATCCATTTTTAATAGGCTTATTGATTAGTTTTCTCATACATTTTCACTTCTAAACCACCTTCAAAAATTTATGTTTAAAAATGCCCCTACTAGCTAGATTCTAAAAGTGAGGGAGGGGCACTTCATTTGTCCAAATGCAATCTTTGGAAGACAATTCCATATCAGATATGTTCTGTGATAAAAGTAAATTTAAAATATGCAATACTGTGTTTAAATATTTTAGTATCAAAATTACATTATAATTATTGTGTTGAGATATTTTAAAAAATTAATTGTAAAGGCTCAGATAAGCCGTGTTACATCAGTAATCTCATGTATTTTATAGTGTCATTTTTAGGTAACAATATTTGACTAACTTTTCCTAAAATGTTTGTATGTATGAGCCAGTTTATGGGAGGTTACTTTAAATTGTGTGAAAATGGACAAAATAATTGGCATGGAATGATATACTAATTAGGAAAAAAAATACCCAAAGCCAATGTTATATAACTAGTTTTTTGTAGTTTATATGTATGAGATTAACTTTTCCACGACACATGGATTAACACCACAGTGATACAGGATTGCAGTCTCTTACCTCCTTATCCTCAAAAGCAGAAGAATGAAAGTAAACTTGTAATTATCAATAATAGGCAAGCTTACAATAAGTTGCTTTGCCTGCAACCATTTCCTACTTTTTTAATTTGGAATAACAGAGAATTTCTAACCGGCTACTAATAATCAAATTCCTCCTCTTTACTTATGTATGATCCTATGCTTAAAACATGTTTTTGTGTTTTTTGGTTTTAATAAAACCTGCTTTTTAAGGATCTCTCAAGATTACTGGCTACTTAATTTGAATATACCTTACTCTCTCCTTCTCCCCTCTTTTTCCTTTTTAAAAGAGCTTTTGACTTCTGCAGTGTGGCATTAACAAGGAAAGAAAACCTAAAGTCCACCTAAGTTTTTTATCCTTTTCCTCTCCCTATTTTTTACTGCCTGAAATCCAGGATTAATTTTCTTTTCTAACAACTCATATCACCACAGTTTAAACTTGGGGAAACTGAGGCTATGCAATAGTTAGCAGGATGGCGATATTCAAATATTAGGTAATGGGATATTTGAAGCATTCTGGAGTGTTAAAGTAATTTCTTTTCATATGCAACATTAACAGAAAACCTCTTCTTAAAGTAAATCCTTGAACTGGCATCTTAGGATAGCTCAATTTCAGATACTGTAAGAGGAAACACACTAGTTCCTGGAAAGAAGAAATAATATTTTAATTCATGTCAGTAGGAAGCCAGAATCCAAAGCTCTACTTTCTCTTTTCCACACGTAACTAGTTATGTAGATGGAGGCAAATGACTGCACATCTCCAGGTGTAAGGTTTTTTCACACCGATCTTGAAACTGGTAACACCAGGATTCCCATTCTAACTTAGGACTTCCCTAAGTCATTGACGTAGTAAATTTCGACGCCCGCTTCAGGTGTCAGCAGTGATGGTTGGTTAAGTTTCTGCTTCAAGGAGCTTGTGATCTTGTTGGGCACCCTCATTTTCTGAAGAAAAGTAAAGCTACCACATCTGTTCATCTTACTGGCTATAAAATATTCATCTATCATTGCCTCTGAACAGTTGAACATCTCTGAATATCTCCAGAGGCAGAGTGATTGTATTGTATTTTCTTTATCAACATTATTTCAGAGAATTTAATATGTATAATTCAATATTTTTAAAAGTAAAATCACATTTCAACCAACATGTTTATAATATGCACATCAACAAATTGCACACCCACTAGAGTATTTTATAAGTTGAATATGATGTCACTAAATATTATGATCTAATTGCCCTCAGATACATGTTCACAATTTGTTCTTTCCTTTATAGCTATAGTGGATGCCTCCAGTGTATGTCAGTTTGTAGCAGGATGAGCCGCAGACAAAACTCCTCAGACACCGAGTTAAAGAAGGAAGGGGTTTATTTGGCCGGGGGCATTGGCAAGACTCCTGTCTCAAGAGCCAAGCTCCCCGAGTGAGCAATTCCTGTCCCTTTTAAGGGCTCACAACTCTAAGGGGGTGCACGTGAGAGGGTCGTGATCGATTGAGTAAGCAGGGGGTACGTGACTGGGGGCTGCATGCACCCATAATTAGGTCGGAACAAAACAGGATAGGGATTTTCACAGTGCTTTTCTATACAATTTCTGTAATCTATAGATAACCATAACCGATTAGGTCAGGGGTCGATCTTTAACTACCAGGCCGAGGGTGTGGCGCCGGGCTGTCTGCTTGTGGATTTCATTTCTGCCTTTTAGTTTTTACTTTTTCTATCTTTGGAGGCAGAAATTGGGCATAAGACAATATGAGGGGTGGTCTCCTCCCTTAAATTTAGCTATAGGGCTAAGGCTTCTAGTAAACAAGAGTCCCCCAGTTACTGACTGCAACTCATCTGTCTGACCCACCACCTGGATTCTGATACACAGAGGCACATGTCTACACCAACACAGTCACATGCACCAGATGTGTGCAATACTGTTTGAAAATGCTTTACATGATGGAAGTCTTACTCTCTGTAATAAACTGGAGCACCATTACCTATTAGGAGAAAGGAGAAATGTACATCAATGTTCTTAATCAGCCACATTTACAAAATAATGCTTGAAATCCTTAAGGACAAAAAGTCTCTCAACATTTGAAGAAGATATTCCAGGATAGATATCTGATAAAGTTTCTGATAAAACTTGATCTCATGTAATCTACCCTTCAAAAATTCTCAATCCTCAGATTATCAAAGAAGCATTTTTCTCTCTACAGGTGTCCCTTGCTCATTTATTAAAAATCATAAATATAAATATTAATCATAAATATCATTGCATGACATTGAAAAACATTTAAAAATTATGGTTATTTATACTTTTCTACCTCATATATAAGTAATATACTAAAGCTTATTTTATATTTATGAAGTACAGTTTTTCTTTGGAAAAGACACATAGCCAATTATGAGTATTAATGTTATTATGATAATTAATGTTAATATGATGTTTTAGTAGACTATGCAAATTTCACCGGATAATTATCTCATTATGTTTATATATAAGCAAGACAAAAAATACTACTAAGACTTCCAAGACTTTAATTTTTATAATTAAGTGCTTGCTGTTATTTTTATTCTTTTATGTACTACCAAAGCACTCCTATGCTCATCCTTATTATGACACTCATCAGCTGTGTTATAGTTGTGTGATTTTTTTTTATGTCTCCCCACTATACTAGAAACATTTCACAGGTGAGGACATTATGGTACGTATTCATTGTTTTAATCTCTGTGCATTACTTGATAGAGATAGGGGTGTGTGTGTGTGTGTGTGTGTGTGTGTGTGTGTGTGACAGAGAGAGAGAGGTAGATATCAATTATGTTCCATGTCTTTACATCCAAAGTGAAATGTATAATGATAACTAAGTTTGATACTTTTGATAATCACAGTTAAATAATAATGTTTTCAAATAGAAAAACCAGAAGGCACCTGGGGAAAAGGTAACAAAATTCTCAAAATACTAAAATTGATTCCTGAAAGGATCCATTCAGATTCACATAATCTGTTTACAAAGTGTTTATAGAGCAAGTAAACTGGGTAAAAGTGGAACAGGGTGCTATTAGTAATTATGCCAGGACAATAGGCATAAACCAGAGCTGTTTTGGGCAAAGCAGGATGTTACGTTATTTCACCTCTAGCAAATACAGATAGCAAAAAATGCTCAATTGGCCGGGCGTGGTGGCTCACACTTGTAATCCTAGCACTTTGGGAGGCCGAGGTGGGAGGATTGCCTGAGCTCAGGAGTTTGAAACCAGCCTGAGCAACATGGCGAAACCCTGTCTCTACTAAAAATACAAAATACAAAAAATTAGCCGGGTGTGGTGGTGCGTACCTGTGATCCCAGCAACTCAGGAGGCTGAGGCATGAGAATCGCTTGAACCTGGGAGGTGGAGGGAGGTTGCTGTGAGCCACTGCACTCCAGCCTGGGTGGCAGAGCAAGACTCTGTCTCAAATAAAATAAAGTAAAATAAAATAAAAGCTCAATTGATAAAACCATTAAGAAGCACTAAGAACAAGTCCAAATAAAAATCAATCTTTTAAAGTAAAATTAGTCTGATTGGGATAAAAATAAGTTACAGAGAATCAAATAGGTACCTAAATTCTAGGCTAGGAAGGACTAAAAGCTTTGACTACTTTGGGGTAGCTTATGACCTGGAGAGCTAGTTCATTTGGGCACAGCGAAAGGAGAAAGGCAGAGCATTGGGCTGGTTTAGGTAATTGACTATTCTAGATACCCAAGGTTTAGACAACTAAGAATCCTGATGCTCTTGGATTTGACTCTTTCCAAAGGTTATTTCTCTGGCAGATACTTTTCTCCTTTGAGATGGGCCTGGTTATAAGTAAGAAAGAGAAATTCCATCACCAACCCTGAAAGGACCTTTCTAGAGAAAGAAGTTGTTGATCTTGGTATTTAAATTATTTCATTAATTGGTTTCAGTGACTTTTTTTTTCTGTAAAATCAGTAGTGTTTTTCAGATAGTAACTATTAAAAAAATGGAGACTTGCTTTAATACAGATGGTTGAGCTCTGGGTTAGTGTTGCAGACAAGTATTGAAATGCCAATGTAGTGGTTGTCGTGAGCATCAAAAAACTTTTTTTATAAGTACTTCACAAACGCACTAACTCACTAGCACTGTTTATGTTACAGGCTGTATTAGGCTGTTCTTGTACTGCTATAAAGAAATACCTGATACAGTAATTTATAAAGAAAAGAGGTTTAATTGGCTCACAGTTTTGCAAGCTTTACAGGAAGCATGGTGCTGGCATCTGCTTCTGGAGAGACCTCAGGGAGTTTTAAATCATGGTGGAAGGTGAAGGGGAAAGCCAGCATCTCACATGGCCAGAGAAGTAGCAAGAGAGGGAGAGGGGAGTTGCCACACACTTTTAAACAACCAGATCTCACGAGAACTCACTCATTATTACAAGGACAGCACCAAGGGGATGGTGCTAAACCAATCACGAGAAATCTACCCTGCCAGTCACCTTCCACCAAGCCCCATCTCCAACACTGGGGATTTCATTTCAACATGAGATTTAGGTGGGGACAAGTCCCTAGACTATATCACAGGCAAATGCTATAAAAATACTAGTGAGTAATAAATCCCTTTGGTATGGTTCAAGACAGGCCTAGCTAGCATTGAATTCTAGACTGACCAAAGCAACAACATCTTATTTTTTATATGTTTTAAGTTTCTTTTCCTGATTTGATTTTCTAAAAAGGTCTATGATCTGGGCATTACCACTTTAAAATGAGAAAACAGGTTCAGAGGCTTCTCTGAGGTCCAGGTCTAGGAGTAGAATTGTAGGGATTTGAAGCCAGTTCTGATCCTAAACTGGGCTATTTCCCTAAGCACCTCACTAAGCCATCTTTATAAAAATATAGAGTCCTGGCTGGGCATGGTGGCTCACGCCTGTAATCCCAGCACTTTGGGAGGCCAAGGCAGGAGGATCACTTGAGGTCAGGAGTTCAAGACCAGCCTGGCCAACATGATGAAACCCTGTCTCTACTGAAAATACAAAAATTAGCTGGGTGTAGTGGCAGGTGCCTATAGTCCCAGCTACTCGGGAGGGTGAGTAGGGAGAATTGCTTGAACCGGGGAGGTGTAGGTTGCAGTGAGCCAAGATCACGCCACTGCACTCCAGCCTGGGTGACAGAGACTCCATCTCTCTCTCTCTCTTTATATGTGTATATATATATATATCCCCAACTGAAAACCTGATTTTAGTCTAAACCCTCATTATCAGCCAGTTATTTGGAATTTTGAAATTTTGAATGCCTTGTCCCCTAGAAATGCCATGTCACGAATGCTGTTTGGGTCCCTGCGCAAGCCCATCAAAAGCTGGTTGGCCTAAGAATGTACTTAATCGTAGTCATGACAGAATCAGCCTTAGTTCTAACAGTCTCAAAAATTAGGAGGCAACCAGGGCTAGAGAAAAGGAAGAAAGCACCTCTGCCCTGTTCCTGGATGCAGCTTTGGTTCTGAGAAATGTTGGAAATAGGCCACGATGGGGTTAACTCCTCTTGCATGTCCCGGGGCTCCTCTTCCCAGACCTCTGTTACCTGTGCTAACATGTGGGCTCTTGTCACCACCAGGTCTCACATATTATTCATTGGGATGGTTAATTTTATGTATCAACTTGGTTAGGCACAGTACCCAGATATTTGGTCCAGCATTTTTGGAGATGTTTCTGTGAAGGTATTTTTTAGATGAGGTTAACATTTAAACCAGTTGATCTTGAGAAAAGCAAGTTACTCTCCATGATGTGAGTGAGCCTCATTCCATTGGTTGAAGGCCTTATGAGAAAAAGACTGACCTCCTCAAACGAAGAGGGAATTCCACCAGCAGACTGCCTTTGAACTTGAACTGCAACTCTTCCCTGTCTCCAGCCTGCCAGCCTTCCCTGCCTCTGATTTCTATTTCTCTGGGGACCCTTGATTAATATACTCACTTACTCACATAAACTCACCCCAACCTGCACATATGGGGAAGCTGATCTCAGTCCAGAGGTAGAACTAGCCTGTAATAATATATGCATGATTGATAGACATTTAACTTTTCAAAAATTCTTTTTTTTCCTGAAATAAGATTCCTGTTAATGAAAGAATATTTCAAATTCTAAAATTTCTGAGTTAGAAATTTCTGAGTTAATTTCTGAGTTAGAAATTAACAAAAATGTAAAATTTCAAATTGTAAAATTTCTAACTGAGTTAGAAAGTTAATTATACATCTGGACAACAGAGAGGAATTGGAAGGTGAAGTTAGCCATGGGAATCACTACGGCTGAAGGCTAATCCAGTCTGAACATCTGACCCTTGTGTTATACACTCAAACCCCCAACTTAAAAAATGAGTACTAATTTACAGTTAAAGCTATTAATGTTTACAGGTTTCTTCCTTCTTCCTGTGGGTCAATCTTGGGTGTTTGCTGGGTTGTAGAATGAAATAAGTTCTTGAAAGCATGAGTCTCTGGTGCAGGCTTTCTTGTTTCTTTGCACTTCTTCCCTTTGTACTCCACACCCACATGACTTACACATCTGCTTTCGTATTTGGGCTCGTTCTATCTTCCTAGTGCATAACTTCCACTTCTTCACCTCCAGCTATCAAATTCCTGCCAATTCATCTGTGCCCAGGTAACTCCCGTCTTCTCCCTGAAGCTTCCTGGTCTACTCCAGCCCACAGGTATCACCCTTCCTTTGAAACTTCTGTAGCGCATACTGTCAGAAAACCTGGCATTTCAAACACTGCTTTTATTCTGAGTTAATATTTCATGAATCTCATATTTTCCTCGGTTAGGCAATATGTTCTTTGAAGATAAGGGCCATGTTTGATTTTTCTTTTTTTGCATTTCATAGTTTACATATGCATACACATCTTATAGTCATTTAAAATAAATATTTGTTGACCCATTATTTAAATAGGCTAAGGAAGATAAAATTAGGAATAAAACTAAGTAATGAAATCTGAATTTAGATATAAAACAAATACTTCTGCCTCTGGAATTTAAGATTGCGTGTGTGTGTGTCACATAGAGAGGCAAAACTTTTATAACTTAAGTAATATAGCATGAACTCTAATGATTTAAGAAGTTATCCAAGATAGATTTACGAAAAGTGGTTTGGATAGGTAACTTTTCCAGGATTTTAATCTGAAGAAGATACATCTTCTTCAATAATTATTGAAAAAGTAAAGGATTAATCAAGAAATGATTCCTATAGTTTGGGTAATGAACATCATATTCTTGCTTTATACTACACACTAAAATAAAGTTCAGATAGTTTTAACACTTAATTTTTTTAACCAGAATAGAGAAATAAAAAAATAAATATTTAACAAACCTCTGAGAAGAATACTTTCTAAATTTGAAACACTAGAAATTAGTAAGGGGAAAATTCTCCCAAATTTAATTATATAAAAAATGTTAAATTATGTATATAAATTGAAAAAATAACAAAAATTTGAAAACCAATAATAAACTAGAATCAATATCTTTACTAAATATAACAGACAAACAATGGTCTATGACAATGGGTATTATGCATAGGAGAAAGGACATGAACTTTGGAGTTATAGACTGACATAGGATGAACGTTACTATTTGCATGCCTTTGGGTTAGTTACTTACCTGCTCTATGGCTCCTTTTTCTCATCAACAAATAAGAAATGGCAGTGCTCTCTCAGATTGCCTTTTTTGTTTTTTTTAAGAAATAACTGACTACATTTTATTTTATTTTTTTCTTCCAACTTTTATTTTAGATTCAGTGGGTACATGTGCAGTTTTGTTACCTGGATATATTGCATGATGCTGAGGTTTGGATTACGAATGATCTTATCACCCAGGTACTGAGCACGATATCCAATAGTTCATTTTTCTTTTTCTTTCTTTGAGACAGGGTCTCACTCTGTCACTCAGGTTGGAGTGCAGTAGCATGATCAGGGTTCACTGCCACCTCCACTTCCCAGGCTCAAGTGATCCTCCCACCTCAGTCTCCCAAGTAGCTGAGATGACAGGCATGTCCCACCACACCCAGCTAATTCCTGTATTTTTAGTAGAGATGGGTTTTTGGCATGTTGCCCAGGCTACTCTTGGACTCCTAGGCTCAAGCAATCCACCTGCCTCAGCCTCCCAAAGTGCTGGGATTTCAGGTGTGATCCACCGTGCCCAGCCAATAGTTTGTTTTTCAACCCTTGCCCCCTTCCTTCCTCCCCTTGTAGTAATCCCCAGTTTCTACTGTTGCCATCTTTATGTCCATGCATACCCATTGTTTAGCTTCCTTTTATGAGTGAAAACATGCAGTATTTGATTTTCTGTTCCTGTGTTAATTTGGTTAAGAAGATGGCCTCCAGCTATATCCATGTTGCTGCAAAGTACATGATTTTGTTCTTTGTAATGGCTGTGTAGTATTCCATGGTATATATGTACCACATTTTCTTTACCCAGTCCACTATTGATGGGCACCTACATTGATTCCATGTCTTTGCTATTGTAAGTAGTGCTGCGATTAACATGTGAGTCCATGTGTCTGTTTAGTTGAAGGAATTGTTTTCTTTTGGATATATACTGAGTAATGAGATTGCTGGGTCAAATGGTAATTCTGTCTTAAGTTCTCTGAGATATCTCAAAAGTGTTTTCCACAGTGGATCAACTAATTTACATTCCCACCAACAGTGTATAAGTGTTCCTTTTCTCTGCAGCTTCGCCAGCATCTGTTGTTTTTTTTGACTTTTTTTTGAGACGGAGTCTTGCTCTGTGGCCCAGGCTGGAGTGCAGTGACACCATCTTGGCTCACTGCAAGCTCCGCCTCCCGGGTGCACGCCATTCTCCTGCCTCAGCCTCCTCAGTAGCTGGGATTACAGGCGCCCGCCACCATGCCCGGCTAATGTTTTTGTATTTTTTAGTAGAGACGGGGTTTCACCGTGTTAGCCAGGATGGTCTCGATCTCCTGACCTCATGATCCGCCCGCCTCGGCCTCCCGAAGTGGCCATTCTGACTGCTGTGAGATAGTATCTCATTGTGGTTTTGATTTGTATTTATCTGATGGTTAGTGATGTGGAGCACTTGTTCATAGATTTGTTGGGTGCTTATATGTCTTCTTTTGAGACATGTCCGTGTCATTTGCTATTATTTAATGGGGTTGTTTTTTGCTTGTTCATTTGTTTAAGTTCCTTAGAGATTCTGGATATCAGACCTTTATCAAATGCACAGTTTGCCAATATTTTCTCCCATTCTTTTTACTCTGTTGATAGTTTCTTTTGTATAGCAGAAACTCTTTAGTTTAATTAGATCCCACTTGTCCATTTTTGTTTTAGTTGCAACTGCTTTTGAGGACTTAATCATAAATTATTTTCCAAGGCTGATGTCCAAAATGGTGTTTCCTAGGTAATCTTCATGGATTCTTACAGTTTGAGATCATACATTTAAATCTTTAATCTATCTTGAGTTGATTTTTGCATATGGTGAAAGGTAGGGATCCAATTTCATTCTTCTGCATATGGCTGCCAGTTATCCTAGCACCATTTATTGAATAGGGAGTCCTTTCCCCATTGATTATTTTTATTGGTTTTGTCAAACATCAGATGGCTGTAGGTGTGTGGCTTTATTTCTGGGTTCTCTATTCTGTTCTACTGGTCTATGTGTCCATTTTCGTACCAATATAATGCTGTTTTTATTTTTGTAACCTTACAGTATATTTTGAAGTTGGGTAATGTGATGCCTTTGGCTTTGTTATTTTTGCTTAGGATTGCTTTGGCTGTTTGGGGCTGTTTTTTGGTTCTATATGAATTTTAGAATAGATTTTCTAGTTCTGCGAAAACTGACATAGATGGCTCTTATTACTTTGAGGTATGTTCCTTTGATATCTAGTTTATTGAGGGTTTTTATCATAAAGAGATATTGGATTTTATCAAAAGTTTTTTCCACATCTATTGAGATGATCATATGTTTTTTAAAAATTCTGTTTATGTGAATCACATAAACCCTTTATCATGGTTTATTGATAAAGCTTTCAGTTGTATTTTGAATTCTGTTTATGGTGAATCACATTTATTGATTTGCATATGTTGAACCAACCTTGCATGCCAGGAATGAACACTACTTGATCATGGTGAATTGATTTTTTGATGTGCTGTTGGATTCTATTTGCTAGTATTTTGCTGAGGATTCTTTCATCTACGTTCATCAGGAATATTGGAATATAGTTTTCCTTTTTCATTGTGTCTTTGCCAGATTTTGGTATTAGGGTGATGCTGTCTTTGTAGAATGAGCTAGGGAGGAGTCCCTCATCCTCAATTTTTTTTGAATAGTTTCAGTAGAATTGGGACAAACTCTTCTTTGTATGTCTGGTAGAATTTGGCTGTGAATCTGTCTGGTCTGGGTTTTTTTTTTTTTTTTTTTTTGGTTGGTAGGTTTTTTAAATTGCAATTCAACTTTGGAATTTGATATTGGTCTGTTCAGAGTTTCAGTTTCTTCCTGATTCAATCATAGGAGATAGTGTGTTTCCGAGAATTTATTTATTAACTCTAGATTTTCTAGATTATGTGCATAAAGGTGTTCCTAATAGTCTCTGAGGATATTTTATATTTCTGTGGGATCAGTTGTAATGTCACCTTTGTCATTTCTGATTGTGCTTATTTGGATCTTCTCTCTTTTTTTCTTTATTAATGTAGCTAGTGGTCTATCAATCTTGTTTATCCTTTCAAATGACCAATTTTTGGTTTTGTTGATTATTTTTATGGATTTTTGAGTTTCAATTTTGTTCAGGTCCACTTCGATTTTAGTCATTTCTTTTCTTCTGCTAGTGTTGGGGTTTGTTTCTGCTTTTCTAGTTCCTCTGGCAGTGATGTTAGATCATTAATTTGAGATCTAACTTTTTTTTTCTTTTTTTTTTTTAAGACAGAGTCTCGCTCTGTTGCCCAGGCCAGAGTGCAGTGGCATGATCTTGGCTCACTGCAAGCTCTATCTCCTGGGTTCACGCCATTCTCCTGCCTCAGCCTCCTGAGTAGCTGGTACTACAGGCGCCCGCTACCATGCCTGACTAATTTTTTGTATTTTTTTTTTTTAGTAGAGATGGGGTTTCACCGTGTTAGCCAGGATGGTCTCGATCTCCTGACCTTGTGATCCACCCACCTCAGCCTCCCAAAGTGCTGGGATTACAGGTGTGAGCCACCGTGCCTGGCCGAGATCTAACGTTTAGACATAGGCATTCAGTGGAATAAACTTTCCTCTTAACCCTGTTTTTACTGCATTCCAGAGATTTTGGTATGTTGTGTCTCTGTTTTCATTTATTTCAAAGAATTAATTTTCTTGTTTGCCCAAAAGTCATTCAGGAGCAAGTTAAGTGTATTTTTGTTGTAGCAGGTATCATTCTTTCATTTAATTTCCATCTAATTGTGTGGTTTTGAGAGACCTTCTTGGTATTGATTACTATTTTTATTCCACTGCGGTCTGAGATTATCGTTGTTGTGTTTTCAATTTTTTAAATTTGTTGAAACTTGCTTTATGGCTGGGTATGTAGTCAATCTTAGAGTATTTTCCATGTGCAGATGAGAAGAATGTATATTGTATAGTTAATGGTGGAGTATTCTGTAGATGTCTACTAGGCCCAGTTGGTCAAGTGTGGAGTTTTTAAGTCCAGAATGTCTTTGTTAGTTTTCTGCCTAAATGATCTGTCTAATGCTGTCAATGGGGTATGAAAGTCCCCTGCTATTACTGTGTGGCTATATAAGTCTTTCCATAAGTCTAGAGGTATTTGCTTTAGGAATCTGGATGCTCCATTGTTGGGTGCATATATATTTAGGATAGTTAAGATTTCTTGCTGAACTGAACCCTTTATCATTGTGTAATATCCTTCTTTGTTTTTTTCTACTGTTGTTGGTTTAAAGTCTGTCTTATCTGATGTAAGAATAGTCACCTCTGCTCCTTTTTGTTTTCTGTTTGCATAGTAGATCTTTCTCCAACTCTTTAAGCTCATGGGTTTTTTTTTTTTTTTATGTGTGAGATAGGTTTCTTGAAGACACCAGATAGATAGTTCTTACATTTTGTTTTTAATCAAACTTGCCACTCTGTGCCTTTTAAGTGAGGTGTTTAGACCATTTACATTCAAAATTAATACTGAAATGTGACATTTGATCCTATCATGAAGTTCCTAGCTGGTTGCTTTGTAGTTTATATTGTGTGGCTGCTTTATAGGGTCTGTGGGCTATGTATTCAAGTGTGTTTTCATGGTAGTAGGTATCGTTCTTTCATTTCCATGTTTAGAATTCCCTAAAGGATCTCTTGTAAGGCCAGTCTAGTGGTAAATAATTCCCTTAGTGCTTGTTTGTCCAGAATATAGTTTATTCCCCTTTGCTTATGAAGCTTAGTTTGGTGGGATATGAAATTCTTGAGCAGAATTTCTTTTATTTAAGAATGCTGAAAATAGGTCCCCAGTCTCTCCTGGATCATCAGGTTTCTGCCGAGAAATCTGTTGTTAGCCTGATGGGGTTCCCTTTGTACATAATCTGACTTTTTTCTCTAGCTGCCTTTAAGATTGTTTCTTTAGCATTGACCTTGGACAGTATGGTGGCTATATGCCACGGTGCTCTGAATGCCTGGAGATCTGTCTGGGCCTGAAGCAGGCAAGGCCTCTCTGCACTGGGATCTCTACACAGGAAGGGTGGGGTGAGTCAGGCTGCTGATTCAGGCGAGCAGGTGCTTCAGGTACCTGGAGATCTTTCTGGGCATGAGCAGAGAGAGGCCTATTGCACCATAATCTATGCCCAGGAAGGGTGGGGCAGCTCAGGCTGCTGAACCAGGCAAATGACTACTTTAAATGCCTGGAGAACTGCCTGAGTGTGGAGCAGAGAGGGCTCCCCTGCACCAGATTCTCTGCACAGGAGAAGTGAGTCAGGTCAGGCTGCTGACCAGATGAATTGATGATTTAAATGCCTGGAGATCTGCCTGGGGGTGGAGCAAAGAGGGCTCCCCTGCACCAGATTCTCTGCACAGGAGAAGTGAGTCAGGTCAGGCTGCTGACCAGATGAATTGATGATTTAAATGCCTGGAGATCTGCCTGGGGGTGGAGCAAAGAGGGCTCTGCTGCACCTCAATCTCAGGGGAACAGGCTGGAACACCCAACAATGGCACATGCAGACAGGTTCTGGGTTACCAAGTTGGCCCTGGCTGCAAATCTCCCTTCCTAGGAGAAACTGCAACTGTAGCAGCTCTCTTCCCACTCCAGGCTGTGATAAATGAGAGCCCAATTTCAGCATCTATTGCTGAGATGTTTTCCAGCAGTAAGTGCTGCTGGAAAGGCTGTGAAGGCCCCTACCTCACTCCAGAACAGGTGCTTCAGTCTCTGGCCGGAGACTAAAATGTCTGTGTTGCCACACTGCTGAGTCATCACAAAATTGCTGACTTTGCATGCACCCATATTTAAAAAGGCATCCTGCTCTTGGTCACAGGTCTGGGAAAATGTCTGCAGCATTTCCTGGTGTCTTTCCCTCACAATGTCTCCAAGCCTTCCCCTAAGTTAGCTTTAGGGGTTGGGAAAAACAAAGTACTGTCCCTTGGTCTGGGTTGCTTGGATCCCCAGTGGAAAAGTCAGTCACAGAGAGAGGCTAGAGGCTCTCTGCCTCTCTCATATACTGGGGCTTTACTCACTTTATCAGCCAGTTGCTATCATGAGGGCTGTTTGTTGGTATTCTCCTGCCCATGATCTGGAGTGTCCGTCACAATTCCCATGTATTCCTACTTTGCTTCTTGAATTAAAGCTCACAGAGTTGATGTTTATGCATTATCTTGCTCTTTCTAAGTGGCTGAGGCATGCTAAAAGCCTCTTAATCTACATCCTCAGATTGCCTTTAAATGAGGTAAATGTACGTGTTTGGGACAATGCCAGGCACATAGTAGTCACTTAATAAATGGTAGTTTTAAATTAATTACGTAAGAACCACTCATAATAAATAAAATAAGACCTCTAGAATTCAAGCTTCCTGAGGGCAGGGGGTTTTGTCTGTTTTGTTCACTGCTATATCCTCAGTGCCTAGAACAATGTCTAGCACATATTATAATATGTATAATAAATATTTGTTGGATGCATTAATAGGCAGACCACTGAAAACCCCAGATTAATAAGATAACTGTGTAGTTATTAGTCAACAAACACCTGAAAAAGTATTCAATCTCATTGTATCAAATAAATTAATATTAGAGCCAAATAGTATACTCACCTCCACCTTCTCACTGGCCTTCCACACAGTAATTATCTATGTTTACCACATTGTAGTTAAATGAATACTTTATGCATTGCCTGTGGTAGTATGAATCAGTATAAACCTTTTGAAAAACATGTTAGAATGAATTAAGAGCCTTAAAAATGCTCATATCGCATGGATTCTATAATATTCCTTCTCACATATATTATCAAATAATAATCCTGTGACTTTGGAGGCTGAGGCAGGGAGATGACTAGAGGTCAAGAGTTTGACACCAGGCTGGGCAATATAGTGAGACCCTGTTTTTACGAAAAAAAAAAATTAAAAATTAGCTGGATGTGGTGGCATGTGCCTATAGTCTGAGCTACTTGGGAGGTGGGAGAATCACCTGAGCCCAAGAGTTGTAAGTGAGGCATGATTGCACCGCTGCACTCCAGCAACATCCTGAATCAAAAAATAAAGAAATAAAAAGAATCCTAAATATGAAAAAGATTGCTATACAAAGGTATATGCTATGGCATTATTTACAGTAGGAAAAAAAGCAAAAACTACCTAAGTGCAGGAACATGGTTATAAATTATGCTACATTTATTGGACACAATATTTTACAACTATTAAAGCTGTTTTTGGAAATATAATGATACTGGAAAAAAGGACGAAAAATACAAAATTTGTATATATACAAATGTATACACTTATATATGATATACATATTATTCTGTGCTGATAGTTATATAAAGAATAAGATGAGTAGAGAAGGTAATACACAAATTGTACAAGTGGTTTTGCTTGGGACCACAGGAAATTACTATTCTGTCTTTTGCTTACCTTCTGAATTTTACAGATTTTCTTTAATGAATATATACTAATTTTATTTTTATTTAATTTTGTTTTTTTGAGACAGAGTCTCGCTCTGTCACTGAGACTGGAGTGCAGTGGCATGATCGTGGCTTACTGCAGCCTTGACCTCCCAGGCTCAAGCAATCCTCCCACCTTAGCCTCTCAAGTAGTTGGGACTACAGGCATGTGCCACCATGCCTGGCTAATATTTTTTATTTTTTTGTAGAGACGGGGTCTTGCCATGTTGCCTAGACTCTTCTCAAACTCCTGGGCTCAAGCAAAGCATCCACTTCAGCCTCCCAAAATGCTGGGATTACAGGCATGAGCCACCGTGCTCGGGTCTATAAAGCAGTGATTTTTCAGAAAAGCTCCTTTTCTTTCTTTTTTTTTTTTGTTATTAAAGAGTATATGAAAGGTTTTTGACTTGGGATCTATACAAAAATAATATAAATAAGCCCACCTAAAATATTGAAGGAGATGTTATCATTGGTTAAAAAATTTAAAAGACTGGTTTGCCGTCCCATTCTAAACTACCATATGTACAAAGAAATTTTTACAACCTCTGAACTTTAAATGTATATATTTTTGTTTTGCTGTTTTCTTAATCACATGAAAAATATGTTCCCTTCCAGGTGGTAAGCTGTTAAGTCAGGAGGTTTTTTTTGTTATTTTTAACTACATATACCGTAACATTTTTTCAATAAAAAATTGAAAATGAATACATTAGACTTCATATTTGTCTTCAGTGAGTTTCATAATACTTTTCTAAGTTTGTGAAACATAGTTATTTATTTTATAAATAAATGTTAGAAGCACTCCAGGAGAAGGAGAAATACTTGATTTAGGCATCTATTGCACAAGCATCTGTGACCATGAAAATTTTTTTAAATGTGGAAAAACATCACTTGAGAGTATTGTTGAAATGAATATGATAGAGTGTGAATTTCTGAAAATGGTCCAACTGTCCCATAGAACTGATGTTTATGTTTGCTTTGGAATAAACATAGAAATTGACCCTCCCAGTCTCAAAATGTGAGAAACTTACATTTGTCTTATCTGAGTCCCTTTCTCAGGAAACCAACAATTAGACCTCCCAAAGAGTATCAAGGAACTGAAACTTATCAGATCATATTTGAACAATGAGACACCAGACCCCTCACCCATCATGACCACCCACTAACCAAACACCTGCGTCCTGCTGACCAACTCCTATTCCTTACTCCTTCCTAATTTCTATTTTCCCCCACACAGTTACATTTCTTCCCTGCTACATAAACTCCTAATTTTCATCGGTTGAGGAGATGGCTTTGACACTGATTTTGCTTCTCCTTGGCTGTAGCACTCGAATAAAGCCTTCTTCCCTGTCAATACTTGTTGTCTCAGTGATTGGCTTTCTGTGTGGTCAGGAGCAGGACCTAAACTGAATCCCTAGTGTTTTGGTAATGGATTTTGGTTTCCTGACTGGGAACATGTTGCTTGTTGCTCAGCTGCCATGGGCTGAGTTTAAGCAGTCCTCCTAAGCAGCTTCCTAACTCTTTTTTGTCTAGAGGTGGGTCTCAGTCTCCCTCTCTCTGGCCCTGCCACTGCTGGCCCAACCATACTCCTGATTGCTAAGGAAAAACAGCCTTTGAAACTTGTCATGTGCATCTAGATGATCAATTGTCTTTTGTGGGCCCAGAGAGTGGGATCTTCTCCTCTCAGTTTGGGACATTCCAAAGGAATTTCAATTTGCAGACTGAACAAGCTCAACTGAGAGAGGAAAGTACGCTGACTGTTTCAGTTTGGACATCCATGGGGCTTGTTGATGCAGTAGTTGGATTGTGTTTTGGTGATTGCTTGCTAATATGCATGCATCCATATAGTTATGGGAAATCAGAAATTGATAAACTATTTTTTTCATAATATTGTTTGGCCCCAATATACTTTGGAATCTGGAGAAGTTTGGCCTCTCCGTGGGCTTCATTTTGCTATTGAATGGGAAAACGAGATGGAATTCCATGTGCTTAGGCTTTATGCTGCTGTTCTAAACAGAGTTGAGTCTGGTTAGTACATGACATTCTTTAGTGCTGTTTGTCCCCAGTGTTCTTTGGAGTCTGGGGAAGTTTGGCCTTTAAAAATCAAACTGCCATGGAAACTGCCCCAAATTTTGGTTCACAAATTTGATTTTATTTGGGGCTTTGTTGAATTACCTACAGGGGCAAACAAAGTTTAGCTATGTAAACATGTTTGTAGACTAGTGAGTTTGCATTTCTATCTTATCACTAAAGTTCCAAGCTATTGGATTTTTGTGTGCATGGGGTGTATACATGTTTAGATGTGTTTATGTGTATGGACATTTATTATATTAGATGTCATGTCTACCAAATTTGGTTTATAAGTAAAAGAATACTCATAGGTTAGGTGAATAAGTCCAAGCAATTTTTAAGTTTACCTGACTTAAATAAATCTTTAATAAATAAGCTGGCTTTGAAATTATTGGTAAAATAAAAATAGAAATGTCTTTGGAATTGTCAGCATACATTTTTGTCTGGATTCATATTTGCCTGTGCTAGACATTTTGAAGTGTCAGAGTTTGTCACAGAAGGTTATAAAACTATTAACTCAGCCAAAACAAAATGATTTTTATGTGACTTTTTTGACAAATAAGACAAAATTAATGTTGTTTAATAAAAATAGCTGAATCTGCTGTTGGCAAAAATACTCATGTATTTAAGTACTTACTTAGGTGAATACCTGATAGTTGCAGACTGTTTAAAATTGGTTAACAAGGCTGGGCATGGTGGCTCACGCCTGTAATCCCAGCACTTTGGGAGGCTGAGGCGGGCAGACCACCTGAGGTCGGGAATTCAAGACCAGCCTGGCCAACATGGTGATACCCCATCTCTACTAAAAATACAAAAAATTACTGGGGCACAGTGGTGTGTGCCTGTAGTCCCAGCTACTTAGGAGGCTGAGGCTAGAGAATCGCTTGAACCTGGGAGGTGGAGGTTGCAGTGAGCCGAGATGGCACCACTGTACTCCAGCCTGGGCAACAGAGTGAGACTCTGTCTCAAAAAAAAAAAAAAAAGGAACTAATTTGAAATTATGACTAGCTTTGTCAAATATGTCAGTTTTCAGAAGTAATCGAGATAAACTGTTTTTCAAAATGAAAAAAATGAGTAATGTAAATGAGATAAATGCTTGTAGGTGAACTTTTTATGGAATTTAAAATGTTAAAATTACTTGTGTTGCTCATTGGATGCCCGGGTCACTTCCAATTAAGAAAGGGTTTGCATATGGGGAAATATGTTTTTTAAAATTGTGGAAAGTTCTCATGTAAAAAATACTAATATCTGATAGTTCAGAATTTCATGCTTCCTAGTCCAAGAATGTCATGTGTGGTCTGTGTAAGTCACATTTTGTCCTGTTTGTCTTTGTGTCTATCTTCATCCACATACAGAGAAAATAGAAAGTTGGAAAAGTTTAGATAGTAAAATATTTTTTTAAATATGATAGAAAATTAGATAAATGTGGCTAATTAACATTGCTCATAAAGCTCATAGTCTTGATGCAGGTAAAACGAGAAATATTGTAAAGAAATACACTGGCAGTTTGGTAATTTTTTTTAACATAGTTAAATATGAAGCCAGATTTAGCATGAAGCCAAATTTCACATAAATGCTTGCATTGCTTTGTTCCACACTGTATTAGCTATTCTGCATGGATAGGACTAGCACTAAAATATTTACTGGTCACATGCCTGAAGTAAATTTCTTAATTGTGCAAAATGTATGGTAGTGCTGGTGGATTTAAGTTTGTATATCAGGAATTTGTATATCAATAATAAAATATCCATCATGTGTTTTGTTTTTGGTTTTTTGTTTTGGAGTTTTTAAGGCTCTGGTAACACTGTAATCTCCAAGGTAAACAGAATGGGAGAAAAATTGGGGGCTGGTTTCCTATTTATTTGATTTTGCTCCTAATTTTTAGTTATTTGTTGTTTGTTCTACTTTGGGCTTTACTTGTACATACATATATAAAATCATTTTTTTTGTTTCTAATGGAAAGCTTGTATTTGGTTCTATGAATAGTCATTTTGTTTCCTATGCATTTCCAACAAGTCATCATTTGCTCTATTTATCTAAAATTCCTAAGCTAACTTTGTCAAGCTACCAGAAAATGACAATGCACGCCAGCTATTTAAAATTGGATCAGTTTTGCTTACCTCTGATGATCTAGAGAGCCATCAGAGCTTTAAGGTTATGGCAAAAAAAAAAAAAAAATAGAAGACTTATTTTTATAAGTTCTGAATAGAAATAGTACATAATTCATTTTGTTATTTTGAAAAGTAAGTGAGAATAGAAATGTTTAAATGGTGTTTATTTGTAAGGTAATTCAGTTCAATCAATAATTTGAGTTGGTTTCAGGTCTTTTCCTTTAGGTAATGAGGAAAACCTGTGGAAACTGTGATATGGATACAAAGTTCTAATTTTCAGGAAATATTGGCCTTGTCCTTAAGAAAATTACATTGAGGAGGATTTCTCTCGAATTACTTTAGTTGTGTTTATCATTATTAAAATTAAGTGAAATTCACTTGGATTAAGTAGTAATAAAAAAGTGGCACTTTCTAGTGATTATTGATCCCATGCCTTTTATCACTGTTGAGCCTTCGTGTGTGTACTTATAAACAAAATACGTACAAGTGTTGCACTTGTTTGAAGATTCTAGTGTTGAAAATTACATAATCAGTAGTCAGTACTGTATCTAAAAACCAATCTTGGAAATGTATAATGATACTTTTTTTTTTTTTTTTTGAGGTGGAGTCTCACTCTGTCGCCAGGCTGGAGTGCAGTGGCATGATCTCAGATGATTGCGACCCCTGCCTCCCAGGTTCAGGCAATTCTGCTGCCTCAGCCTCCTGAGTAGCTGGGACTACAGGCACACGCCACCACTCCTGGCTAATTTTTGTATTTTTAGTAGAGATGGGTTTTCACCATGTTGGCCAGGATGGTCTCGATCTTTTGACCTTGTGATTCGCCTGCCTCGGCATCCCAAAGTGCTGGGATTACAGGCATGAGCCACTGCACCCGGCCAATGATACTCTTAAAACAGCTGAAAAGAAATGGTTGTGTGCTTGTTCTTACTTTGTTTTGTCGTATAGTATTTAAATAAAAGGAGATTATCTTCATTCTGAGTTTCCAAAACTGAATTTTTATTTACCATTTTTTGGATGAAAGAAAAGCTAATTCTCTTATTTTGATAAGTTTGACATAAGACCTATCACATTTCTTACGCTTTTGGTCAGAGTTTTGTCACTAGAATACTAGCAATTAGACATGTGCAAGGAGTAACCTAACCACTTTAATACAGTGGTTTGAAGTGATGGAGGCAGTAACTATTAGACACGAAATCACAGTGTTTTAACTTGTGATATGTTAGCATGATAGGACTTTCTGCAGTATAAATATCATATTAACTAATCATTTTGCTAAGTTAAGGCTTTGACTGTTGGGTCTGAAAAAGGCACCGACTCATGCTAACTCTTGAGCATTGACACTAGTCAAAGCCTCATCTTCTGACCCTGGAGAAGGTGACAATCAAAATGAATTGCTTTCATGAGACACAGGGCCAGAAATTTTTAAACTATTTAATCCCTCTAGGCCCAGAGACTATCATGGAAGAAGTGGGCACTTGAGATTGTAAGGGCCAACTTTGAGATAAAATCAGGTAAGAGTTTTTCTATAAATTAAACATTAATATTGAAAGCACACTGATGCAAGGCCAGTATCTGGGCCCCTGTGTCAGAATAACAGAGTTTTCTTGGAGCATTGATCTGTTCTTTAATAGAAAATTGTAAAAGATTATAAAAGTTTATGGAAATCATATGTTATGGTCAAACTGATTAAAATTAGATTTGTTTATAAGGTTTTATAGAAATTAGCTTTAACGTTAATAATACACTATATAAAGGTAAAATTTGGTTTTCTCTTTTGAACAAAATTTCTATGAAATATTGAGAGATGATAAAAGATTTTTTGTTTACCTTTTGAGTAAACTGCAGGAAAAAATGAGAGGAGAGAGACAGATTTAGTTGGCCGCCTACTGTCTTTATTAAGTCTTATTGTTTGACAAACTGAGTCTCTATCTATCAAAGAGGAAACATGTTTGTTTAATCATTTTGGCTAAATGACTGACTATTTTATAGTGACCTGTGATCCTATTTTGTGATATCAAGTGTCTTAAATCTTTGATACTTGACAAATTTTCCAAAAGCAAAATTTCAAGTGCTAAATTCAGTCTTTTTTTTTTTTTTTTACCTCAAACTAACTTTTTTTTGGATAGTGGGTCCTCTGAAGTCCAACAGAGACATATTAGGTTTATTTGGTATGTTAGAACTATACAGGAAACATTGTCAAATGTAAGGTGGTGTTTAACTTTGTTTGAGCTATAGATGTATATATAGATGTATTGTTAATATGTGTTTCAGGATTGTATGAGATTCCTGAAATTCTGATATGCTTTAATATATGTTGTCAGTATGTCACAGAAATAACCAAATTTTCTGGTCAATTGTGTATTTAATTATGGCCTAAAACTTTTGTCATCCACAGTTGTTTTGCTTTGATTCTTCTCAAAAGCAGCTTGCAATCAGCCACAGACCAGAGCTTGCTTTTTTTGGGCGAGTTCATGAAAAGGACTCTTGAATGCAGGTTTCTAATAACTTTGGAGGTTGTGCCATTGAACTACAGAGAAAACTTCCAGGACTTCAAATTTAAAGGTGGATGTGTTCACAAAGATTGCTAACCCAATATGAAACAGAGCAGGTGTTTAGCATGGACTGAGCTAATAATGGAGGACTGAAATAAATTTTTATGGCTTTTTATGTGTTTGTTTAAAACATTGCTGATTTATTTTGTTTCGTTTTTCAGAGTCTGGAGAACTTTTTTCCTTTTGAGCTACCCATAGCTTTTAACAATTGAGTAGAGTAAGTCCTCTGAACAAAATTTGAGATTTCTCTCTCTCTGCCTGATTTCTCCAGAATTCAGCAACTATTTGTGAATATTCTTAATTCACAGCAATGTGGTTGCTTGCATAATTTCAATAAAAATCTGTTTTATTTTATAATAGGACACAGTCGGAGGAGCTGGTTATTTTCCCAGGGCTTTGAGTGGAATGGCATGTTTTCAGATATGAGCAGATTGATTTGAGAAACTGACTTTATAGAGCCAATGAGAATCCCTTAGCAGAACTGCCTCATACCTTGTCTATGCAGTTCCTTCACAGGGTTCCTGGCCTGTGGTAAGTAGAGTGTCACTTTCTTTTTTCTTTTTCTTTTTTCTTTTTGAGATGGCGTCTCACTCTGTCATTCAGGTTGGGGTGCAGTGGTGCAATCTTGGCTCACTGCAACCTCTGCCTCCTGGGTTCAAGTGATTCTCCTACCTCAGCCTCCTGAGTAGCTGGGATTACAGGCATGTGCGACCACACCCAGCTATTTTTTTGTTTTGTTTTGTTTTTTGGATTTTTGGTAGAGACAGGGTTTTACCCTGTTGGCCAGGCTGGTCTTAAACTCCTGACCTCAAGTGATCTGCCCGCCTCAGTCTCCCAAAGTGCTGGGATTTCAGGTGTGAGCCACTGCACTGGCCTAGAGTGCCACTTTCTGACAGGCCCATGAACTTCAAGTTGTTTTGAGGCCTCATGAAGGGAGGGATTTGCCAAATCCATGTAGGTATCTGCAGGTGCAGATGCATCTTTGGCTTGGCTCAAGAGGCTATTGGAGGTTAAGTCTGAGATTCTTTGTGAGAGGTTCCAGCAAAGCCACTTTAGGAGATCTTATATTGACAGTGATTCTTGCTGCACTTTGTGTGGGTAATCCAGTCAAGTATAGTGGGACTGAAGCTTATTTTGCAGGTAGGTTGCTCCTGCTGTGATTCATCTTTGGTGGAACTAGAGGACTAGAGAGAGAAAGATTGTGTTTCAAAAGAAAACTCTAGCATTAGATTAACCTTTGATTGTTGGGTGGCCATGTGTTCACCTGTGATATAGAGCTGCCTATGATAACCCTCCTCAGCATGAAGCAGCCAGAGATATTGACAACCAGATTCCCCAGGATTGAGGAATTTACTAACATAAATATAAAAGAGGGACTGAAACCAGCCCAATTGTCCCACATAACTGATATTTATGATTTCTTCAGAATAAACATAGAAATTGACCCTCAAAATTTTAAAACTTGAGAAACTTAAATTTGTCTTAATCTGAGTTGCTTTCTCAGGAAACCAACTATCAGTTCTGCCACAGAGTATCAAGGAACTGAAACTTACCCGATCACCACATTTGGATAATGGGACACCAGGCCCCTCACCCATCATGACTGCCTAACCAACCACCTGCTTCCTGTTGACCAACTCCTCTACCTTACCCCTTCCTAATTCCTGTTTTCCCTACACAGTTACATTTCTTCTCTGCTACATCAACTCCTAATTTTAGTCAGTTGAGGAGATGGATATGAGACTGATCTCTCATTTCCTTGGCTGTAGCACCTGAATGAAGCCTTCTTCCCTGGCAGTACTCATTGTCATAGTGATTGGCTTTCTGTGTGGCAAGCAACAGGTCCTAGACCAAACTCCTGGTGTTTCATTAGCATTTCCAAAGATAGCCGAAAGAGATGTAAGGTGACTGTGGCAGTGCCTCAGAACCAGCAGAAACAGCAGCTTTGTGGATATTCACAAGTAGCCCATCAATCACCACGTAGAGCCAATAAGTACGAAACTGAAATCAAATTATTATTCCAACAAAGTTGCTATGTTTTCTATAGATCCTTTGATCCTTTTGGATATTTTTATGTTTACAGTTGTGTCATTTGCAAATAATTAGAGTTTTACTTCCTCCTTTCCAATCATTATAAACTTTGTTTTTTATGCCTTATTGACTGGCTAGGATCTTCAGAACAATGTTAAATAAAAGTGGTGGAGGGGTGGAGCCAAGATGGCCAAATAGGAACAGCTCCAGTCTACAGCTACCAGTGTGAGCGACACAGAAGACAGGTGACTTCTGCATTTCCAACTGAGGTACCGGGTTCATCTCACTGGGGAGTGCCGGACAGTGGGTGGAGGACAGTGAGTGCAGGACAGTGAGTACAGCACACCATGCATGAGCTGAAGCAGGGCGAGGCATCCCCTCACCCGGGAAGTGCAAAGGGTCAGGAAATTCCCTTTCCTACTCAAAGAAAGGGGTGACAGACGGCACCTAGAAAATCGGGTCACTCCCACCCCAATACTGCGCTTTTCCAACAGGCTTAACAAACAGCACACCAGGAGATTATATCCCGCACTTGGCTCAGAGGCTCCTATGCCCATGGAGCCTTGCTCATTGCTAGCACTGCAGTCTGAGATCAAACTGCAAGGTGGCAGCAAGGCAGGGAGAGGAGTGCCTGCCATTGCCAAGGCTTGAGTAGGTAAACAAAGCAGCCGGGAAGCTCCAACTGGATGAAGCCCACCACAGCTCAAGGAGGCCTGCCTGCATGTATAGGCTCCACCTCTGGGGGCAGGGCACAGACAAACAAAAGGCAGCAGTAACCTCTGCAGACTTAAATGTCCCTGTCTGACAGATTTGAAGAGAGTGGTGGTTCTCCCAGCACGCAGCTTCAGATCTGAGAACGGGCAGACTGCCTCCTCAAGTGGGTCCCTGATCCCCAAGTAGCCTAACTGGGAGGAACCCCCCCATAGGGGTGGACTGACAACTCACATGGCCGGGTACTCCTCTGAGACAAAACTTCCAGAGGAACAATCAGGCAGCAGGGTTTGTGGTTCACCAATATCCACTGGTCTGCAGCCACTGCTGCTGATACCCAGGCAAATAGGGTCTGGAGTGGACCTCCAGCAAACTCCAACAGACCTGCAGTTGAGGGTCCTGACTGTTAGAAGGAAAACTAACAAACAGAAAAGACATCCAAAGCAAAAACCCTTCTGTACGTCACCATCATCAAAGACCAAAGCTAGATAAAACCACAAAGATGGGGTAAAAACAGAGCAGAAACACCAGAAAGTCTAAAAATCAGAGCGCCTCTCCTCCTCCAAAGGAATGTAGCTCCTCACCAGCAATGGAACAAAGCTGGACAGAGAATGACTTTGACGAGTTGAGAGAAGAAGGCTTCAGAACATCAAACTACTCTGAGCTAAAGGAGGAAGTTCGAACCAATGGCAAAGAAGTTAAAAACCTTTAAAAAAAAATTAGACAAATGGCTAACTAGAATAACCAAACAGAGAAGTCCTTAAAGGACCTGATGAAGCTGAAAACTATGGCACAAGAACTACATGACGAATGCATAAGCCACAGTAGCCAATGCAATCAACTGGAATAAAGGGTATCAGTGATGGAAGACGAAATGAATGAAATGAAGCAAGAAGAGAAGTTTAGAGAAAAAAGAATAAAAAGAAATGAACGAAGCCTCCAAGAAATAGGGGACTATGTGAACAGACCAAATCTGCATCTGACTGGCGTAACTGAAAGTGACGGGGAGAATGGAACCAAGTTGGAAAACACTCTGCAGGATATTATCCAGGAGAAATTCCCCAATCTAGCAAGGCAGGCCAACATTCACATTCAGGAAATACAGAGAACACCACAAAGATCCTCCTCGAGAAGAGCAACTCCAAGACACATAATTGTCAGATTCACCAAAGTTGAAATGAAGGAAAAAATGTTAAGGACAGCCAGAGAGGAAGGTCGGGATACCCACAAAGGGAAGCCCATCAGACTAACAGCTGATCTCTCGGCAGAAACTCTACAAGCCAGAAGAGAGTGGGGGCCAATATTCAACATTCTTAAAGAAAAGAATTTTCAACCCAGAATTTCATATCCAACCAAACTAAGCTTCACAAGTGAAGGAGAAATAAAATCCTTTACAGACAAACAAATGCTGAGAGATGTTGTCACCACCAGGCCTGCCCTACCAGAGCTCCTGAAGGAAGCACTAAACATGGAAAGGAACAACCGGTACCAGCCACTGCAAAAACATGACAAACTAAAGAACATCAATGCTAGGAAGAAAGTGCATCAATTAACGAGCAAAATAACCAGCTAACATCATAATGACAGGATCAAAATCACACATAACAATATTAACCTTAAATATAAATGGGCTAAATACTCCAATTAAAAGACACAGACTGGCAAATTGGATAAAGAGTCAAGATCCATCAGTGTGCTGTATTCAGGAAACCCATATCACGTGCAGAGGCACAAATAGGCTCAAAATAAAGGGATGGAGGAAGTTCTACCAAGCAAATGGAAAGCAAAAAAAGGCAGGGGTTGCAATCCTAGTCTCGGATAAAACAGACTTTAAACCAACAAAGATCAAAAGAGACAAAGAAGGCCATTACATAATGGCAAACGGAACAATTCAACAAGAAGAGCTAACTATCCTAAATATATATGCACACAATACAGGAGCACACAGATTCATAAAGCAAGTCCTTAGTGACCTACAGAGACTTAGACTCCCACACAATAATAATGGGAGACTTTAACACCCCACTGTCAACATTAGATCAACGAGACAGAAAGTTAACAAGGATATCCAGGAATTGAACTCAGCTCTGCACCAAGTGGACCTAATAGACATCTACAGAACTCTCCACCCCAAATCAACAGAATATACATTCTTTTCACCACCACACCACAACTATTCCAAAATTGACCACATAGTTGGAAGTAAAGCACTCCTCAGCAAATGTAAAAGAACAGAAATTACAACAAACTGTCTCTCAGACCACAGTGCAATCAAACTAGAACTCAGGATTAAGAAACTCACTCAAAACTGCTCAAGTACATGGAAACTGAACAACCTGCTCCTGAATGACTACTGGGTAAAGAACGAAATGAAGGCAGAAATAAAGATGTTCTTTGAAACCAACGAGAACAAAGACACAACATACCAGAATCTCTGGGACACATTCAAAGCAGTGTGTAGAGGGAAATTTATAGCACTAAATGCCCACAAGAGAAAGCAGGAAAGATCCAAAATTGGCACCCTAACATCACATTTAAAAGAACTAGAGAAGCAAGAACAAACACATTCAAAAGCTAGCAGAAGGCAAGAAATAACTAAGATCAGAGCAGAATTGAAGGAATCAGAGACACAAAAAACCCTTCAAAAAATCAGTGAATCCAGGAGGTGGTTTTTTGAAAAGATCAACAAAATTTATAGACCGCTAGCAAGCCTAATAAAGAAGAAAAGAGAGAAGAATCAAATAGACACAATAAAAAATGACAAAGGGGGATATCACCACTGATCCCACAGAAAGACAAACCACCATCAGAGAATACTATAAACACCTCTACGCAAATAAACTAGAAAATCTAGAAGAAATGGATAAATTCCTCGATATACACACCCTCCCAATACTAAACCAGGAAGAAGTTGAATCTCTGAATAGACCAATAACAGGCTCTGAAATTGAGGCAATAATTAATAGCTTACCAACCAAAAAAAGTCCAGGACCAGATGGATTTACAGCCCAATTCTACCAGAGGTACAAGGAGGAGCTGGTACCATTCCTTCTGAAACTGTTCCAATCAATATAAAAAGAGGGAATCCTCCCTAACTCATTTTATGAGGCCAGCCTCATTCTGATACCAAAGCCTGGCAGAGACACAGCAAAAAAAGAGAATTTTAGACCAATATCCTTGATGAACATTGATGCAAAAATCCTCAATAAAATACTGGCAAACCGAATCCAGCAGCACATCAAAAAGCTTATCCACCATGATAAAGTGGGTTTCATCCCTGGGATGCAAGGCTGCTTCAACATATGCAAATCAATAAATGTAATCCATCATATAAAGAGAACCAAAGACAAAAACCACATGATTATCTCAATAGATGCAGAAAAGGCCTTTGACAAAATTCAACAATCCTTCATGCTAAAAACTCTCAATAAATTAAGTATTGATGGGATGTATTTCAAAATAATAAGAGCTATCTATGACAAACCCACAGCCAATATCATACTGAATGGGCAAAAACTGGAAGCATTCCCTTTGAAAACTGGCACAAGACAGGGATGCCCTCTCTCACCACTCCTATTCAACATAGTGTTGGAAGTTCTGGCCAGGGCAATTAGGCAGGAGAAGGAAATAAAGGGCATTCAATCAGGAAAAGAGGAAGTCAAATTGTCCCTGTTTGCAGATGACATGATTGTGTATCTAGAAAACCCCATCGTCTCAGCCCAAAATCTCCTTAAGCTGATAAGCAACTTCAGCAAAGTCTCAGGATACAAAATCAATGTGCAAAAATCACAAGCATTCTTATACACCAATAACAGACAAACAGCGAAATCATGAGTGAACTCCCATTCACAACTGCTTCAAAGAGAATAAAATACCTAGGAATCCAACCTACAAGGGATGTGAAGGACCTCTTCAAGGAGAACTACAAACCACTTCTCAATGAAATAAAACAGGATACAAACAAATGGAAGAACATTCCATGCTCATGGATAGGAAGAATCAATATCGTGAAAATGGCCATACTGCCCAAGGTAATTTATAGATTCAATGCCATCCCCATCAAGCTACCAATGACTTTCTTCACAGAATTGGAAAAAACTACTTTAAAGTTCATAGGGAATCAAAAAAGAGCCCACATTGCCAAGACAATCCTAAGCCAAAAGAACAAAGCTGGAGGCATCACGCTACCTGACTTCAAACTATACTGCAAGGCTACAGTGACCAAAACAGCATGGTACTGGTACCAAAACAGAGATATAGACCAATGGAACAGAACAGAGCCCTCAGAAATAATGCCACATATCTACAGCTATCTGATCTTTGACAAACCTGAGAAAAACAAGCAATGGGGAAAGGATTCCCTATTTAATAAATGGTGCTGGGAAAACTGGCTAGCCATACGTAGAAAGCTGAAACTGGATCCCTTCCTTACACCTTACACAAAAATTAATTCAAGATGGATTAAAGACTTAAATGTTAGACCTAAAACCATAAAAACCCTCAGAGAATACCTAGGCAATACCATTCAGGACATAGGCATGGGCAAGGACTTCACGTCTAAAACACCAAAAGCAATGGCAACAGAAGACAAAATTGACAAATGGGATCTAATTAAACTAAAGAGCTTCTGCACAGCAAAAGAAACTACCATCAGAGTTAACAGGCAACCCACAGAATGGGAGAAAATTTTTGCAACCTACTCATCTGACAAAGGGCTAATATCCAGAATCTACAGTGAACTCCAACAAATTTACAAGAAAAAAACAAACAACCCCATCAAAAAGTGGGCAAAGGATATGAACAGACACTTCTCAAAAGAAGACATTTATGCAGCCAAAAAACACATGAAAAAATGCTCATCATCAGTGGCCATTAGAGAAATGCAAATCAAAACCACAATGAGATACCATCTCACACCAGTTAGAATGGCGATTATTAAAAAGTAAGGAAACAACCGGTGCTGGAGAGGATGTGGAGAAATTGGAACGCTTTTACACTGTTGGTGGGACTGTAAACTAGTTCAACCATTGTGGAAGTCAGTGTGGCGATTCCTCAGGGATCTAGAACTAGAATTACCATTTGACCCAGCCATCCCATTACTGGTTATATACCCAAAGGATTATAAAGCATGCTGCTATAAAGACCCATGAACACGTATGTTTATTGTGGCACCATTCACAATAGCAAAGACTTGGAACTAACCCAAATGTCCAACAATGATAGACTGGATTAAGAAAATGTGGCACATATACACCATGGAATACTATGCAGCCATAAAAAATGATGAGTTCATGTCCTTTGTGGGGACATGGATGAAGCTGGAAACCATCATTCTCAGCAAACTATCGCAGAGACAAAAAACCGAACACTGCATATTCTCACTCATAGGTGGGAATCGAAGAATGAGAACACATGGACACAGGAAGGGGAACATCACACACCGGGGCCTGTTGTGGGGTGCGGGAGAGGGGAGGGGGGAGGGATAGCATTAGGAGATATACCTAATGCTAAATGACCAGTTAATGGGTGCAGCACACCAACATGGCACATGTATACATATGTAACAAACCTGCACGTTGTGCACATGTACCCTAAAACTTAAAGTATAATAATAATAAAATTTTTTTAAAAAGTGGTGTTCCCAAATTTAGGGGGAAAGTTTTAAATATTTTGCCATTGAGCATAATATTTGCTATAGACTTTTACAAATAGATACTCTCCATAAGATTAGGGAAATTCCTCCTGTTTCTGGGTTGGTAGAGGAGGTTCTCTTTTTCTCTTGTGTAAAAAAAAAAACTGTGACTGTATATTGAATTTTATCAAATTGTTTTCCTGTATCTGTTAAAATTATTCTATTTTTGTTTGGCAAATATGATGAATTACATTAATTTGACTTTAGATGTTAATTTTTGCATTCTTGGAACAAACTTAACATTGGCTCGTGTTTTTGCTTTCCTGTAACATCTTTGTCAAGTTTTGTTATTAAGGTGATACTGACCTAACAGGAAAAGTAGGAAGTGTTCACCCTTTTTCAATTTGCTGGGAGAGTTTGGTAGGGTTGGTGTTATTTCTTCCTTAAATATTTGGAGAAACTGCCTGGTGAAGCCATTTCAGCCCAGATATTTCTTTGTGAAATGTCTTTGAATTACAGTTTCATTATTTGACATAGTATTGTTCAGGCTTTCTATTTATTCCTGTGTCTTTCATGGTAAATTATTTCATGGTAAATTTTCAAAAATTACTTGGATTACTTTCTAACTACCTTTCCCTCATACTACAGGGTAGTTATGTTATTCCTTTGAAATACAGTAGGATCATTTTTTTCTGTCTCTATTCTTTTTAGAGTTGCCATGTCATTCGATTTTTGATGCGTGTGTGTGCGTTTTTTTTTTTTTTTTTTTGAGGAAATGAAACATTAACATGGTTCTGAATGTTAGATTCATGTAAAAAGGTCTTTCAAGAAAGGACTTCCCCAAGTCCTTCTATCCTATTCCCACCACTCTATCCCACTATATCTTTCTTATTCCCTCTTTTTATTACACAAAAGGTAGCATATTTTGTTTATTCAATTTGATTCTTCTACTTAATATATTCTAAAAATCATTTCATATCAGTTGATAGAGATCTCCCTCTTCCTTTTCTATAGCTGCTCAGCACTCCATTTTGTGGATGTAACAAGTCTACATAACCATTCTCCCATGTATGAGCTTTTTGTTTGGTTCAAATATTTTTCAATTACAAACAATGTTGCAATGTGTTTTTGTATTGTAGAAAGTATATCCTAAGGATAATTTCCTGAAAATGGGATTGCTGGGTCAAAAGGTATTAATAAATTTATGTGTAGTTTTGTTATAAATTTCCACATTTCCTTCTAAAAGGATTGTACTCATTTGTACTCCCACTAAAAATCTATGAGTGTACCTGTCTTGTCACAGTTGTGCCAACAGAATGTGTTATAACACATTTTAGTTTTTGTCAGTCTGATTGGTCATAAATGGTATCTGTGTGATCTTTAAATTTGTCTTTTTTCCTAATTATGAGTAAGACTGAATATCTTTTCCCAAGTTTAAGGGCCACATTTTAGGCCGTTTTTGCATTGCTATATAGGAATACCTAAGCTGGGCAATTTATTTTAAAATGAGGATTAATTGGTTTGTGGTTCTGCAGACTGTACAAGCATGGCACCAATATCTGCTCAGTTTTCTGAGGTAAGGGCCTAGGAAGCTTATAATCATGATAGAAGGTGATGGTGAGCCATCATGTCACATGGCAATGGCGAGAGCAAAAGAGAGAGAAGGAAGGGATCCCAGCCTCTTTTAAACAATTGGATTTCACATGAACTGACTGAGCAAGAACTCACTCATCACCAAGGGGATGGTGCTAAGCCGTTCATGAGGGATCCACCTCCACGATCCAGTCACCTTCCAACACTGGGGATCACGTTTTGATGTGAGATTTGGAAGTGACAAACATCCAAACCATATCAGGCCATGTGTACATATTTTGTATATCTAAATTGACTGTGTATTTTGCCTATTAATTTAAGAAAGTCTTTGGTCTTTTTTGCCTCAGTTTTGAACAGTTCTTTATATATTAGGGATATCAGCTCTTTGTGTTCTGTTGCAAATATTTTCTCCCAGTTTGTCAGAGAACTTTTGACTTTGTTTATAGGTGGGTTTCTTTCTTGCCATGTAGTTTTTTTTAAAAGGCTTTTTTGAAATCCAAGTTATTGATTTTTTTAAATTACAACTGGGTTTTAGGTCATAGAAAGTTTTCCTTTCTACATGCTATAGAGAAATTTACTCATTTTTTTGTAGTGTTTGCATGGTTTTATATTTTTTACATGTAGGTCTCCGATCCATTTGGAGCTTGTTCCTGTGTTTGATGTGATATAAAGATATACTTTTATCAGTTGTCCCAGCAATATTATTAAGGTGATGGGCTAAAAATTTCATCTTTGCCCCAGTGATTTGAGATGCTACCTTTACCACATATTAAATTTCCATGTGTACTTGGGTCTATGTCTTAACTTTCTATTCTAATACTGGTATGTTTGTCTAGTCATGTGCCAGTTCCTCAATACTTAATTGTAGAGGTTAATGGTATGTTTCTTTTCTTTTTATTTATTAATTTTTTTTGAGATGGAGTTTCGCTCTTGTTGCCCAGGCTGGAATTCAATGGCACGATCTTGGCTGACTGCAACCTCCACCTCCCGGGTTCCAGCGATTCTCCTGCCTTAGCCTCCTGAGTAGCTGGGATTACAGGTGCCCGCCATTATGCCCAGCTAATTTTTTTTTTTTTTGTATTTTCATTAGAGATGGGGTTTTACCATGTTGGCCAGGCTGGTCTTGAACTCCTGACCTCAGGTGATCCACCCACCTCAGCCTCCCAAGGGATTAGAGGCATTAGCCACCACACCGTGCCGGTATGTTTCAATGAGCTTCTTTTTAATATTAAAATTGGTCATTTGATTCATTTGTTATTACTTTTCCTAGATTATCTAAGAGCTCTGTTGTAGGGGAGTAGGGCCAAGTTTGCTGTTAATCAGACCTAAATATTCTGGTCATGCTTCCAAACACTAGGTGAAGATAAATTCAGGAAGTCCAATTATGTGCCAGATATTTGCTGCTGTGTTTTGGGCAAAGGTCAGATGACGTTTCTGAAAAGGTACCTCTGCAATTCCAGTGTCTTTGTGACCTGCTGCAGTGATGTTGCTGGTGGTCTACAGACTGTGTTAGCCCTAGGGTTTCCTTAAAATAATGCAGTTTTGTTTTGCTGGAAGTGTCTCTTCAGGTGAAATTAACAGAACTGAGATTCTTGGCTCAAAAGGTATATGAGTATGTAATTTTGTTGCTATTGCCAAATTCTCTTCTAAATTATTATACTAGTTTGCATTCCTACCAGCGATGGATAAGAGCTCTTGTTTTCCCACAGCTTTGCCAACAAAATACACTGTCCTACACTTTTTAATTTTTGCTAGTCTGATGGGGGAGAAATGGCAACACTTGGCTGCAGCATTTTGCCCTCTGCAGATGCAGGATTGGGCAGCCGGGCTTCCACCCCAGAACACAGTGCAAGTGCATTATGCCACACTCCCTTCACTACCTGAAGCATCCCTGCAAGAGGCCCTTTGTGTCATCTTCTGGTAGCAAATCTCAGGTAGGAATATTCCAGCCCAACAGAAAGGATCTTGTAATGACCTCAGAAGGCAAGTGGTCAGAGTCTTCATTCCAGTTCTCCCAAGGAATTGATATCTTTGCAAAATTGCTTAACCTCTACTCACCTTCAGTACACAAACCAAGAAGTACCAAAAGGGGAAGACGTAATAAAGCACACAAGCTCCTGATATACTCTTGTACCAGGGAAATGACTTGACTTTCATTGACAGAAATAAGAAGGGCTATTTCCTGACTTTTTCTTAAAGACATCTCTGTGTACTAGGAGAAACAGCAACTACAATAACATTAAAATGGTGTTCCAATTTACTGATTATTCCACTGGTCCAAAAGATGCCACTTGTCGAAATCCTTTTCCAGCAGCAAGTGCCAGAGAATGTCCCAGACTGGCGGGTGCCTCTAAGTTAAGTACTACCTTCCAAGTGAGATCTATAGATAACTCCCAAGCAGTCTGGGGAATGGAGTGTCTAATTATGAAATCACTGGCTGATGTTGGAGGAAATGGTGAAACTTCTGAGAAATTGGGTGCCATGGCCTCTGCTAATATCTGCCCTCAATGTATTTAACACAGAGATTTGCCAGCTAGCACAGAGTGAGCTTTTCACCCACACCCTGCCTCAAGGCTCTGGGGCCTCAGATGTTCCTCTCTTCAGTGAGAGAGCAGGGGAGACTCTTTGTTTCCTGCTAGTTGTGGCATCTTTCCTTGGTTCTCCCCAATTCTACTCAGCCAGCTCCAGATCCCTGGCAGCCCTGTGTGAGCTAACCTATTTTAACCCTGTCATGTCCTGCCTGATGTCACCTTCCCCAATCTTGGAAGATGCTGAGGGATCAAAGCAGTATACATCTTCTTCTATACACAGAGAATTCTGGAATGGACTCCCCCACCTAGCAAGTGAATAGCTTCCTGGGAGACTTTTTAATAATTAAAATAGTGGAGCAGAGAGGCAGGGAGGAAGACAGGGAAGTGGGAGGCTTATAGGATGTAGCATGCTATAAAGCCTTCTAAATTCACTGGTGACCAGGCATAGTGGCAACCTGCCTAGTCGATTTCCATTCCAGTCAGTTCTTTATTACTTAGTGAGTTGAGTATCCAGTTGATAGATGAGCTGAGACCTTTAAATCATCCAAATTCTTGCCACCTGTGAAAGTTTTGTAGTCTGGCAAAAGGAACAATAAAACCAGTAACAAAATTGAATAATTTAAATTGTTTAGACATTTTAATTATCCCCATGTCTACTCTCAAATAGCTGTCTGGTGTACATTAATGATTATGCAAATGTAAAGTATAAAACTAACCAGCTACTTTTTTTTGTACACGGTTTGAATCCCACAGATTAATAGTCCAATTTCTCAAATAATAAAATATCAACACACATAAGCTAAGTACCTGGCACATGGTAACCACTCAAGTGGTTTTTGGAAGAGCTAGAGTTTTATGAAAAATTTTATGTGTAATTTCATACATGCCTTTTCTGGGGAGAGTTTATCATTATTTTCAATGAGCTATTACTCTGCTATCCCCATCCCAAAGGCTAGCAACAACCAGGTTAGAGTATGGCATTATGTTTAATTTGTGTTACACATGTATTAAAGTAATAGACCTTCCATTATATAATCTCATACTTTTTCTAAGTATATATAACATGGTCTTTGCCATAATTATTAGCGACTATTCAAAACAATGAAAACAAAGATATAAGCAAATGTTAATTTAGTACATTAATAATGTTCTTGAACATTATTATCTATTTAGCTTGAAAACATTTTTTTAATCCATTTTTTTCTTGCCAGTTTTCTTTTCTTAATGGTGTTACCTTCTAAGGATATTTACTTTAGAAAAAATATAAATTTTTACAAATATGAACCACAAAAGATTTTTAACTTTTTAAGAGTTTTTATGAATCATTAAACTGTTGGCAAGTATAAGCCTATTACCAGAAAATTCAGATCTTTTAGTACACAAAGTACTTATTTATTTGAAAACCAGGCTATTAAAGTAAGGTGAGTATGGAAATGAATTATGAGATACCTATAGGAGTTTTTAGGGAACTATAATGACAGGCAAGATAAAGAGAAGAAACATGACAAAAATCTAAAGAATGAGTGAATGTTTGACATAATACAGCTCAAGGCCATATAAATTACTTCCACCCAGAATTATTAATTTAAATTCCAGGACCTCAAGCAAAATGTCATAAAACAAGAAAAGACATGAAGTGCCTCTCTGGACTTCATTTGATCCACAAAGAAGGATTTGGTGACAACATGGGAGTGACAGAAACAGGGAAAATCGGCCGTGTCATCTTGGAGTTCACAAAAGTAAGAGAGTGCAGTGCTGGACGTTTTTGGACATACACTGCAGACTAACTTCAGAAAGTTCTAGGGAGAATCAGTATATGCCAACAGCCAGAGGTACAAAGGAAAAAAAAATGACTCATGAAGATCAAAGATCCTGAGAAATGAAATTCTGACCATATATTAAAACAATTCACAGAGATGAGGTTGTGGGATGCCAGGGATGGACATCAGGAGAAGCCGGCATGACTGTGTAGGCAGCTCCCTAACAAGTCCAGGATTTTAAAGGACCTAAGTCAAAGATGGAGGAAAGCAAGGAAAAGCAAAGGCAAGGGCAAACAACAGCGCAAACTGTTAGGAATAGTGTCAGGGAAGTGAAAAATGAAAGTAAACAGAGACTTGAATTAAGAAAGAGAAAAAAAGGGTTATCAGCCTAAAAATAACAACACTTGATAAATGTCAAGTTATGCAAACCATGAAGTATATATTGTTATTTCCTCCATTTTATAGAGGAGAAAATTAAGGGGCAAACAGGCAATGTAGCTTCTGCGGTATCATATAACGTATAAATAGTGGAGCAGAGATTTCAAACAAGTTAAGAACTTCTATTCCCTACTCATATCTCCTTGCATGTGGAGGAACATCCTTTAACCTGGCCTTCTTCATCTCTCTCATCCTTCCACTGTGATGATGAAGGAGCAAACACCTGACTGATAAGTTTGGAGGGATAATTTATACTAACCAGCCTCTTCCTCCTTCTCTCTTGAGAGTTGCCTCAGCAAGCACATGTCCTCAGATGCTCTCAGCCTTGAGATAACTTAGAGGTTAAGGCCTTGCTTCTTGGGAGAAGATCTGCAATAGCCCAGAGCTGCCTGTGACTGTCTGGGAAGGTCTGTCAAATCCTGGGTTGTAGCTCCAGCTCCCAGACATGTCAAATACTCCAACATCAGCTCTATCAGTCATGCAGATATGTTTGTTTCCCATTGGCCTTACCTTTTTGGGTTCTATTTCTTATTTGGTTCCATCTCAAAGACCTCAACAAGCCCTTTTTTAACCTGACCTCAAGCCTGAGTTCCTAACCACTAAGCAATACCAGTTTGCTATGCCTTGTGTAAGATGGATTACAGTTTACAGATAACAGAGATAACTGCCAGGTTATTTTGTTACTACCTTTTCCAGAAAATTGAGTATTTTTTTCTAAATTAGGAATGGCAAAATATGATTAAGGGAAAACTGAAAATCAAGACAAGAGATGGAAGAATAAAACACCCTGTAAATTCTTTGAATAAAGTCAAGTCCTCAGACCGAGAAAATGATATTGCAGCCTTAGGTAACCACTTAGGAGCCACTATCAGTCACAGTGGAGATATCATGGAGTATTGGAAAATATCTGCAGAAGACTGGAGATGGGAAAGTGCCCTCAGTCTTAGGCAAAAGCCGTAGTCAAAAGGCTAAGCAATGGTAATCTCAGAAATTACAACCCCTAGACATCAACCCCCCAGAAACCTGTAGAGCAGGTCTATGAGAAAATAATATACTGAAAAACTATAGTTAAGACGAGTCCACTGAAAAAAAGTAAATTGCCTAAACTCATTCTATTAACATTTTACATAAGTTTTTTCATACATTTATCAAGAAGTACTAAAAAAATAGCGTATTTTTATGCCGGCAAAACAATGGACTGACTGTTTCATAACATACTTGATATGATGATGGAAAAGGAGATGCATGATTGTGCTGTAAAGTAGCTTGGCATCTGGAAGATCAATCATAGTGAATATAAATGCCATCTTTGAGCTGAGTAGGATATTAGCCACCTTCTAAAAAGCAAATACAATCTTTAAGTTGCATTAAAAAAAGAAAGAAAGCCTCAACTCATAGAAAGATTCCTAATGTACCCTTCAATGGTCAAACCATATTTTGAGTTTTGTGTGAGATTATGGATACAACATATTAAGAGAGATATTGACAAACAGGAGCATGTTCAATAAGCAATGAACAAAGGACGAAGACCCTGGATGTCATGTCAATTAGAAAATGGTTGAGGGAGCTTCGAATTTTTTCTGGAAAAGGGTAGACAGTGATAAACACGTAGACTGGCTTTCAAGTCATTGAACTATTTTGAGCCTCAGATTTTTCTTGTATAAAATGAAAGGGCTTGAAATTAATGGGGTCTATATCATCTCTGAAATCATATCCTTCTTCTATGCAAACATTTGAAAAGTTATAGTAATGGGTTAAAGAATATGATTGGTCTTACTACAGAAAACAGAATTAGAATTAATGAATAAACATTACAGAGAGGTAAAGTTGTAACTAGATGTGAAGGAACTTTCTAACAATTAGATGCATCATGAAAGACTAGGGTGTTGATAGCTAGTAAGCAGGATGACAATCGAAATATTATTCAAGAATTGGCTGGATGATGATGATGACAACAATGGTAATGGTGATTTCTATTATATTTTGATGTTATGATTATCTTACAATATATTAAATGTCCACTATATGCTAGTGATAGAGACAGGAGACAGCTAAATGCCTACACAGATAAGGAAGGGTCGCTGGAGAACCTCTGACCCATCTGAATCATTGTGCACAGGGGGCTTGCCTAAACATGCCCAAGGTGAAAAATTCCATCCTTTAACACATGCGCAGTAAGGGAAATAAATCAGTGTGGAGTGGTTCAGACTAAGGGCCCTCATGTGCACTGGAAGAATGGGTGGAGCCACCAGAAATTCACGCCTTATGCAGGGGAGACACCTGGCCTCTTCAACTCATGTGGTAGCCTAGTATTCAATTTGTGAGGTGGAAACCTGTGTGCAGGATTCCTCTTTTTGTGGAGAACTTTCCTTTTGCTTAATAAATTCTGTGCTCCTCACCTTTCAATGTGTCCATGTGCCTAATTTTTCCTGGTCGTTGAGACAAGAACTCGGATTTAGCTGAGCAAATGTGCAAAAAATCCTGCATCATTTTGGTGGCCCATATGGGGACATGAGGAAGGGTGAGTAAAACATGGACCCAAAAATCTATTTCCCTTTCATTTCTGAGCTTTCTCATCCTAAGACTTTTTCTGAGGGCAGGAGAAACTGCCCCCACCACCCGCTCTGTCACTCTCAGGGGTTGGAATATCGGCCTCAGTCCAACCCAGTCTTTTCTGTGGCATTTTCCTTTTTACTGGGGGGGAAAGTAATGGCACCTATCTTTTCTTTTACAATATTGGGGATGTTCCACCCCAACCCCAGTGGCCACAGGCATGTGCTTAGGATGGGCCAGTGAGAGGCAGCTCCCCTAACCCTCCCCTCCCAGCTCGGGTGCATGGCCATGTCCACTGCATGTGCGAGTGGTGTCAATAGCCACATAGGGCGGGAATGAGCCACAGCTGCTGCCCAGGCCCCAGGGTGGCCTTGGAGGCCTGGGTCCTGCTCAGCCAGCTAGCCAACATTCCCTGCCACTGCCACCATCCATAGTCTTTCCCTCCCCTGGCTAAAGGGTCCAGCTCAGTCTGACAGCAATTAAAAGTTTCCCTCCCTGTTGGAGAAACCTATTTGCATAAGAATACGCGGTTCTTCCCCCAGGCATCTTCCCCACCCAGCATTTATGCTTTTTTTTCCCTTTTCTGCACTCTGTCAGCAGTTAACACAGCCCCACACTTAAGCCTTTTTTTCTTTTCTCCACCCTGTCAGGAGTTAACTTTTAAGGGAGAGGTTTTCCTTTCTTGAAAGGCATCTTATTAGACCAGGACCTCAATTCACAGGACACCTGTTTCCCCTCCGTTGTTTCAGAAGGACCCAGTTCCTCAGCTTCACCTTAGCATTTGGCTTATGATAAGGGGGCAACCGCCAATCTGGCGAGGCACACCTGGGGCTTGATGAGTCCGTACACTCCCTGAGTCAGTTTTTTTGTCCCAACTGAATTCCAAGCTTTGGGTCAAAGCCCTAGGAAAGAAAACTGGATCTGAGAGATCCAGAGGCAGATGACAACGGAAGTTAAAAGGCACAGCACAAATGAGCATGACTAATTCTTGCCAATTAAGCCAAGCCTCCCATTTCATGGATAAAGGTCATGCTAGTATCCATGGCATAAGGGAGGTCTAGAGAATTCAAAGGCTACTGACACCAGAGGGAAAGGCAGCACATGGGTAAGAGCAGATATTCCCACCCCCTAGCCTCCCCCAGTGTTAGCATGGGTGAAAGCCATATTGTCACCCATGGGCAGCACCCTGTTGAGGTTGCTGGGACTCGGGAATATAAGGATGAAAGAAGGAAAGAGGATGCTTTTTCCTTCTCGCCCTCATAAACCCCAGGTATTTGCTAGGAAGATAAAGGAACCAGAGATGCCTAGCTCCCCTCTTTCTAGATGAGTAGCCATTCATGTTCAGTCTGTCCCCCTTTTGAATGCATCCTGAACCCCTGGGGCTCCTTTGAAAACAAAAAGTCTTCTTTGTCCCTTTTTCCTCCTTGATCCTCTCTTTACAGATGGATAATTGTGTTCCTGTATTCCAGGACACTTCCCTCAGATGTATCCTCCAAACTGAGAAAAGTTAATTTCCCAAACCTTAAACTGGTTGGCTTAGAATTGAGGTCAGGGAAAGGGAATCCAGAAGCCTGACATGCTGGCAAAAGGGTAAAAGTTTTTTTTTTTTTTAACTAGTTGGACTTTTATCTTCTCTCTCCGTGTGCAAACTGGTGCAAGTAATGATAAGGATCACTCTTTATATTCTCTGTAAAGTTTTGATTAATGAAGAAGAATTTATGAGGTTGGTCTTAAGCTCTAGCCAATCTGGTATGCTTTGTGTGTCTTCATTGAGGCTTGGTGGTTTCACTTGTGAGGTCACTTTTGGTAAAGTTCAAAAGCCAGAAGTATTGGCTGCTTGGTGTTGCCAAAGGCAATAAGGAATTTAAAATGATTTCCTTAAAGAGCATGCAACCTAATTAAAAGTGAATACCCAAGTTATAGGTATATTTAAAAGGCCTTTGTTTTTCTCTTCTTGGATCTTGTTTTGCTGGAAAAAGGTTTTTTCTCAGTCAACTGAATTGCTTTTCTCCTCTTTGTCTTGCCACTCAATGCATGCATAGTAGGCCCTAAGATAACTTCTAATGCCATGGGACTCCTTGGGAAAAACAGAAAAGGTGCCACAGATTCCATTTTAGGAGAAACCTGTTTTGCTCACAGAACCCCAGGAATTAGAGGCAGATAGATCCCTCTCAAAATCTGTTTTTGTCTTCCAGCTATGCCTATTTATTAGGCTATAGAAACTGCATGCTTTCCTAGTCCTGCCCTTAAAGGGCCCCACCCAGAGACCAATAATTCAACTAGGAGATTGGCAAATGAAAAATTTTATAGCTACTGGATCTTCTTCTATCTGCGTAGTTATATAGGTGTTGTGTGATGTCTATAACAAAAAGAGCTCTAATTAATTGTCCTAAAGAAAAATAAGTGATTAGATCAAATATTTTTTGAGGGAAAAATAAAAGCTTTAATGCCTTTTACTTCATGTGACTGTAATCTTTGAGAAATAAAAACAGTCTTAATGATTATTGGTAAAATGCAAATGTTGTTAAAATGTAAATAGGTGTTCTAAGTTATACAGCTCAGATCCTACGTTTGCTAAATGTTTTAAGGTTATAAATTGCTTCTTTAGCTGTTGAGAACTGTTCCACTTGCCAGCCTCACAATTGCTAAAGCCTGGGGACATGTGGAATTAACCACACCCTTAACTATGCTGGAAGGAGTCAAACTTTATTGATGCCTAGTGCATAACTAAAACAAATTGCCAAATTTTACATTAAAATTAAAAATTGGTAAGATATACCATTATAACATGTGATTGAGACCACTGAAAATAGATTTACATGCAAAGTGTGTAAGAACAGTAAAATGTGTTTTTAGTAAAAGATTGTAAGACAGCATGGAAGTGTAAATTTTTGCCTAGGGTTAAAGGATTGTTTTAAATTAGGTAAGATGAAGCTAAAGGTTTAAAAAAGTTATGGAAAGTTTCTAAAAATTAATGTTGCAAAAGAAATTCTGTGTGTCAACATTGACTAAATTCAAAAGGGTATTATATGGTTTTTCTGTAAATTGATCATTGAAATAAAAGCACAACAAGGTTTTCTTAAGGTACTAACCTGCCCTTTAGCAAAATTTGTAAAGGGTTATAAAAGATTTATATGAATCTCACCTCATGGTCAAACTGGTTAAGATTGGATAGAATTGTCCATAAGGTTTCATTTAAAAAATTGGGTTGACATTAATAGTAAACTAATGTAAGGGTAAAAGTTGACGTTCTCTCACTTGTACAAGATTTTAATGTAATAGTAAAGAATAATGAAAGATTTTCATTTGCCTTGCAGATAGACTCCTAAGGAAATGAAAGAGAAGACAGGAGACAAATTGTTTGGAAAAGCTAAGTCTTCCCTCTTAATGAGCAAAGATTTTTGCCTGGTTTAAAAATTTTTTTGATGTAATTTTGGCAAAATAACTAACTGACGGTAATCTGGAATTCTACTTCATAGCATCAAGTGTTTTAAACCACTAACATATTTAATAGGCTTCCCAAAACCAAATTTTGGCTTCAAGTTGTCCTTCCTGACCCCTAGTTTTTGGATGCTACAGAGGGCCCCTGAAGCATCCAAAGAGGGTAAACAGGATTCCCTGATGTCTTTAGGTACATGGGATTGCCAAAATGATGTTTAATCTTCTTCAGGTTATATTTTAGTGAATAATATTAATATCTGTTCCAAAATAGTACAGGATTTTAAAAATTCTAATGTATGAGTATATTTATCAATCACAATTCAGGGTGTTATATTAAGTTATTGTAAACCACAGAGATAACCAAATTTCTTTGTCAATTATGTTTTTGACTGTAACTACCCTGGACATTTTGTTATTCATAGACAATTGTTGTCTTGGTTTGATCCTCTTTAAACGATGGTATATAATAAGCTATAGAACTTTGACAGGTTCTCTCAAATGCAGGTCACTGATAACTTTGTCAATTGTGACATTGGTATAAAGGAAAAACACACAGGGCTAATGAAGAACTGAAATGTTTAGAAATATCAATACAAGAGTTAACTGAATGGACTAAACTAATAGAAAACTGAAGTAATCTTTTTTAAAACTTTTGCTTAAAACATTGCTGATCTTTGTTTTGTTTTTCAGAGTCAAGGAAACTTTTATTGTGAGCTATTTACAGTCTTTAATAATTGAGTAAGGTAGACTCCTGTGAACAAAATTTGGAGCATGTTTGTTTCTCTTTGCATGGTTCCTATAGAATTTGGAAACTATCTGTGAGTATTCTTATGGCAATATGGTTATTTTCATCAGTGCAATAAGAATCTATTTTCTTTTGCAATAGGATGCAATTGGAGAAGCTGGTTGTTCTACCAAGGCTTTGACTGGAAGGGTATACTTTCCTTTAAGGAATTAAGCTTGACTTGTGGAGCTGATAAAAGCCCCTTGGGGAAACCGGCCTCATATCTTGTCTACACAGTCCCTGTACTGGGTTATTAATCTGTAGTGAGTAAAGAGTGTCACTTTCTAATAGGCCCAAGAACCCCATATTCTTGGGATCCCAAGAGGAGAATAATTCACTCAACTCATAGGTATTTGAGGGGACAAATCCATGGCTGGGCTTGGTTTTTAAAAGTCCTATCTGAGATTCCTTGTGGAACGAAGTTCTATCAAAGCCAATTTAAAAAGACTGTAAAAATAATTATTTTTGCTGCACTTTATGCAAGTAATAAGGCCAAGTATAAGACTAAAGTTTATTTTTGCAAACAACTCAGTCCTATCATGATTTGTTTTTAACAAAAATGAGGACTGAGAAATTATGTTTCAAGACTTATTATACATTTGTCATTAAATTCTAGACTCATTAGTTGTTGTTAAGTTTTTCACCTACATTTTAAACTAACCCTGCTTATTCCTGTGAACCAACCAGCAGTCTCCAACTGCAGCTCAGAAGAAACAAAAAGAGATGGGTAGTATAAAAATCTGGATAATATTCTAGTTCTGGGAAATTATCCTGCAATTTCTGCCAGGTGATGGGGGTAAACGGGGTGCCCATAACATGGAGGTTTCTTTTTTTGGGAAAATAAGACCAAGGGAGCTCACCAAAGCCAAGCCCCATGCACCCAAATCTTAGCAGGTGTAACTAGAGCCACCAGTTATCTGGGCATGCTGGTAGCCTTGGAATTTTTGAGCTTTCCTTACCTTTACCTTTTGTTTTGTTTTGATACATGTCTTCTAATAACCTAGTTTGTCTCTTCTTGCCTTTAGGCCATTGAACTCCAAACAGTCATGCAACTAGAGCCTCAAATGATGGCCACCTTTTACCAGGGACCCTTAGATAGGCCTCTGAGGGAGATCTGACTGCTGTTATTCGAAAACAGCACCCCCTGTCAGCAGAAAGCAGTTAAGGTCAATCATCACCCTTATCCTTATTCTAATGGCTGTTAGATGTACTTCTTTAGAGGGGGGAATGATACAGGCAGGAGACAGCCAAATGCCTAGGCAGATAAGGAAGGGTACCCAGAGAATCTCCGACCCACCCAGGTCATTGTGCAGAGGGGGCTTGCCTAACCATGCCTACGGTGAAAACTTCTGTCCCTTAACACATGTGCAGTAAGGGAAATAAATCAATGTCAAGTGGCTCAGACTAAGGGCCCACAAGAACACTGGAAGAATGGGGTGGAGTCACCAGGAATCCACGCCTTATGCAGGGAAGGGACCTGGCCTCTTCAGCTCATGTGTAGTGGCCTGGTATTCAATTTGTGAGGTAGAAACCTGAATGAAGGACCCCTCTTTTTTATGGAGAGCTTTCCTTTCACTTAATAAATTCTGCCCTCTTCATCTTTCAATGTGTTCACTTGCCTAATTTTTCCTGGTTGTGAGACAAGAACCCAGATTTGGCTGAACTAAGAAGCAAATAAATCGTACATCACCAGGCTCTGATTGTGGTACTTTACATATGTTATCATATGCATGGATAAATTTCTTTTAGAATTGCCATGGTAGGGAATTCACTAGCAGCTGGAAGGATGGTATTGATCAGTGGTTATCAAACTTCAGTATGAAGGACTTGTTAAAACATAGATTGCTAGATCCCATTTCCAGAGTTTCTGATTTAGTAGGTCTGCAGAGGATCCCAAGAATTTGCATTATTAACAAGTTCTCAGGTGATACTGATGCTGCTGGTCCAGAGGCCACACTTTGAGAACCACTGATCTAGATTATCTCCAGCTTTCATTCTAATGCTAAGATTCTGTGTTTCAATAATCATCTTAACTTTTTTTCATGAGAGACAGATCTCTACTGTCTTGGGTCAAGACCTTAACACAGGAATTTTTAAAAAATCATATCATTGAAGAATACAGTTTAATCACTTAAGCCACTATACCTACTTTTCCCTCACTTCTTTCTTAAAATGCTGTTTTTTCCCCTTTTTACAAAAATGCTGGGTTTTCCCTTTTTTAAACAGAGTTAAAATGCTTTATTTTATAATTGGTTAGAGGAAAAAGCAAACTACTTTTTCTTTGCCTCGTTTCTTCATCATTATACAATTTTGGACACTGTTATTGTTATCTCCCAGGAAATTACATTGGAAAAACATACCTAATTCTGTAAAGTAAATGATCAGTATTAAGTCATGAGCATATTGTTACAGTGTTTTAAAACTCTGGAAAGATGAAATTTTGGCTTAAGGTGAACATGGGAGTGGGTGTTTGATGATGAAAAAAGATGGTGTGTGTGTGTGTGTGTATGTGTGTGTACATTCCACAGAAGTGTAAAGTTTCATCCTTAGTTGCTTCAGATGACTTTTCCATACTATTTTTTAACATTTTCATTATTTGGATTTACGGCACCCCAGGGATCTTTAGCTATTTCAAAAGGTGTCATGCAATTCTGAACAGTTCCTCAGAATAACATTTTAAGTTACTTAAATTGAAAAAAATACATATTTGCTATACAGATATTTTCTACTCTGGTAAAAGAGACAAAGATAAATGTTCACACTTGAAATAAACAAAATATCTGGAAATTGCTTATAGGGTATTTAAACTTCCATTCAATGCTGGTTCCCAAATGAATTACAAAGTGTCCTATACCAGAGTCTTGGCATCTAAATCAACATAAAACACCTGACACATTTTGAATGAAAAAAGAACTTCACATTTTCAAGCAGTTCTCAATTATCTCATTAATAGATCATCTGAAACAGCTAAAAGCCCTAATGATTATTTTTCTTTAATTTGAGACTGTGTTTTTGTACTTACAGGTGAAGAGCTATTTTCCTGATGTCCTAAGAATTTTATTCAATTAATGTTATAGGTGCCACTAGAGGAGCTGGAAGGTGTTCCTGGTCTTTTGCAAAAGAAAGCTTTCTTCTCAAATCAGTGCAAAATCTCCTTCTCTTCTAACTATCCTAGAGCTGTGGGGAGGAGGCAGAGAGTGTGTGGATTTGAAAGGGCTTCTCGACCTCTAGGTAAAAAAGAAAGAGCTTAGATATTAACATTGTAATTACATCAATTAGATGCTAACTTCATTTGGTTTTCAGAAATAATCAGGCCCCTGCTAATTGTGTGTATAGAGAAAGAAATGAGTCCACATTCTTTGTAAACACTAAGTACACTTTTTTGTTCTTTATCAATGAGCAGCAGGCAGCATGTGGATCTCAGATATCTGAAGACAGGGCATATGGGCTGATTAAATGGGCTGGTAGGAAAGGTCTGAATTCAGAGGTTAGCACTGCCAACCCTCTGTTCCTCCAGTCCACCCCCTGTAACCAGCTCCCACTGGCTTCATCACGGCTGCCCAATTTCTTCATACTCCAGTGTTTCTCAACCCTTTAAATCAACGCCAACTTTTCATAAATACAAACATCTTATTCACACTTTCCCCAGAAATTCTAACACGTTCCTCAGGATTAGGGGAGTGGAAACTTCAGTTAGGAAACTCTGTATTTTCTTTGTAACCCAGCAGCAAAAACAATGTGGTTGTGTTTTGTTTTCTGAAGTTGCCATTATAAAAATAATAGTTTTGTTATGTTTTTATAAAATAAAACTAAACTATAAAATTGAACATGTCTTCTCAAGTTTTTCACTTGCCTCCAACCACCCTCCACTTCCCATAGATTCTAGTATTTCTCTAAGAGCCCATTCCTCAAGTTAAAAATTATTGCTCTAATTTCTACATCATGACCAGGACCTGCTGTATAATTTGTGGGGCCTAGTTCAAAATGAATATGCAAGGTCCCTCTTCAAACATTATTAAGGATTTCAAGATGGCTACAGTAGAGGATTAAACCAAGGCTGGGACCTTTCTAAGCTTGGAGTCCTGGGTGACTGCACAGAATACATGCCACAAAGCTGTCCCTGATCATGACTTTTTAGCTTCTGCTATTCCTGTGATTGACTTTATCTGTATGTTTCCTAATTCTGATTCCCAAGAGCAAGAATTGGATTGGCTAAGATAAGCATTTCATTCCAGAAGTTTTACTGGTTGCTGGCAGGCATATTCATTGGAGAGGTCCCTTGGTCAGTCAACTATGTCAGAACCGAACAGTCGTGTGTGATCAAGGTGGGGGATTTGAATGGGAGTAGAGAATGGGTCTACTACTACAGTACATGGCCACCAATGTAGCCATGAGAGTGGACAGGGCAGTTTTCTTAGGAGTGGACATGGGTAGACAGGCAATCACTGACACTGAATACAAAATATAAATATATGCATTTCCAATTTGAGCCTGATGTCTGTGTAAAACGGAGTAATAATATTTCAGAGGCTAGTTTATGGGGGATAGATGAGATAGTGGCCTAAACAAATGGATGTAAAACCCCAAGAAATCATTATTACCATTCAACTAAGGGAGTGCAAACATAGTGGAACCTGATTTAATATCTCAAATAGTCCAGCACTCAAAAATAGGCTGGTAACACATAGGCCATCAGGGTGTTGTCTTGTGGTGCATGCAGCAGGATGACTATTACTGTGAACTAAGCAACACAGATGCCATCTTCTGAAGACAAATAGACACAAGGGATTGTGTCTTTGTTCATATATACAAAGAAAATTGGCACTAGAACTGGATGAGAGCCAAGGGACAGTCTGTTTGATAGGCTGTGGCTTGTGATAGTCCTAATCTGTTGATGAAATAATGTGTTTCCTTCTGGAAAAAAGGAATTTTCTAACGTTCCCCTAAGAAAGGTTTCAGCTGCTCTCAGCTCTGTCAGGGACTAGAAGTGATTGTCCTGTTCTGGGTTATTATCACTTTGATCACACCAATTCCCCTTTTGGGCTTAAAAAACTCATTCTCTTTCTGTCTCTCTCTCTCTCTTTTTCTCTCTCTCTCTTTTTGGAGGATTTTTTTTGAATCTGTGGTATCTTTCTAGTTTAACTAGATACAGATCTAGTCATGGGTTTTTACCCCCAGGCTCTCCCTTTTGTCATCTTTTATCCTCCTCTTTCCTTTGTCCCATTTAAATTAAATTTTAGAATTTATATAAGAATTTAAGTTGGTCATAGTAAAGATTTTGAAACATTAGGGTTTTTGAATTCCAATAGTGTTATCAGTAGCTTTTAAAGGTTAGGATTTTCCTTTTGTATGTGTCATGAGTCTATATGTGTGAGACTGTGACACTGTGTGTATGTATTTAAAGAATATTTAAACTTATGACAGTAAAAGAAAAAGTACAAATTGCAAATATCAAGCATTACGTCAAATAAAAACTTCCAAAACAGTCCTATGTGACAAATAACACAAACCAAATTAATTATTAAAAAGAATCTTTTGTATCGCTTAATTCCTAGAAAGAATCAGGAAAGTAAAAGTCTAAAAAGCAGTGGTTTGAAGAAAAACAGGAAGCCTGCCACAAAGCATTTTGAGTAGGTGAATGAAGGTTATTAGTTAAGCTGGGGATGCCTGCTTTCCCTGCTCTAGCAGTCACAGACAGAGTGAGCATGCCTCTGCATAATCCTATTATGTACAGGGTGCTGCACTTGGCCTTCCTGGTGACTTACATTTGCCAGAAACACTACACTTCAAACACATACCATACAGGCAATTACAACAGGTTTCCAAAGATTGATGGCAGCCCCCAAATGAAAAGATTCCACTAGCTACCCTCTAAATCCTCATATGAAGAATATGTGTTTGTGTGTGTGCCACTATGTGTTCATGTACTTAGCCAGCATAATGTAGAAAATTGATTTCTTAACACCTGATTCTAGGCAGAAGCAATTTCTGCCCAGAATGTCAGCCACTTTTTAAAAAATAACATCAAGCCATTGCACAAATACAAAATCACATACTTGGAGAAAACGAAATTATACACATCCTTAGAATATTACTCTTTCCCTTTCATCCTTCAAAAATTAATTTGGATTTTTAACTTTCCATCCTGGTCCAATACTGTACAACAAAGAAAGAATGGATAAGAAAAGTAAGATTTCAGAAATGTGGTAAGAAGTGGAGGGAAATGCCTTCAATAATTCTCAGTGAGGGTGCAGGAGGACTTTTGGCTCACAGATGTTCCAGTGCTCTAAGGGGTTCATTGGGAGAGAATATCACCATAGGTTTGAAAAACTATTAATCCCACCAAGAAAAAAAACTTCAGCTTCTGAGCCTGTTAGCAAATTATAATTAATAAAAATAACATTTGTGGCCTGGCACAGTGGCTCACGCCTGTAATCCTAGCATTTTGGGAGGCCAAGGCGGGTGGATTGCCTGAGCTCAGGAGTTCAAGACCAGCCTGGGCAACATGGTGAAACCCTGTCTCTACTAAATACAAATTAGCTGGGCGTGGCAGCATGTGCCTGTAGCCCAACTACTCAGGAGGCTGAAGTGGGAGAATTGCTCCAGCCCACAAGGCAGAGGTTGCAGTGAGGTGAGACGGTGCAACTACACTTCAGACTGGGTGACAGAGTGAGTCTCTGTCTCAAAAATAAAATAAAATAAAATAAAATAAAATTTGTAAATAGAATACACTGAAATATATTCTATGAACAAAAGAGGACAAATTAAACCAAGAGAGTTCAATGTACAAGATATGATTTTGAAATTATACAATTGTACTTTTAAATCCCTTGACTTTTGCAAAGAATCTTGATGCAGCATATATTTTTATTATATAAATGTCTATTTTGCAATAGGATGAAATAAAATTAAGAAGACCTATGATAATGCAGTATATAAATTTGGCAAAACACTTGAATAATGAAAAAACTTATTGGTGAGTTTTGTCTTATAAATATATTTGTTGAAGAAAGATACTCTAAATGGAGACAAACATACAATGCTTGTGGAAATATTTAGACATTTAACATAAACAATTAGAATTGACATTGCCCTCCATTTCACAGAATTTTATCTGAATTTACATTACAACAGCACTAGAAGGGAATATTTTCCCTATTAAAAAGATTATGGTCTATAGAAAAGGAACCAACTGAAAATGCAATTAACCATAATTTGAAACTTGAAGACAATTTCAGGCATTTTTATGGGAAAAAACACTAAATTTTTAAACAAAATACTATTAATAAAGAGAATTAGAGAAATTATATAAGCACACAAGTATTGCTACCTGCTTTTAAAATTTTTAATGTTCAGGTAATTGATATAAAGGAGGTTTATTTATTAAAAGGTTTATTAATGTATACTAGTGTAATAGAAATATTTTATTTGATTTATGAATGTATGAATTTATAATAAATAACAATTATAAATACCATAACAAAAAAATTAATGAAATAATTTATTCTTGACTA